>NC_057842.1:25325000-25655000 GCF_910594005.1 Cervus elaphus | reverse complement strand
TGCAAATAAATATTTACTAAAAGGAACACCTTTTAGTGCATGCACCCAATACTTTGCCACACACCATTAATAAGTTGTTTTAAACTCAAGGAGTTTACACTTTTACGGTGCCATCACATTTTCTAATCAGACTGAAAGAAAAAAAAAAAAACAAAGCTATTTATTTAGGTGAGCATACTAACACTTGGAGTATAAATATTTACAAAAAAGGAAGTAGACCAAAAGGATTCCTAGAATCACAAACTAAAAAGAATTTTGGTTTTAAAATGTAATGTGAAATGGTTGCTCTTTCTGATCGTGATTTAGGATAGCTGAAATAATTTCTGAGACCTAAAACACTTTGCAAAGAATACACAGAGAAGAAAAAACTCTCTTGTTTAAACAAGAGAAAATGTTAGTGTATAATTTTAGATGATTAAAGACAAGGACTGGGCTTCCCTGGTGGTCTACTTTAAGAATCTGCCTTGCAATGCAGGGAATACCAGTTCAATCCCTGGTCTGGAAAGATCTCACATGCCACTGGGCATGCATGTGTGTGTTCTAAGTCGCTTCAGTCATGTCTGACTCTTTGTGACCCTATGGGCTATAGCCTGCCAGGCTCCTCTGTTCTTGGAATTCTCCAGGCAAGAATATTAGAGTGGGTTGCCATGCCCTCCTCCAAGGGATCTTCCTGACCCAGGGTTCAAACCCACATCTCCTGAGGCTCCTACATTGCAGACTGATTCATTACCACTGAGCCACCGGGAAAGCCCATAGGTTTGTCATATATGGCTCTTATTATGTTGATGTATTTCCCCTTTATACTGCTTGAGAGTTTTTAATTATAAATGGACATTAGATTTTGTTGGAAGCTTTTCCTGTATCTATTGAGAAGAATATATAATTTTTATTCTTTAATTGTTAATGTGGTATATAATATTTATTGATTTGCAATATATTGAACCATCCTTGCATCCCTGGGATAAATCCCAGTTGATCATGGTGTATGATCCCTTTAATGTATTGTTGAATTTGCTAATGTATTGTGGGTTTGCTAATATTTTGTTGAGAATTTTTTCATTTATGTTCATCAGTGATGTTGGCCTGTGATTTTGTGTGTGTGTGTGTGATGTCTTTGTCTGGTTTTGGTACCAGGGTGATGCTGACCTTGTAGAATGAGTTTGGAAGCATTCCTTCCTCTTCAGTTTTTTGAATAGTTTGAGAAAGATAGGTGTTAACTGTTCTTTAAATATTTGGTCAGATTCACCTGTGAAACTGTCTAGTCCTGAACTTTTGTTTTGGGGGAATTTTAAAAATTACTGATGCAATATCATTACTGGTCATATGTCTGCTCATATTTTCTGTTTCTTCTGGATTCATTCTTGGGAAGGAACATTTCCAGGAATTTATTCATTTATTCTAGGTTGTCAATTTATTGGTATGTAACTGTTTACAGAAATTTCTCTGGATTCTTTATATTTCTGTGATATTGGTTCAAGCTTCTCCTTTTTCATTTGTTTTATTTATTTGAGCTCTCTCTCTTTTTGATGAGTCTGGCTAAAAGTTTATCAATTTTACTTACCTTTTTAATGAATTGGATCTTAGTTTACTAATCTTTTCTATTTTTTAAATCTGTACTTTATTTGTATCCATCCTGGTCTATGTTATTTCTCTCCTTCTTCTAACCTTGGGTCTTGCTGGTTCTTCTTTTTCTAGTTCCCTTAGGTGTAAGAAGGTTAGGTTGTTTATTTGAGATTTTTATTATCCTAAGGTAGACTTGTATCACTATAAACTTCCCTCTTAGAATTACATTTTCTGTGTCCTATAGATTTTTAGATCATTTTCATTTGTCTTCAGGTTTTTTTAAAATTTTCTCTTTGATTACTTTATTGATCCATTGGTTGTTTAGTATCATATCTTTAGCCTCCATGTATTTATTGGTTTTTTTTTCTTTGAGTTGATTTCTAGTCACATACTTTTGTGGTCTGAAAAATTGTGTGATATAATTTCAGTCTTTTTAAATTTATGAAGAGACATTTTGTGGCCTAACATGTGATCTGTCCTGAAGAATGTTCCATGTGCACTTGAAAATAATGTTTATTCTGCTGCTTTTGGATAGATGTCCTTCATCGATTAACTCAATCTGGCCTAATGTGTCATTTAAGGCCAGTTTTTCCTATTGATTTTCAATCTGAATGATCTGTGCATTGATGTAAATGAGGTGTCAAAATTCCCTATTCTTATGTGTTATTGTCAATTTCTCCCTTTATGTTTGTTAATATTTGTTTCATATATTTACATGCTCCTATTTGGGGTATATACATATTCACAATTTTTATATATTCTTGTTGTATTTATCCCTTAATCATTACATAAAGTCCTTCTTTGTCATTTATTACAGTCTTTTTTTCAAAGTTTTTTTTGTCTGATTAAAGTGTTGCTATCCCAGCTTTCTTTTCATTTCTATTTACACGGAATATCTTTTCCCATCCCCTCACTTTCTGTGAGTGACTTTAGATTTGAATTGTGTCCCTTGTGATTTTGTTTTTGTATCCATTCAGCCTCTCTGTGCCTTTTTATTGAAGCATTTAATCTATTTACATTGAAAATAATTACCGATAGGTATGTACTAACTGCCATTTTGTTCATTATTTTGGGACTGTTTTTGTAGTTCTCTTTTGTTCCTGTCTTCTTCTGTTACTCTCTTCCCTTAAGATGACTATTTCTAGTGTTATGTTTGGATCCATTTCTCTCTCTCTCTTTTTTTGGTTTGTATCTAGCATGGATTTTTGGTTGTGGTTACCAAGAGGTTCTCAATATAACAGCTTACATATATGTATGTGGTTACTTTAAGTTGATGATCTTTTAACTTTGAATGCATTTAAACAACCCTGCATTCCCTCTCCCATATTTAATGTTTTTGATATTATCTTTTAAATCTTTTAGGTCTTTTTTGGTTTTCATTTGCTGTCCCAGAGGTCTCCTAAACTGTGTTTGCTTTTTTCCAAATCCAGAATGGTGCTTGCCAGTGTCTGTGTCCTCCTGGCAGAACGAGCTGCTCCAAGTGGCTGCCACTAGTGTCTAAACCCCAGGAAGAGTGCCACTGCTCTGGGAGGCTTTCTAAGAGCAGCAACTGGGGCTGATCAGGCTTCTTTCCAATTGCTGACTCTTTTTGGAACTTGAACCATGTGAGGTTTTACCTGTGCTTTTAAGAATGGAGTCTCTGTCTACTAGAGCCCTCCTGCTCTCCCATAGGTAAGCCTTCAGTTCAGTTGTGTCCAACTCTTCACGACCCCATGGACTGCAGCACACCAGCTTCCCTGTCCATCATCAACTCCTGGAGTCTACCCAAACTCATGTCCATTAAGTCTGTGGTGCCATCCAACCATCTGATCCTCTGTCATCCCCTTCTCTTCCTGCTTTCAATCTTTTCCAGCATCAGGGTCTTTCCCAATGAGTTGGTTCTTCACATCAGGTAGCCAAAGTATTGGAGTTTCAGTTTCAGTATCAGTCCTTCCAGTGAATATTCAGGACTGGTTTCCTTTAGGATTGACTGGTTTAATCTCCTTTCAGTCCAAGGGACTCTCATAGTCTTCTCCAACACCACAGTTCAAAAGCATCAATTCTTCGGCGCTCAGCTTTCTTTATAGTCCAACTCTCACATCCATACATGACTACTGGAAAAACCATAGCCTGGACTAGACGGACCTTTGTTGACAAAGTAATGTCTCTGCTTTTTAATATGCTGTCTAGATTGGTCATAGCTTTTCTTCCAAGGAGGAAGCATCTTTTAATTTCATTGCTGCAATCACCATCTGCAGTGATTTTGGAGCCCCCCAAAATAAAGTCTCTCACTGTTTCCATTGTTTCACCATCTATTTGCCATGAAGTGATGGGACCAGATGCCATGACCTTAGTTTTCTTAATGTTGAGCTTTAAGTCAACTTTTTCCCTCTCCTCTTCCACTTTCATCAAGAGGCTCTTTAGTTCTTCACTTTCTGCTTATAGGGTGGTGTCATCTGCAAATCTGAGGTTATTGATATTTCTCCTGGCAATCTTGATTCCAGCTTGTCCTTCATCCAGCCTAGCATTCTGCATGATGTACTCTGCATCATATAAGTTAAATAAGCAGGGTGACAATATACAGCCTTGATATACTCCTTTCTCGATTTGGAACCAGTCTGTTGTTCCATCTCCAGTTCTAACTGTTGCTTCTTGACCTGCATATAGATTTCTCAGGAGGCAGGTCAGGTGGTCTGGTATTCCCATGTCTTTCAAAACTTTCCACAGTTTGTTGTGATCCACACAGTCAAAGGCTTTAGCGTAGTCAATAAAGCAAAAGTAGATGTTTTTCTGGAACTCTCTTGCTTTTTTTGACGATCCAACGGATGTTGGCAATTTGATCTCTGGTTCCTCTGCCTTTTCTAAATCTAGCTTGAACATCTGGAAGTTCACAGTTCACGTATTGTTGAAGCCTGGCTTGGAGAATTTTGAGCATTACTTTGCTAGTGTGTGAGGTGAATGCAATTATGCAGTAGTTTGAACATTCTTTGGCATTGACTTCTTTGGGATTGGAATGAAAACTGACATTTTCCAGTCCTGTGGCCACTGCTGAGTTTTCCAGATTTGCTGGCATATTGAGTACAGCACCTTCACAGCATCATATTTTAGAATTTGAAATAGCTCAGCTGAAATTCCATCACCTCCACTAGCTTTGTTTGTAGTGATGCTTCCTAAGGCCCACTTGACTTCACATTCCAGGATGTCTGGCTCTAGGTAAGTGAGCACACCATCATGGTTATCTGGATCATGAAGATCTTTTTTGTATAGTTCTTCTGTGTATTCTATTCTTGCCACCTTTTCTTAATATCTTCTGCTTCTGTTAGGTTCATACCTTTTCTGTCCTTTATTTTGCACATCTCTGCATGAAATGTTCCCTTGGTATCTCTAACTTTCTTGAAGAGATCTCTAGTCTTTCCCATTCTATTGTTTTCCTCTATTTCTTTGCATTGATCTCTGAGGAAGGCTTTCTTATCTCTCCTTGCTATTCTTTGGAACTCTGCATTCAGATGGGTATATCTTTCCTTTGCCTTTAGCTTCTCTTCTTTTCTCAACTATTTGTAAAGCCTCTTCAGACAACCATTTTGCCTTTTTGCATTTCTTTTTCTTGGGGATGGTCTTGATCACTGCCTCCTGTACAATGTCACGAACCTGTGTCCACAATTCTTCAGGCACTCTATCAGATCTAATCCCTTGAATTTATTTGTCACTTCTACTGTTTAATCATAAGGGATTTGATTTAGGTCATCCCTGAATGGTCTGGTGGTTTTCCCTACTTTCTTCAATTTAACTTCGAATTTGGCAATAAGGACTTCATCATCTAAGCCACAGTCAGCTTCCGGTATTGTTTCTGCTGCTTGTATAGAGCTTCTCTATCTTTGGCTGCAAAGAATATAATCAATGTGATTTCTGTATTGACCATCTGGTGATGTCCATATGTAGAGTCTTCTCTTGTGTTGTTGGAAGAGGGTGTTTGCTTTGACCAGTGCATTCTCTTGGCAAAACTCTGTTAGCCTTTGACCTGCTTCGTTGTCAATGTTAGATATTCTGGGTGCTCATCTTCCCAGTACAAGACCTCCAGAGTGCGGATCCTGGTGTGGGGCTCAAAACCCTTAGTCCTTGGGGAGAGCCTCTGCCTGGTGATTATCTTCCCATTTGTAGGTCATCTCTCGTGGTCTTGACTATCCCATGTCTCTGTGCCTTTTCCCCATTTTGCTGCAATTCCTTCTTTTATCTTTTGTTGTGAAAAATCTTTTCTGCTAGACTTCTTTTTTTAACTTTACTTTCTGTTTGTTTTGCCAAACTTTTCTGCTCGTCTTCTGGTTGTTCTCATTAATTGTTGGTCTGTAGATAGTTGTTATTTTGGTGTGCTTATGGAGGAAGTGAGCTCATGGTTTCCCTGCTCTGTTATTAACCCTATTATACATTTTTAGAGCTCAAGTATATACATTAGCTTTATATATTTACTATTGAGTGGGGTTCTGATGTCAATATCATGTTCTTTTTTCATTAAATATTGGATGTTCATCCTTATCTAGGTGTCCAAGAAGGACCTCTGTTTTGAACTACTCCTCTCCTTTTGTTACCCAAATCACCTTATGTCGTCGTCTTGTCTCACGTGAATCTAAACCAAGAATGTAGCTTTGTGTTAAAATTATTTGGATTCTGTCACATGTATACTGTGTGATTTTTGGCAATTGACTTAACCTCTCTAATCATTAGTTTCTTCTTCTGTAAGATTGTCAAAATAATAATTCAATTTCATATGATTGGTGTGAAAATTAATTAAATAATGCATGTGAAATATTTTGCATTTTGCCCAACACATTTGATAAACATGATAAACACTCAAAAAATAGTGTTGAGATTTGGTTTTTCTTTTCTTTCAGAGTTCTTATTGTTAATTGCAAATTGCCGCTGGTCAATGTATATGCAAATGATAACTGTTCACTTTAAGTGCTGTCTTTATAGAGATTTTTCTTTCACTGCGTTATGCAAAATGCCTGCCTTACTAGAAAACTGTAACTTGAAAAATTGCCTCTTGCTGTTATTAGACCCTGTTGTACCTCTCTCTCACCTGAATGTTTCTTAGCTGGGTACTAAGGACAGTGCTGGGTCCCCCATTTTGATCGCTGGGGTTTCTTCTTGCTGAGGGATTTTTCTTTTGGGGGGCTTTAGTTAAAAATGTATGTCCATACATAGGTTCTGAGACTTCCTGGATCACAGCCTTAAATATCCCTGCTGTGTTCCATAAGCAGTTGAGGGAAGAACAATCTGAAGTCTTTGAAAATTAAAATGTATATTCCCAGCTATAGAAGCACTTCTGAAGATGGTGGGTGGGGTGGATGGAGGTGATGAAATTTAAGTCAAAATAGTAAAAATTAAAATAGAAGTTAGAAGTTTGGTTAGAGTCCAGGAGAGGAGAAGAAAGAGAAGTTCCGGCAACAATAAAGACTCTGTCTCCACTGTTTAAGGAGCAGAGAAAAGAGGGCAGAGATTTAACAGGAGGAAGAGGGAAAATGAAGATGGTGCCAGGAATGATTTCAAGGGGAAGAAGCACAGAGTGAATGGCTCACGCCAGTAGGTGAATCTGAGAAGACTAGCGCAGGGAGCTGCAGTTGTCAGGCAGCTTAACTGAGTTGCAGACAGGGTGCGGTGCTTGTGAGGGGGATATAAAAACTATGCATGTATGTATAAGTTCTCTTTGTCATCCCTCCCCCAACCCTGACCTTGTCCTATTCTGGAGAGCATGCTTTGTGTTGGAGAGGTTGGAGATTATTCTAGGAGGCAGACAAAAGAGAACAGAGGTGAAGGTGGAGGGGTAGGATAATGGGAGGGTGGAGCTAGGTGGGTGAGAACAAGGTAACAAGAAAAACAAGAAAAATGTAAATTAGCGCCTGAAATCTGAAGTAGTGTTTTGCAAGAAGATATACCCTTAAAAGTCAGACATTTTAAGACAAAGACAATGTCTAATTCTTCATGTATCAAGGCTTAGTGAACTTACCCTCAGAGGTGCATTGGACAGAAGTCCCTGCAGACAGGAAGAAGAGCCTGAAGTTGAGTTCCTTTGAAAAACCCTGTAACCTTGTGTGACCTGGCAGGGACAGAAAAATTCCTGTCTGCTCCCGAGAAGGGGGACAAGGGTGTGGGATATAGCCAGGTGGCACCACTTGGGTAGGAGAAATCATCTGCCTGACAGTTTTGGGGGGACAGTCTGGCCAGGAATAGGATGGGCCCTCTAAGTAGACCTCCAAGGTTGTACAGGCTGGTGGGGGCCGGGGTGGAGCTGACTCAGCAGCAGAGCCCCTGCCCTTGGTGGCATCCTAAATGGCATGCAGAATAACAGTGAGATGGCAAAGATGGCAGAGCAAGACTCTCTGTCATGGTATTTTCTTAAAGATGAGAGATGATGTTGGTACTGATGCATATTGGTTTTACTAAATCAGTTTTCCAGATTTTTATTGAAATTGTGCTTCAAAGATAAATAGCTAAAAATACAGAGGACAAGATGCATGAGATTCGGCCAGTGCAGCAGGAAAAAGGAGTTAAGAGAAAGTTCAGGGTGCATCCTAAGAGTGAGGCACACAGTTTGTTTATAAGCTGCAGATCAAGAAGAGGCATTGACTATTTGAAAGGAGAGAGGTATTTTTCTTCATAACCAGGCAAATTTGTGATCTGCCAGATCAGATGTATGAATGTCATCAATACCTGCCGCACCTCCCACCCCCACCAAGCAGTACCCCTGGGATGAGCTAGTTGCTGGGGGAAAATGTAAGTGTTTGGGGGAGAGCTGCTGAGTGAGGTCACTCATGAAACATATACTGTGGACTCTTCTGTAAAAGGGCTTCCCAGATGGCCCAGTGTTAAAGAATCCGCCTGCTAATGCAGGAGACACAGGAGATCCCTGGGTGGGGAATATCCCCTGGAGGAGGAAATTAGCATCCCACTCCAGCATTCATGCCTGGAGAATCCCATGGACACAGGAACCTGGAGGGCTCCAGTCCAGGAGGTCGCAGAGAGTCAGTCACAACTGAGCACCCACGCCCTTTTCCCTTCTGTGAAAATGTTGACACTGAATCAGAAGGTGGCTAGAGGAAGAAGAAAAGGGGAAAGCAATGAAGGTAGAAAAAGTCATAGCTTTTGCAGACATCGTCACTGATAAAAGCCAGAGAAGGGTTGACTTAACAACCATCCTACTCTGTCAACAGTTTTATTTGCTGACAAAAAACCGGGCATCAGTGAAGGAGAGATTTATTCATACACTGAGTCTAATAGGGGCACATGGGCTCTGGGTCTTTGATGAATCCATCTGCTAGAACTGCCAGCAAAGGAAAAAAAAGGAGAAAAAGCGCAGCAACTATGTCCTGTACCGCAGCAGCCTCCTCTGTGAATCACTTGACCGTCTGGGCAGAGGTGGGCACCTTGCTGCTCCCAGTCCCTGCAGGGCTATCGGCTTTCAATAATCATTAGCCATTTCCTGTTCACTGGATTGCATACAAAACAGATTCAGGAAAGGGTTAGCTGCCTACCCACTCTAAGACTCTTGGGAGTTAACACTCATCTGGGCAGTAACTTTCCATAAGGGCAGCTGGAGGATTTTTTTTTTTTCCGGCTAAGTAAATTGTGTGGCTCATGTTTGTAAGGGGGATGGGGTTTGGTGGATACCCAAGTGTGACAGGTGTTTATTTTGTATTAAGCTAGGATAATTTGTAATATGAAATGGCCCTGGAATATAAAAATGGCCTCAATTCAACTTTCGAACCAAATATTTGCAATTTGAAGTAATTAGCAGCTAGGACAATAACATCTGGGACATTTGTAGCATATTTCAAGGAAATTTATAGTCATGGGCTCAATGACATTTATTGAATTCTGTTAGCCCAGTTGCAAATAGTTACCCACTCTCACTCTGCTGATTGAAAAACAGAAAGAGGGTAAATGACCTGCTCTGGACGAGTGGTTTAATGGCAGTGAGGATTAGAACTCAGAGAAGCTGATCAGGTCCCAGGGATCTGACCTTTGAGGCATAGCAGAGGTTACATTGCTGATGCCAGCCCCTGTTTGCCATGATTGATACCTGGAGAAATCTGTTGACTTCAAGGACATAATGTTGCTTCCATAAATAACACTTTACCAGGTTATTTATTCAGGGGTTATGGATTATTCACAGGTCATCATAGTGGGTGAAGCCATTGCACTGATCATACAGTAGTGATTAATATTACATTAATACCTAGGATGATAGAATAAATACATTTTGGCCACAGAGGTTGCCCAAACGGAATGGATGGTGCATGAAGCTTCTAGAAAGCAGCAGATTTGCCAGTCTTCTCCTCTAGGCCTTGCAGTGAATATGTTAGGGAAGCCTGAGGACACAGATAGGGAAGAGCATAAAATAGAGCTGCCTGTCAAGAGAACTGAGTTCTCATTTGGAACAGGAATAACTGACTCTATTATGAGCTGGAGGACTTGAGAAAGAAGCTTGCAAGGTGATAATCTTCATAATCCAATGCATCACTGTGCATGGGTCCTATCACAGGTCTTTACTCTCTTCTCTTCTCCACCTATGGAGAAAATCTGCATGCATTAGCAACTCAATGTAACTTCATCTTACCGCAACACATAAAGATATTTATTGGCAAAACACCTCACTGGGGTGTTTTCTTAAAAAAATGAAGGCCATCTGTGCGGGCGTCTCTGGGTAGCACTTCTTTCTTCTCTTTTGTTCTGCAGAATTGCTCCACTTTGTACTTGCTCACTTTCGGCACAGAAGCAATTTTGTAAATGGTGCACTCAAATGCTCTGATGAAGTTATAACTGATACAGGCACTGAGACGAAGATGCCGCAGTGAAAAATGGGGCATGTCAAAGGAAACTGATTCGTAATCATAAAATGTGGATGAGGAGGCAGGAAGTGGAGAGTGTACCGCAGGTTGTCAGTTACCCACTTCCAGGTTTGTCCATAGCCGGAGGGAACCCTATCTTGTCAGAAGTGCTTGTGGATGCTAATCTGTCAACACTTGTTCAATGTCAAATTGTATCAGAGGGCTCAGTCTCCTTTTGGACTTCAGCAATCACCTCCTAGCTCTGTTAGATCTCCTTTGGTCAAATGAGCTTTCGTTTAAAAGCTGTCTGGCTCTTCTGTCTCTTTCCCCATGGAACTGGAAATGTGGGCATGTACTGTTTACCTCTTTTAGCTGTGACCTGATAGATCTTTGATATAAAATTCCAGTCACCTCCCAGAAAACACACAATCCCCCACACGCCATCTTTCTGTGCCCCTCTGTCTAACAACATTTCCTGCCTGGGTCAGTGATTTTCCTTCTGGTCATGGGATACGGTTGCTTTACCTTTTCCTGTTGTAGATTTTTCTTATATGTGCTACTCTCCTCCCTGGGTACTTTTTCCTCTTTACCTACATGCATATCCCTTTCTCTTTTTCTCAGCAAATTAAATCCTTCTCTAAGACGAATCATCTCACAGACCTTTCAATTTCTTACTACCTAAGACTTTCTTTTTAGATGGTATTTTATATGAAATAATCTCCAAATCCTCCCATGACAAAATACTGAATGAACAATTTTTTAAACCTCTCCTATAAATGCAGAGATGAGTTCACAAAATGTAATCTCTAGGGAGTAAGTGAATTAAAAAGCTCTGACACTCTGGTGTGTGTGTGTGTGTGTCTGTGTGTGTGTGTGTGTGTGTGTGTGTGTGTGAGTGAAGGAGGGATGGTTTCCAGAAGTCATGATAACCTGGGGATTTAGATGATAGTACCGTGGGGGGACCAATGACAAGTTTTGGGCCCTATATGAGGTAGGAATTGGTACTGAGACCTTTATGGTGGGTCTCTTGAAGGCAGCACCCTCCATAAAAGTGTGACTAGAAAATTAATCTGCTCACCCTCACAAGGAGTCTCCTAAAACTAAGCATGTTTGCTGCAGGTCAGTCTCTTATGAATAATTTTATAGTCATTGCCTTGTTATCTCATAGATTTATGGTTCAAATGTATACTGCATTGCATGATTTATGAACCCACAAGTTGAAAACCAGTAGGTCAGTGAAACCCACGAACTCATGAACACCTGGGAAAAGCCAACACTCAACCCAGTTCACAGAGGTTTCCCACAAAAATGGACACTCTAAAGATGAGCTCATGATTGAAAAGTATAAAACATTTAAGGAAATAATTCACCCTGAGCTAGAATTGGCAAAGACAATAAACAAACATCAGGATCATAACCTGAAGAAATTCAGATGTTACGTTCATCTATTAGACTTTTAAAAGGTGAATTAAAATGACTAAAAGAAAAAGTATAGAAGAACAAGATATGGATAGTATCAAAGAGACAGAACCTCTAGAAATTTACATGTAATCATTTAAGTAAAAATACAGTGAATATATTAAACTGAGTATTAGATACAGCTGAAAAGTGAATTAATGAAATGAAAAAATATATCTGAAGAAAACTACTTATAATGTAACTCAATTAAAATTATGGATAATGTGCACATATATGTGGAATCTAAAATAGGGCACAAATGAAACAGAAACAAAATCTATGAAACAGAAACAAAATCAGAGACATAGAGAACAGATTGGTGGTTGCAAAGAGGAGAGAGGGGTGAGAGAGGGTAGGAGTGGGAGTTTGGAACTAGCAGATGCGAATTGGTATGCATAGAGAATGAATAAACAACAAGGTCCTCCTGTATAGCACAGGGAACTGTATTCAATATCCTGTGATAACCTGTAACAGAAAAGAATATGAAAAAGAATGTATATTTATTTATTTGGAATCTGCCCACAATGTGGGAGACCTGAGTTCAATCCCTGGGCTGGGAAGATTGCCTGGAAAAGGGAATGGCAAACCACTCCAGTATTCTTGCCTGGAGAATTCCATGGACAGAGGAGCCTAGTGGGCTGCAGTTCATGGGGTCACAAAGAGTCAGACACGACTGAGCAGCTAACACACACACACACACACACACACACACACACACATATACATACACACACACTTGAGTCACTTTGCTATACTGAAGTAATTAACACAACATTTTAATTCAGCTATAATTCCATAAAAAATAAATATAAAAGAATTATAGATGATATGAACTAGCAATAAACATAAAGAATAGACTGAGATGCTTTAACATATATGTCTAATATAAGTCCCAAATGGAAGAAATAGAGAGTAGAATTCTCCTTAAAAGAAATGATTACATACATTTCTTCTTTGCTGTTACTGCATATCACATACATATCACTACATATCATAACTACCCATCCATTTAGCCATCCATTCATCCATCCACCTCTTCATTAATCCTTCCTTTCTATATATTCACTCAATAAACATTTATTCAGGTATATACTTGCCTTTTATGTTGTGTTATGCGCCCTGTGCACAGAAATAAAAACCTAATCCCATACTTACACTTCCAAAAATTGCTTAATGTTGTGTAATCATCCTTAGAATGATCAGAAACTCTCAAAGGGAGGAAACTAAAGTTTAATTAGGATCTCAGTCAGGTTACCACTCAAATGCTACATTATAATACAAGTACAAAACAGTAAAATTATCCTGAGGGAAAAAGAAAAGAGAGAAGGACATTGTGTAGGTATATAAATGTGTGCATAACACAGCAAGAAGAAAATATGCAAGTGCCATGAGCCAAGGTTGATGTTGCCTTCAGCAAGTACCTCTGATTGTTGGGTTTCTTACTGAAACCTTCATTCCTGAGGAATCTGAGTTCTTGATGTCCAATCTGTCTTGTAAGACTCTTCCACTGATCTTTATTCTTGACTTAATAGAGGCACCTTGGGATCGGCTGAGTTCTAGCCACACTCCTTCATGCCCCCATTTTGTAGCAAGATGAAACATCTTTTTTTTTTTTTTGCTGTTTTATCTAGTGTCTCCAATAGGACTAAATGAACACATGATAGCTGCCACCGCTGTTATGTGGGATTATTGTTAAAACCTTTGATAAAATAATTTCTCCTTTGGATATTGAAAACTCCGAGTCAACAGAGTAAAAGATCATGGAAACCGGGAGTAAATATTTTGTGAGTAAGTCTTTGGATATAATTGTAAGAGGTGCCAATCTCATTCATACCTGGATGCTGGGATTCATGTCATCTAGCCAGTCCTCTTCAGAGCATTTACCATCTCCTATAGGACAGCATTTCAAGCTTGAAAACTGTTATGTACCAGTTGACATGATAACTGAGTATTTAATAAGCAGTTCCAGCTACATCTGGGTGATGGGGAAACATATGATTAGTGAATTTTTATTGCATTGACTTATTTCTATTTATAATAAAAGTCTTTCTTGGCCAGAAGCAATGTTGTGTGGCATTCCATGAGAATGAAAAAGCCATCCAATGAGTCTATGGTTGGTGTTACTTGAAAAAGACTCTCCAATATGGAAGTCATATCCAAGTTCAGAATAAATGTTTGTTCCAGGGGATGTAGCAGGATTCAGCATAATCAGTCTTCCACAAGATAACTTCATGGTTCAATTAAGTATTCTATCATATTGAAGGGTGTGGGCTGTTTTCAGCAGATTTGTTGACTGACTGGGACAATAGCCAGAATATCATAATGAGAATAGGTCCTTCTTGATGAGTCTGTATATTACCTCTGTTCCTGCCAGTAAGGATGACTGTGCAGAACCCCAGTGAACAAGATTGGCAAACTGGATAAGAGGCTAACATACCACAGGAGAGTTGAGCTCCACCTAAATACCAAGCCTCTTCTGTGCAGTAAAGGCATTATAATCAGCACCAGTATGAGATAAAGATACTCTCTTTGTCATCAATCCTCTGATCCTGTCTCTTTTAAGAACTTGACAATCCACCAGTGAAACCAATCAGGACCTTTTGGGTAACATGGACAAAAAATGTACTTGAAGCTCTGCCGACTAGAAAGATTTCTTTCCTTTACTTTCTTCCTCTTCAGGGCCACCCCAGAGTGGGCTCTAATATCATGGTGATGGACCTCTGCCACAGATTTCTCTTCCATATTACCTAGCCTTCGGAAACTTCCCATGAAGCAGTATGAGCCCATGAAGTGAGCTGAGGGAGAGACACCAGCTTGGGAGGTGTAGCCCTGCTAGGAAAGTAGGCAATGTTCTTTTTCAGTTTTTTCCTTGAGGATCATCCTAAGGCTGGTCTCTAAATACACCAGCTTCTCCTTAGTTGTGTAGTACATTGCTTAGAGTTTTAGAACTAGCTCAAACAAAACTCCAAGTTTATGACAGTCAACTTAGGAAAGAACCTTTGTATTCTATTACAAGTTTATCCCTAAAGTGATGTTGCCTGTAAGCTTAAATTATATTTAATGGCCCATTTCTAGGTACCCTGCCTCCCAGGTAATAAACATTAAGCTAAAGTACCTTTGTTTAGCTCACAGAAAACATCCCTACCAGGCCCATCTGTAGGCCCAATGACTGTAGGAAAGAAGAAATTAGCACATCCTTTCTTGAGTCTGACCAGAACCAGGAAATGTTTGACTTTAACCCTCCCCCTTTTAGTATAAAAGAAGCCTAAATTCTAACTCAGGCAAGATGTTTCTTTGGGACGTGAGTCCACCAGTCTTATCAGTCTGCTGGTTTTCTGATTAAAGTTGCTATTCCTTGTCGCAACAGCTCATATCATGATTTATTGCCCTGTTGTTCAGTGAGCAGTACGAATTTGGACTCAGTAACAAACTGAGGTTGCTGATCAGCAGATGTGCTATGTTAAGCAGGACTCAGTGACCAGCAAAGAGTCGTTTTCCCAAAAAGTAGTTGCACACTAAAGAGGACATGGCTTTCTTTAAGATTCCTGGGAGCCTTCACTGTGACTCTTCTGCTGGGGTTTTGCCACAAGCTTAATACATTATCTTAATCTGCACAGGGCATTTAAACTGCCATACCATTGAATTGGATGAGTCACATGGAGCAAAGGACAGAGCTTTTGCAGAATAGCTGAGACAAGACAAAAACTCTTCTCTTGCTCTAGGCTTTATTCAAATTAAGTAGAGTTTCAGGTCATCATATAAACTTGTTACCTTGTAAATATAGTATAGCTTCCAAAATGCAAAAATCCCACCAAAAATTATATGTACATGAAACTGCAATTTATTTGGGGGATATATAAGAGATATCCTGTCTTGTACCAGTTTGCCTATCTGCCAAAAACTTCACTGAACTATCAGATCCTTCTAATTTTGTGACACCTACCTCCCATCTATGGAACCTGTGTCTAACTTGGACCTCCAGGCAACTTTCTATTTCGTGCTCTTCAGGTTGTATTACTGTTATCATCAATATGGTGGACCAGTAAGATGTTGCAGAATGGGAAAAAGTCAAGATCCTTGAGTACTGAATTGTGGCATAGACCTGGGGAGTTGATATATCTTAGGGCAGATAACAAAGACATACTACTCTCTATTCCAGGGGATTCTAGTAGTTTCTGGTATTTTTTTTTGCTTGTGGAGATTTTAAAAAATTACTGGATCAGTAGCTGGTTATCAGGTTCCATTGGTTATATTCATTTAGTCCATTAAAAAGATTATATCTGGAACAGCAGCATTTGTTGGCATCTTCAACTCACTCTCGTTATGAAAATTCACTCTTACTTTCTAGAATCAATGTATTTTGCATAGCTAAACTAGAGAATTACATTGGGCTTGTTAGAATTACCACTCTGCATTTTCTAGCCTTTGATGGTAGCAATAATCTCTATGCTCCTAGGGGTGTAGTATGGCTTTTGACTTACTACTCTGTACAAAAAGAGAGATACACAGGATCCAGGTGGACGTATTTTTCTCTAGCTCTTACTGGATGACTTGGAAATCTACTGTGATTATTTTTACAGCTTCTGAAATGTATTCAGACATTATGTTCAGGACCTGGGGAAATAACCATTGTAATGGGCTCTGGGTCACACATACCCAATTGTTAGAGAGTCTTGCGTGAAAATTTTCTTCATAACTTACAGTTCTGGGAGTATAATGCATTGAATATTTATGTCTGTGTATGTTATGGAGGGGATTTTCTCATTGGGGAAAAAGGCTAGATACTTCATGAGATATAATTGTTGGTGTTTGGGGACTTGAAAGAGTTCAAGGAAATCTCAAAAGATATAGGGTAAAAAAAAATGCCAATAAAGGAAAAATTATGAGGAGTCAGCAAACAGCAAACACACATGAAAGTAGGATGAAAGTAGGGATTTCTCCAATGTCAGGAATTGAGCTATCACCACCTCCAAAAAACTGTGCATTGCCCTGGAGTAAGTTGGGGATGGGAATTCCCTAAATCTAAGTGTCTAGATTAAGCCTGGGAGGCTTGAAGATGGCCTAAATGGTCACAGGTTGGTAGCATATTCTGGATCAAGGCTAAAGGAAAGCAAATCCTTGGTAAAACACCTTCATTTTAGATTTCTTGGGTTTTCCACTTATTGTTGTCGCTGAGTCTTTTATGACGCCATGGACTGAAGCCCACCAGGCTCCTCTGTCCATGAGATTTCCCAGTCAAGAATACTGGAGTGGATTGCCATTTCCTTTTCTAGGGCATCTTCCTGACCAGGGATTGAACCCACGTCTCCTTCCTCAACAGGCAGATTCTTTACTGCTGAATCAGCAGGGGAACCCTTCCACTCAATGAGATCAATCAAATATAATCCTATAATCCAAGATTCACCAAAATGCAAAGGAACAAGCTACATGAGTGAGACAGCCTAGATAATCTATGATGTATTACATCCTGCACACTATGGACACAGGAACAATAAAATAAACTTCTGCTAAGATGTGGAGCATAAAATGATATTCTTGAAAATTTTAAAAATAGAAGATGGAACAACCTAAATGTGCACGCCCCAAGGCATTGTTTGGAATGTCTGGGCAGAGTGGTGGGGATGAACTGGGAGATTGGAATTGACATATATTCACTTCTATATAGACTAGATAACTAACAAGAACTAGTGTACTGCACAGGGAAATCTACTCAATACTCTGTGGTGACATAGAGGTGATATTATGTATACATATAGCTGATTCACTTAGTACAGCAGAAACTAACAACATTGTAAAAAAACTGAACTCCAATAAAATGCATTCATACATATATCATTCTTTTGTTCTCTGAATCAAAAAATAAAATGTCTGGGCACATATACAACGTTATGAAATATAATTTTTAGAAATGAAAAATGTAATTGTTGAAAAATGAACAGATGGGTTAAAGAACAGATTTAATATAGGGTAAGAGAAATAGTTACCTGGGAGGCAACTAGCCTCCCTGAGGGAATTAGCTAGAATGCAACACAAAGAAGTAAAGAGGTGTAAAATCTGAAAGAAATGTTAAGAGAAGTGGAGGTTAGAAAGAGAAGGTGTATCATCATGTTACTTGAAGTATAATATATAGAACAATAGCAAGAGCTCCACTTGGAAAACTCAGCAGTGGCCATGGGACTGGAAAAGGTCAGTTTTCATTCCAATCCCAAAGAAAAGCAATGCCAAAGGATGCTCAGATTACTGTACAATTGCACTCATTTCACATGAGAGCAAGATTATGCTCCAATTCCTTCAAGCTAGGCTTCAGCTGTACATGAACTGAAAACTTTCAGATGTACAAGCTGAGTTTAGGAAAGGCAGAGGAAGCAGAGATCAAATTGCCGACAAACACTGGATCATAGAAAAAGCAAGGGAATTCCAAAAAAACATCTACTTCTGCCTCATTGACTACACTGAAGCCTTTGTCTGTGTGGATCACAACAAACTGTAATATTCTTAATGAGATGGGAATACCAGACCACCTAATCTGCCTCCTAAGAAACCTGTATGCAGGACAAGAAGCAACAGTTAGAATTGGACATGAAACAAGAGGCTGATTCAAAATTGGGAAAGGAGTATGTCAAGGCTGTATATCGCCACCCTGCTTATTTGACTTATATGCAGAGTACATCATGTGAAATGCCAGACTGGATGAATCCACAACTTGAGATATGCAGATGATACCACTTTAATGGTAAAAAGTGAAGAGGAAATAAAGAGCCTCTTGATGAAGGTGAAAGAGGAGAGTGAAAAAGTTGGCTTAAAACTCAACATTCAGAAAACTACGATCATGGCATCTGGTCCCATCAGTTCATGGCAAATAGATGGGGAAAATGTGGAGATAGTGTCAGATTTCATTTTCTTGGGCTCCAAAATCACTGCAGACGGTAACTGCAGCCATGACATTGAAAAAATGCTTGCTCCTTGGAAGAATAGTTATGACAAACCTAGCCAGTTTATTAAAAAGCAGAGACATTACTTTGCTGACATAGGTCCATATAGTCAAAGCTATGGTTTTTCCAGTAGTCATGTATGAATGTGAGAGTTGGACCATAAAGAAGGCTGAGCGCTAAAGAATTGATGCTTTTGAACTGTGGTGTTGGAGAAGACTTTCGAGAGTCCCTTGGACTGCAAGGAGATCCAACCAATCCATCCTAAAGGAGATCAGTCCTGGGTGTTCATTGGAAGGACTGATGCTGAAGCTGAAGCTTTGACCACCTGATGCAAAGAGCCAACTCATTGGAAAAGACCCTGATGCTGGGAAAGATTGAGTGCAAGAGGAGAAGGGGATGACAGAGGATGAGATGGCTGGATGGCATCACTGACTCAATGGACATGAAGTTGAGCAAACTCAGGGAGACAGTGAAGGACAGGGAAGACTGGCGTGCTGCTGTTCACGAGGTGGCAGAGAGTAGAACACAACTTGGTGATTGAACGACAGCAACCACCACTTAGAAGACTGTCAGAAATTCAGACAGCTTCCCTCATGAATTCTTGAATCCGACTGTACATTGGTTAATAAACCCCCCAGGTGGCTGATATGCACCCAAAGGTTTGAGAAACTGTGTGAACAAATGTATAATTTGAATTTCAGAGAGAGACTATAAACAGGATGGAGAAGCAATGTTCTGATAGATAATGAATTGATGGATGACATGAATTTACTTACACCAAGAAGGTTAAATCAGAGGAAATTTACACCTATAAAGATTGTAATCAAACTAGAATACCAAAACCCAAAAATATATCCTAGAGAGTAAAGACAGGTAGACATTTGACATCTATAGTGACTTCAATAGCAACAATAGAACTGGAAAAATGTGTAATGATATCTTCAAAGTTCTGGGGGAAAGAAAAAATACCACCTTTCTTGTATCCACCAAAACTAGCTTTTAAGAATAAAGGCAAAATAAAGACGTTTTCAGATAACCAAAAACAAAGAGAATTTGTCAACAGATCTATACTTAGGAACTTTTGAAGGAAGCATTGAAGGAAGAAGAAAGATTATGTCAGAAGGGATGCAAGGAGTAGTGAGCAAAGAAACTGATAAACTTGTAAATAAATCTAAACAAACATGATCTGTATAAAATCGTATCTAATTTGTTAGAATTAAAGAAAGAGAAGAATTAAAATACTTGACAACTAATATTATGCAAATTGGTTGGAGTAGTTAAAGTATTTTAAAATCTTTGCATCATCTGGGTTAAGGTCAATATGTTAACTATGCACTGCTCTGTGCTAGGTATTCACTATAATGTTCCAAGGAAAAACCACAAGAAGAATAGAAATAAATGGTATAAATTTTCAAAAGAAAGTGCAATTATCTGAAGAGTGCATAACTTCCAGTTTGACTTTAAAATAAAATTGTTTACTTGATTTTAAATGTATTTAGTATGGAATCAAAGTAAGATAGCATTTGAGAGACATCACCACTTGTTTAAAAGATACAAGAATAAGATTATCATTAACAGCTAGAAATTTTATATTGCTCTAGTTTTCACTTTAGGCTAGATTTGCATTTCCTCTTCCTGAGATTATATATATATATATATATATATGTGTATATATATATATATACACATATATACATGTGTATATATATAATTTTACTGAAATATAGTTGATTTGCAATGTTGTATTAATTTGTTCTGTAAAGAGATTCAGTTATACATACATATATATGTATATATACACATATATGTTCTTTTCCATATTCTTTTCCATTATGGTCATAAAAAATTTAATATAATTCCCTGTGCTATACAGTAGGATCTTGTTGTTTATTCATACTCTATATAACAATTTGCCTCTGCTAATCCCAAACTCCCATTCCTTCTTTTCCCTACCCTGCCCCCTCGGCAAGCACAAGTCTATTCTCTATATCTGTACATTTCTCTCTTCCCTCAAAATTTATAGTAATATATAGCTGACCCTCTGTATCTGCCATTTTCTGCATCTTCAGTTTCAATCAACCGTGGATCAAAATTGGTTTTAGTCAGTGGATGTGAAACCCGCGGATATAGAGAGCTGGTTGTATTCACTGTACTACGAGGGACTTGAGCACCTGTGGATTTTGGTATCCACAGAGACACCTGGAACAAGTCACCCTCAGATACTGAGGGACAATGGTACTTCCTGGTGGGAGGGTTTTAACTGGTCTATCACAACTCTTTCCATAATTAAAAGTGCTGCACTCAATATGTCAGCAAATTTGGAAAACTCAGCAGTGGCCACAGTTCTGGAAAAGATCAGTTTTCATTCCAATCCCCAAAAAAGGCAATGCCAAAGAATGTTCCAACTACTGTACAATTGTGTTTATTTCACATACTAGCAAGGTACTGCTCAAAATCTTTCAAGCTAGGCTTCAGCAGTATGTGAACCAATAACTTCCAGATGTACAAACTGGGTTTAGAAAAGGCAGAGGAACTAGAGATCAAATTGCCAACACTTGTTGGATAATGGAGGAAGCAAAGGAATTCCAGAAAAACATCTATGTCTGCTTCATTGACTATGCTGAAGCCTTTGACTGTGTGGATCACAACAAACTGTAGAAAATTCTTAAAGAGATGGGAATACCAGATCACCTTAGATCTGAGAAATCTGCATGCAGGACAAGAAGCAAAACTTAGAACTGGGCATGGAACAACAGACTGGTTCAAAATTGGGAGTGGTGTACGATAAGGCTGTATATTGTTACCCTGCTTATTTAACTTCTATGCAGAGTATGTCATGTGGAATGCAGGGTAGAATGAATCATAAGCTGGAATCAAGATTGTCAGGAGAGATATCAACAACCTCAGATAATGCAGATGATACCACTCTAATGGCAAAAAAAATGAAGAGACACTAAAGAGTCTCTGATGAGGGTTAAAGAGTAGAGTGAAAAAGATAGCTTGAAATTTAACATTAAAAAGCTAAGATCATGGCATCTGGCCCCATCACTTCATGGCAAGTAGAAGGGGAAGATGTGGAAGCAATGACAGATTTAATTTTCTTGGGCTCCAAAATCACTGCAGATAGTGACTGCAGCCATGAAATTAAAAGATACTTGCTTCTTGGAAGGGAAGCTATGACAAACTTAGCATATTAGAAAGCAGAGACATCACTTTGCTGACAAAGGTCCATATAGTCAAAGCTGTGGTTTTTCCAGTAGTCCTGTGTGGATATAAGAGTTGGAATGAACAAGCACCAAGGAATTGATGGTTTTGAACTGTGGTGGTGGAAAGGAGTCTTGAGAGTCCTTTGGGCTGCAAGGAGATCAAACCAGTCAATCCTAAAGAAAATCAACCCTGAATATTCATCAGAAGGACTGATGTTGAAGCTGAAGCCCCAATACTTTGGCCACCTGATGCGAAGAACTGATTAATTGGAAAAGACCCTGATGCTGGGAGGGATTGGGAGCAGGAGGAGAAGGGGACGACAGAGGATAAGATGGCTGGATAGCATCACCGACTCGATGGACATGAGTTTGGGTAAACTCCAGGAGTTTGTGATGGACAGGGAGGCCTGGCGTGCTGCAATTCATGGGGTCGCACAGAGTCGGACACGACTGAGTGACTGAACTGAACTGAACTGAACTGAACCAACTCAGTGGACATGAATTTGAACAAACTCTGGAAGATAGTGAAGGACAGAGGAGCCTGGCATGCTCTAGTCAATGGGGGGGTGGGGTGGGGGTGGGTAGTCACAGAGTCACGTGACTTAGCCACTAAACAACAACAATTTTTATTTCCTATGCCAGTTTATTTTACTAAAATTTTAAATTTCCATTATACTTGTTAGTGCACAGTTGATCACAAAAAGACATGTATTCCATATTTTGACCAATATAGTTAAACACACAAAGTAAAATTTTATTGCAAATGCACCCTTTATTGGGACAGTACTGCTCAGTTTCAATGAATTTATGTATCTAATAGTTGCTGGAAAGACACAAGATTCAGCAGTTATTGTAGTCCTGTTTTGTGTTTTTTAAGATATAAATCCTGGGACTTCCCTGGTGGTCCAGGGGTTAGGAATCCATGCTTCCACTGCAAGGGACCCAGGTCAATCCCTGGTTTGGTTAAGATCCAAAGGAGCCAAAAAACAAAATTTCTATTTCCATTTCCTTCCCTTGTCGAATGCTTGTAAATTATCTGTGAGGAATAAAATTAAATGGTCATGCTTTTGAGGTGCCAGACTATAGGAACACCAGTGACAGTTGCAAGTCCAAGACACTCCAAGTGAAGGAGGGATTTTACGTGGCTGAGAAATCTCCTGGCCGGCAGTGCTTGCTTTTCCAAGTGTCTCTAGTATATTCCTCAATGGCTCAGGGGGTAGAGAATCCAACTGCAATGCAGGAGACGCAGGATTCTCGGGCTTGTCCCTGGGTTGGGAAGATCCCCTGGAGGAGGAAATGGCAACCCACCCCAGTGTTCTTGCCTGGAGAGTTCCAGGGACAGAGGAGCCTGGCCGGCTACAGTCAATGGTGTCGCAAACACACCAGTGTATTCCAAGCATAATACATTCCTTACTACACCCTACTCTTGAGGAATGCACTGACTTCCTCTGCTTCCGTGAATGAATTTTATCAGTCCTTGTATTAGTTTTCTATTGCTGCATAACAAATTACTACAAATCTAAAAGCTTAAAACAACACTCACTCTTGAGTGCACAGTTCTGTAGATCAGAAGTCTGGGTGGGTTCAACTATGTTCTATGTAAAGATCTCACAAGGCTGAAATCAGGATCATAGCTAGGCTGGGCTGGACTCTTATCTGGAGTCTCTGGGAAATAATCTGCTTCCAGACCCATTCATACTGTTGGCAGAATCTAGCTCCTCGAGGCTGTGAGTTCCCCGTTTCTATGCTGGTTGTCAGTAAGGGGTGGTTCTCTGCTCCCAAAGGCTATTTGCATCCCTTCTCATGAGGCCATTTTATCTTTAATTGAGCAATGGCACACTGAGCTCTTCCCATTCTCTAAATTTCTCTAATTTCTCTTGTGCTTTTGGTTGGAGATGTGATTTTAAGGGCTCGTGATTAGTTCGGGCCTGCCTTGATTATCTTCCTTTCTTAAGATTAACTACGCCAAAGAGTTGGACCATAAAGAAGGCTGAGTGCTGAAGAATTGATGCTTTTGAACTGTGGTGTTGGAGAAGACTTTTGAGAGTCCCTTGGACTGCAAGGAGATCAATCCAGTCAATCATAAAGGAAATCAGTCCTGAATATTCATTGGAAGGACTGATGCTGAAGCTGAAACTCCAATACTTTGGCCACCTGATGTGAAGAGCCGACTCATTAGAAAAGACCCTGATGTTGGGAAAGTTTGAGGGCAGGAGGAGAAGGGGACGACAGAGGATGGGATGGTCGGATGGCATCACTGACTCAATGGGCATGAGTTTGAGCAAGCTCCAGGAGATGGTGATGGACAGGGGACTGACGTGCTGCAGTCCATGGGCTCAGAAAGAGTCGGACACAACTGAGCAGCTAAACTACAACAGACTGTTGATTTCAGTGTTAGTGATGGCGATAGGGAGAAAAACGCAAGAACCATAACCAAAGGGAGACTTAAAGGGTGTAGCAATTCCAATGACAAAAGTAAGAAAGGAAAGAAAAAACTTTGTTCCTGAGTAACTCAGAAAATGGTTCAACCATGAAGAAGCAAGGAACAGGAGATAGGGGCAAACTGATGTTGAGTTTGAAGAGAGGAGTGGAATGTGAAAGAGTAAAAGAAAGATGGTCAAAAGTTGCTGAGGGACTTCCCTGGTGGTCCAGTGGATAAGACTCTGTGCTGCCAATGTAGGGGGCCCCAGTTCGATTCCTGATCAGGGAACAAGATTTCACATGCCACAACTCAGAGTTTGCATGCCACATGTGACAGATCCCGCAGGCTGCAACTAAGATCCACACAGCCAAATAAATAAATAAGTAGTTTTTTAAAAAAGCCACTGAATGCCCTTCCTTAAATCAACAGTCAACATTTATTTAAAACTTGCTACGTGCCCGGTACTATTTTAAGCACTTGACACATATTAATTCAATTGAAACCTTGCAGCAACTAGAGGTAGGGACTACAAATATCTCTATTTTACAGATGAAGACACTGAAGCACTGGCAAGTTAAATAATTGCTCGAGGTAGAATCTGAATGTATGCGTTGAACTTCTACACTTCTATACAGCCTTTCTAGAGTTTAACAGACAGTAGCCATTTTATAAGTAACATTCATCCCACAATTCACAATTATTCTTCACTGACCGATCGCCTACAGACAACAAACAAATCATCATAGAGAATTTTAGTCTTAATTTATGTAATTTGGTTTTGAAATCTGGCTGGAAATGAAGTGAGCCACTTTGATGGCAAAATGAACTTGCTGTCACTGGAGTTTGGCCCTTGAGGCAGATGTGAAGGGCAAGTTTAGAGGGATTCCTTTACCAGCCCGGGATAGGACCCACATCTACTCATTTTCCCTCTGAGACACTGCCATCCCCTGTGAGAGAAATTCTGCTCTGTTGGTCTCCCTCTGGCTTCCGTAACATATGTAGAGGATTGTCTGTCTGGAGAGCTTGAGATTTTACTTCTAGGCATTATTAGTTTTGCAGCTATCTTTCTGGCACCATTCCTAAAATTTAATTTGCAGAAGTAATTGTTTCTCTACAAATGAGGGCTCATAATATTCCCTTGATATTTAAAATAGCTTACCCCTATCACTCACTACGAGATAATTGTTTCCTTTATTTCATTTTTCAAAAGGAAGTTACACTCTCTGGGATGTCTTTCTCTGAATGAGGGGTCTGGGGAAAGGCAGTCATACACAACCTGCTGACCCAGGCAGGGGTGCATAAGAGTGTGCCCCTTACCTGGAGACAAGGAGCCCTCACAGCCCGTGCTGAGCCCTCCTGCCTCGTTTGTGAAGCTTTCCCCATTCTGGGTTTGGTGTGTAATTCCTTGTTCTGCTTCAAGCAGGTGCATATGACACCATGACAACCCCACTGCTATGTTTGTTCCTGGCAGGAAGGGAAGGGGATCCTTTGTCTGCATCACAGGAGGAGTGCCTGCAGACCTATGTCTGAGACAAGATGGGCTGGCCGTGGGGGACCAGCGCTCACTGGTGAAGATGATCTTGTTCTGTCTCTTTCCTGTGTGAGTGAAGTGTTGTTCTGTCCAGGGCCCGTGAGGGTCTCCTCTTTCTTAGCAACCCTCATACCTGCAGACCATGCAGTGGCTTGACATCCTGGGACCACTGCTTCTGGTAATGGGCACCTCAGTGCAGTGAGACTCCCTCCCTGGAGGGAGTAACAGGTGTCACTTTCTTAACCAGAACCAAAACCCTACTGAAAAAGCAAGGAGACCAAATGTTAAACCTATTAGGCTAATATGAAGCCTTCAAGAGCTAAACATCAAAATCCAATAGTATTATTTTAAAATACAAAGAAAAGAAAAGCCATTTGTCATCCCATCATTATAGCACAATTACTGATAAAGTTTAGGGGCTTATCTTTCCAGTTCTTTTCTTCTTCTGTAAATACACACTTTAAAAAGTATTAGGTTTATAGACAAGCTGTCAGGAGAGTACAGTATAGAGGTTTCCACATACCTTGTGCCCAGTTTCTCTATTATTAACATCTTGTATTAGTATTTTTTAAAATTAATAGAACAGTATTAATGTATTATAGTCAACTAAGCTATGTACTTTATTCAGATTTCTATATTTTTTACCCAGTATCCTGTGTCTATTTCAGGATCTCATCTAGGATACCACATTACACTAGTCATCCTTTCTCCTTAGGTTTTTCTTGGTTATGACAGTTTCTCACACTTCCCTTGTTTTTGATGACCTTTACAGTTCAGATCAGGAGTACTGAACAGGTATTTTGTAGAATGTCCCTTAGCTGGAACTCCTGTGATGTTTTCTCATGATTAGATTGGAATTATGAGTTGTTGAAAGGAAGACCATTCTGATTCCATCAAATTAAAGGTACAAACTATACGCATGACTTTTCACTGTTGAAGTTGACCTTGATCACCTGGAAAAAGCAGTGGTGGTCAGGTTTCTCCACTGTAAAGTGACTGTTCTCACCCCATCCCCATCCTGTCCTCTTTGGAAGGAAGTCATTATGTGTAACCCAAACTAATGGAATGGGAAGCTGTATTCTACCTCCTTGAGGACTGAATGTCAATAGGGATTATTTGGGATTCTTCTGCATGGGAGATTTTCCCCCTCTTATCTGTCTATCTTTATTTATTTATCAATGTGAACTTACGAATGTACTTTGAATATATATGAATATACTTTTATATACTTTGGGTTGTAATTCAATACTCATTTATTTTCTTGCTTAGTTTTCTCCAACTTTAGCTTTTGGAAGCTCTTTTAGTTGGCTCTTGTGTCTGTGACCTTTGGCATACCTTCCCTAATTATAAGTGTGTTCATTTGTTTATTTGTTTGAGTACTTCCTTACTTTCTGGTCCTGCAAGATGGTGTAGGCTCACCTTCAGGGTTCGATCCCTGGGTTGGGAAGATGCCCTGTAGAAGAGAAAGACTACTCACTCCAGTATTCTGGCCTAGAGAATTCCATGGACTGTATAGTCCATAGGGTTGCAAAGAGTCAGACATGACTGAGCGACTTTCACTTTCACTTCACCTTCATGGCCTGGGTCCTAGTCAGTCATTTCTCCAAGGAACCCTGGTCCTTTTATTAGAGAAATGGTATTAGGAAGCAAGATCTGGGTGTTAAGTGTGCTCATCATTACTGGGGTGTCATTGCTTTCAGGCCCTTTCAGCTGACAGAACAAGTGCATATCGTTCAATTTTAGCACATGCATAGCATAATTAGAGTTGTTAACTGGTACTCATATGGGAACCAACTTTATTAACTATACCACAGTATTTCTATGCAATTTCTTTTGCTTTTGGTCTTATTGTTTCACTCATTTCTAAAGTTACTTAGTCAACACCTTTCCCCCTACTTCTTTCAGTGAAGTTGTTTCAAACATTTATAATACAATTGGATTCTTTTATCACATTCTGCATTCCATGCTAGAATTGATCTCCTAAGTGATTTTTTTTTTAATTGCATCAGTTGAGTTTTATTCTTTGTGCTGTAAAGTTCAATGAGTTTTGACAAGGGTAGGGGCTTCCTAAGTTGCACCGCTGCTGCGGCGGCTGCTGCTAAGTCGCTTCAGTCGTGTCCGACTCTGTGCGACCCCATAGACCGCAGCCCACCAGGCTCCCCCGTCCCTGGGATTCTCCAGGCAAGAACACTGGAGTGGGTTGCCATTTCCTTCTCCAATGCATGAAAGTGAAAAGTGAAAGTGAAGTCACTCAGTCTTGTCGGACTCTCAGCGACCCCATGGACTGCAGCCCACAAGGCTCCTCCATCCATGGGATTTTCCAGGCAAGCGTACTGGAGTGGGGTGCCATTGTCTTCTCCAAATTGCACTGGAAAGTGGTAAAAAATCCACTTGCCAATGCAGTAGACCTAGGAAACTCAGGTGTGATTCCTGAATAGGGAAGACCCTAGGTTGGGAAGAATGGTAACCCACTCCAGTAGTCTCGCCTATAAAATCCCATGGACAGAGGAGCCTGGTGGGCTACTGTCCATGGGGTCGAGAAGAGTTGGACACAACTGAGCAACTGAGTGCACACACACACACGCACACACACACACACATTATATATCCACCATCACAATTTCATATAGAATAGTTTTATTGCTCTAACCACCCCCCTCAAATCTCTGCCAATAACTGGTCTTTTGTTTTGCCTTTTTCAGAATGTCATAATTGAAATCATATAGTATGTAGCCTGCTCAGACTGACTTTTTTCACTTAACAAAGTGCAGGGAATTCCCTGGTGGCCCATGGTTAAGACTCCATGCTTTCATTGCTGAGGGCGTGTCTTCTATCCCTGGTTGGGGAACTAAGATCCTGGAAGCCATGTGGTGCAACAAGGAAGGTGCATTTAAAATACATTCATATATGTTTTATGGCTTGATAGCTCATTTCTTTTTATCACTGAATAGTATTTCACATTTTTGTCACTGAATAAGTATTTTTGTTTATCCATTTATCTATTGAAGGACAAGTTGATTCCTTTTGATTTTCCCTTCAAAGCTGATATAAATCTTTACATAAAGGTTTTTGTGTGGATATAAGTTTTTGGATTTTTTGAATGTGCACCAAGGCCCAGGTGGCACTAGTGGTAAAGAATCCACCTGACAATGCAGGAGATGCAAGAGTTGCAGGTTTGATCCCTAGGTCGGGAAGATCCCCTAGAGTAGGAAATGGAAACCCACTCCAGTGTTCTTGCTTGGAAAATTCCATGGGCAGAGGAGCCTGGCAGGCTACAGCATGGGGTCACAGAGTTGGACATGACTGAGCAACTGGACACATTAGGAATGCAATTGTTAGGCTTGGAAGAAACTGCCTAACTCTCCCAAATTGCCATACCATTTTGCATTCTCACCAGGAATTAATGAGAGTTCTTGCTGTTCCATATCCCAAACAACAATTGGGATGGTTAGCTTTTTGGATTTTAGGCATTATAACATCTGTGGAGGGAAATCTCATTATTGTTTCAATTTCTACAGCTGTTGTTGAGCATCTTTACATGTGCTTATTTGCCATTTGTATACCTTCTTTGATGAGGTGTCTGTTCAGACTTTTTCCTCATTTTTTATTGGATTGTTTTCTTATTGTTGAGTTTTAAGAGATCTTTGCATATTTTGGGTGTAAGTCCTTTATCACATATGTGAAAATATTTTATAGATATTTTCTTCCTCTCTGTGGCCTTTATTTTGATTTTCTTAACAGTGCGTTTGACAGAGCAGAGTTTTAAAATTTTAATAAAGTAAAACTATTTTTTTTATGAGTGATGATTTTTGTCATTGTATCTAAGAAGTCATAACCAAATCCAGGGCCACATAGATTTTTCTCTTTAGTCTTTTTTATTCCTATTTATTTTATCACATGAGATTGTAGTCTATACAGTACTATAATTGCTTTTTATACTTATCAATATATGTGAAAATTTTCATGTTGTTAGGTATTCTTCTAAGGCATTTAGCATTGACCTCCCAGTATTATCTTATATAGAAGTACCAGTAAGCCTTAAATCAACCTTCTAATGTTGAATAAGATTGCTGTTGTTGTTCAGTCACTCAGTCGTGTCCAACTTTTTGTGACCCCATGGACTGCAGCACACCAGGCCTCCCTGTCCCTCACCATCTCCCAGAGTTTGCCCAAGTTCTTGTTCATTGCACTGGCCATCTCATCCTCTGATGCCCTCTTCTCCTTCTGCCCTCAATCTTTCCCAGCATCAGGGACTTTTCCAATGAGTCAGCTGTTCATATCAGATGACAAAAGTACTGGAGCTTCAGCTTAAGCATCAGTCCTTCCAGTGAATATTCAGGGTTGATCACCCTTAAGATTTACTGGTTTGATCTCTTTGCTGTCCAAGGGACTTTCAGGAGTTTGCTCCAGCACCCCAATTTGAAGGCATCAGTTCTTTGGTGAAGATATTCTAAGTTTTATCGAATCATTTAAATATACACATTTCTAAAAAGTTGTTTCAGGTTTAAATTTGTTAGACTAAATAAGGAATTTTTAGTCTCTGGATTGAAGAAAAAAATCTATATTATTTTTCTTCACTTTTTTTCTTCTTTCTATAATTATTTAATGCATCTATGCTATGTGTGAGGTTCTTTAGTGGTTCACACCATTAGACTTTGGAGATGCTTCAGTGACCTGGAGTCCCTGCACTTCAGGAGGCTAGTGAAAGAGTCAAAACCAAAGATAGCTAATATGATTTCTGATAGTAATAATTATAGCAAAGGATAATATAAAAGAGAGTAAAGGAGTAATGATAGACCATGGGTACTGGGGCCCAAGACAAGGAGGAGAATAAACACATTAAAAACTAATACACTGGAAGAGGGTGATGTTAGGGGGAAAAAAAATCTTGCTGAGGTTTCTGAACTGCTATAGTGGGATTAAAGGAAGAGGGACAAGAGGTTAGAGAAAATATAGAGTTTGAATTCAAAGGAGAAGCAGTTCTGAGAGATGGTGATATCCTCAGTGTGATATGGGAAGGAGTAAATGGAATGATACAGGCTATGATCAATGGAACGCTAAGGAAACAGGAGTCTAGGGCCCAGGAGGGTGACCCACGTGAAGACACATAGGCTACTGGCTGTACTTGGAGAGCTGAGAAGTAATTTGAGCCATAAACTCTGCAGAACAGGGTGGAGTGAATGGAGATCAGAGCTGACAGAGATGAAGAAGGGCCACAGTGATATAGCTAAATGGCAAGGTTCTAAACTAAGCAGGGCTTATTATTCAGTAGGATAAAATAATGATCTGGAAATGGAATGCATGCTTTAAGAAAATGCTAACCCTACTTCAAGACCCTCGGGTATAAAGTAAGTTAGAAAGTGAGCTAGAATGATCTCCTGAAGGCTGATAATCTTTGGGAACAGCAATCTTAGTGGGGATAGGTTGTAAGACCGGGCAAAGGGATAGAAGATGCTTTTTGTGGACAGTTAATGAATGGAGGGGAGCTTGTTTTAGTGAAAAATTGGGGCAGAGGAGAGGAAGCACAGAGAAATGTTGAGACATGAGTGGAGAACATAGAAAGTAAGATTTGCTTCTGTTTGGGGCCAGGTCCAAGGAAAACAACAGGCCTTAAGGTTTTAACAGAACTCTTGGTGTCCGTGCAGTTGAAGACTCAAGGTGAAGCTCATCATTGACACCTCGTTGTGGCAGAGCTCATGTCAGGTCAAGTGGAGGTCATTGTTGGGAGAATTTGTAAACAAAGCTGTACTGCTAAAATAAATGGCATAAACAAAATTGTAGGCAGTTGGTGATATTTGAAGGAGAACAAAACATTTTATGCACTCTCAAGCCCTTCAGAAATACCCATTTATCCTCAAATAATTGATTCATTGGAAGGCACTCAGATTTCATTCAAAACCATTCCTTTAAGAAACTTTGTGTAATTATAATTCCTTCCCTACTTCCGGATAGTGTATACCTGAAAACAATGAAACTATTTTTATTTAAATATGTTTGTTATGGAATGAATGTCTGTGTTCCCCTCAATTTCATATGTTGAAATACTATCCCCCTAGTTAGGGAATTTGGGATTGACGTGTACCCACTGCTATATTTAAAATCGATTAAAAAAAAGGATAACCAAGAAGAACCTACAGGGAACTCTGCCCAGTGTTAAGTGGCAGCCTGGATGGGAGGTGAATTGGGGAGAAAATGGATACATATATACGTATAGCTGAGTTTCTTTGCTGTCCACCAGAAACTCTCTCAACATTGTTAATCGACTAAAGTAAGTGTTAGTCACTCAGTTGTGCCCGACTCTTTGCGACCCCGTGGACTACAGCCCACCAGGCTCCTCTGTCCATGAGATTTTCCAGGCAAGGATACTGGAGTGGGTTGCCATTTCCTTCTCCAGGGGATCTTCCCAACCCAGGGATGGAACCCATGTCTCCTGCACTGCAGGCAGTTTCTTTACCGAGTGAGTTACAAGGGAAGCCCTTGTAATCAACTATATTCCAATACAAAGTAAAAAGTTTAATAAGATGTTTAAGAAGAAAGTTACCATATTTAAGATAGAATCTATAATCTTATCCCTCTTCAAAAAGAAGAAAAAAAGAAATCTTATCCCCCAACGTGGTGATATAAGGAGGGGAGCCTTTGGGAGGTGATAGGCAGGAGGAGAAGGGGATGACAGAGGATGAGATGGCTGGATGGCATCACTGACTCGATGGACATGAGTTTGAGTAAACTCCAGGAGTTTTGATGGACAGGGAGGCCTGGTGTGCTGCGATTCATGGGGTCACAAAGAGTCGGGCACGACTGAGCGACTGAACTGAACTGAACTGAAGGTTTTAAGAGTAGAACCCTCATGGATGAGATTAGTGCCCTTCTTAAAGAGACCACAGACTTCCCTCACTTCTTCCATCGTGTGAGGACACAGTGAGAAGATGACTGTCAGTGAACCAAAATGTGGGCTCTTACTGCACCCCAGATCTGCTGATGGCTTGACTTTGGACTTGGCAGCCATTTTGCCAGTGAGAACTAAAAGTTGTTGTTTAAATCATCCCGTCTATGATGCTTTGGTTATGGCAGCCAGAATGGACTAAGATAATGCTTAGTAACTTCAAAATTACCCTGACTACCTTCTTCTAATATCATTACCTGCTGCTCTCCTCCCATGATGGCTGTTTTCTTTGGCCTTGGTGCAAAAACAAAAAACAAAAAAATTCTTTTTTAAAAAAGATTTATTTATTTACTTAATTTTTGGCTGCCATTAGCCTTGGCTGCGGCACCGGCTCTCTCTGGAAAGCATGGGCTCCAGGTGCATGCGCCTCAGTAGTTGCATCTCCCGGGCTCTGGCACAGGTGTTGTGATGCACTGGCTTACTTGCCCCGTGGCACGTGGGATTAAACTTGGCAGGTGGGTTCTTTACCACTAGACCACCAGGGAAGCCCAAGAAGCAGCTCATCCTCTGTGTTCTCTAGGCATGTCCCTGTATTTCTCTGTGCTTTCTCTCCCCTTCTCCAATGTGCCTGGCAATTTAGGCTGGAGGAAGACTCTGGGGCCTGAAGAAAAGCAGAGTTGGCTAACTCACTTCCACAGGGAGTGGAGTATCAGTGCCCACGGGAAGGGTATGTCGTCCTTTTCCCAAAACTGCAAGTGGGAATTTTTTTTTTTTTTTTTTTTTCAACCCATAGAAGCTTTTTTAACTAGAGAAGTCCTCTTCGTCATATAGGAATGGCAGTTATTAAGCCAGTTCCCAGTGCCTGAAACATTATTGTTTGGGTTCACTAAATTCTACTCCAGTGTTAGAGAAGTAATAACTTCCAAATGGATTTGCCCCATGATGTGGAAATCGTTTTGGACTTGAAAGAATTTGAATCTAAATGTATAGTTGTTGCTAATAAGGTTGCTATGTGAGAAAAAGTTACATCAAAGATTTGTTTTTTGTGGAGCTCTTTGTCTTAAAAGAGAGTGTAGCAGTAAATACACTTTGGATATGTGTAATAATAAATAAAATAATTATTTAAAATATTATAAAGTTATATGTTTAAAACAATAAATAATTATTAAATGTGTGGCTACAATATAAAATCATTAAGGAATTCCTGTTATATTTAGCACAATAATATTTTATAAAAAAATTTTAGGAGCAACATATTATTGCCAAAGTATTTAGATATCATTTAGTAATTATTTGCAAAGTTGTTTTTTTTTTAAATCAATCAATTACATTTAAATTATTTGTCAAGAATTTGCTCTAAGTGTTGTAAATGCATTATTGCTTCCAGTTAGAATTTTCAACTCAAAAGCTGGTGGTCTTTTCAGTAATAGAAACCTTGAGAGAGTCTGGCCATTGCCTTGGATAAGAGAAAGAAGCCCTTAAAGACAGTAGCTTCACATGTGAATGAGAACTTGCGATCTAGGAAGAAAAGTTCAGGTTCAAGTGGTCTGGAGAGGAAATCTTCAGGTTCCACAAGGGTAGCGAAAAATTAGTATTGTCTAGAAAAAGGTGAATTATTAAGGTGGACTCCTTGTGTTAATAGGAGAAAGGAGAAATTGAAATGTGAATGTGCTAAAGCTTACAGGTGCCAATTGGCTTCACTGATACTGTCTTTTGAGCTGAAGGATAAAAGTACTTTTGTGTGGGTGGGAATGCCCCAGGGTGGGAAAAAAAAAACAGAACAGTGAACTTGTGGTTGTGTGGTATGATGTCCAGCATGCCCAAAGAACATTCTACAAAGTGACTCAGATTCTTGACACTGTTGGTCAAGGAAGTAGTCAGCCTATCCAAGCATCTCAGTATAACAATTTTGTTAAAAATAATGGAACCTATACACACAAATGAAAATTATATACATATAAAGAGTCGTAAATAGTCTGGAACTGAGACTTGCCTGAATGCAATGTGTGAAATGTGTAATTCCCTCAAGTGATTGTTTGCATGCAGTAATATATATAGGGACCAAAGAATCCGGAAACAACAATAATAGCAACCTCTTTTGAACTGTTAAGGGCTTCCCTGGTGGCTCAGATGGTAATGCAGGAGACCCAGATTCGATCCCTGGGTAGAGAAGATCCCCTGGAGAAGGGAATGGCTACCCACTCCAGTAGTCTTGCCTGGAGAGTTCCATGGATAGCCTGGCAGGCCACAGCCCATGGGGTTGCAAAGAGTCAAACAGGACTGAGTCACTAACACTTTCACTTTTTTTTTTTTTTTCCACTCTTGAACTGTGACTTCCAGGGATGGTCAGAAATTTAGACATATCTTATGGGTCATGGGGATGGAAGACAATGGAATTCAGGTTTCATGAAGCAGCACTGAGGATGCTTAGGGTCTGATGAAGTCGTGATCTCGTGATTGCAGGTATAATACAGAGGATGTTACACACACTTGAATCTGTCCCTCTCTAGCCAGTAAGAGCGCTCCTTGGAGGAAGCATTTGTGTTCTCAGTTCAAAAGAGTCTATTGAACTCTCAGGACACCAGATGAGAGAGCTTTAAGAATCTGTACTTAGCGTGGCAGAAGCCCACGTGGCATACTTAGGACAGAAAGGGTGACAGTTCTGAACCACAGAAGCCAGCAGAGATGAAGATTGCAATCAGTTGAGGTTATTGGTTCTCTGATTGCTAATGACAGATCATGTGATTGTCTGGTAGCCCCAGGAATGGCTTTGCAATGTGTGTGGTAGATGTCTGTGTCTCTGATCCTTGTGCTGTCCAACCATGCTCTTCCTCTCAGATCATCATTCTGTACGCTATAGAACTGAGGCTGGGAGTTAGGTGGAGTTAGGCAGAGGATGTGAATCTCCTTTGGTTGGAAGAACAACTTGCAATGGAAATTGAAAATAGATTCACCCCTTGTGTAGTCCAGTGAAACTTCCCATGTGACACCAATAGCTTCCTACTTGCCGTGGCTCAGGGATAATTTAGGAGCACTTCTATATAACATTTCATGCCTGATATCATGTGGAATATTGCTTGCTCCAAACTGTGTCTCTACCAACTAGGATATCTTAGGTCACACAGTCTGAATTCCCTGGGTACCTGAGACAGTTTTGAAGATTGGCTCTACCCTGCTGGCCATCCTGTAGTATTTACACAGATTTAATCTTTCAGTACATCCAGAGGATTATTAGTTCCCAGGGATGCTCTAACATGCTCCCTATAATTTCGTAAATTACTTGGTTAAATGATGTTAAGCAAGTTCCTTTCCTGCAAGACTTCTGAGTCTTAGTATGCTAATATCAGTTGGAACAGGAGATGATATGGTATTCAGAATATATTTGAATATTTCTCATGGAATGTTCATTAACATTCCTTTCTCACAGAATTTTTATTAATAGTTTGTAGGACAATACTATTTCAAGGAGTACAGTTTGAGAAATACTGTTCTACAGAAATTAAAAGAAACCTTATCCTGACCTTTTGAATTAAAAAAAAAAATCCTATCAATCCCTGGAAGAGCTGAGCTATTATTTCTGGGTGAAATTCCAACTTCATTAACACAATTATATAGCCAAATTACCTCTCTGAGCCTGTGGGGACAATCTGTCACCTCCTGTTTTAAATTTCCCAATGATTCCCTTGGGAATTAACATCTAGTCCACTGTAAGAAAAACAAATTCTTCTTCATGGAAGAACTCCAACTGCTTTATTATATTTTCATGGTTACATATTTTTCCTACTTTAATGAGTTTTATTTATTAAAAATATCACTAACCAAATTGAAAAATGACATCGCCTAGGTCTCACTGTTAAGTTTTAGAAATGTATTTTATTATAATTTGGTATAGTAGAACAGTCATTTTCCAGGAGGATAATTGTCTGAATCAGACCTTTATTCTAGTCAAATATAAGAGCAAGCAACCAAGAACCAATGTCCCCATTGTTTGTAACGGTATGATTTACCTTTGAACAACGTGTTCTCGGACAGTGGCTAGAAATGTGAACTTTCTGGTGCTTTAAAGTTCACTAAGATAGGGAGATAGCTGAGCTTGTGGGTTTCTCTAAGGAAAAAAGAATCTTATGACCTCCAGGTATTGTGACTGGGGACAGTTGTTTCCAAAGATGTGGATAATGTAATGTGTGATATAAAGAAGGGCAAAAAATGAGCATGTGTTTTTTGACTGGAAGGTTGAGAGCAAGCCCTGTTTGGATGTGTACTTTTTGACTTGATGTTTGCGACCCCAAACTAGGGGTCTTCAAACCTGTTACCTTTAGCTGTCTAATGAATGATTACTTCATTGACCAAAGCAATCTAGCACAACTTTTTTTTTTGTTTTTAAATCAGGATCTCTTTTAAAATGCCAGACTAAATATATGCTATTCAATCTAAATATTTTCAAAAGACTTTTTAAAGCAACAAACTCTGCTTTTATGAAATGATGCTAGGTAATTGGATGTTGTGTTAGTTAATATGAGCTAGGTTTGCTCTGTTAACAAACAACTCCAAAATCCAGTGACCTACACCCAAATTTATTTTTCATCCACACCTCATTAACATCATGGGTAAGCTACAACTCTCTCCCCATCATCTTTGGGATCAGGCTGGTGCAGTAGGGTCAGTCTGGAGTATTGCCAGTTTTATCATGGAGGGAAAGGAGACAGTAACTCATGTGTTGGCTCTTACAGTTTCTGTCCAGAAGTGACATTTATCACTTTGAATATTTTAACAGCCAGGAACAAATCACAAGATCAAGCCTGCCATCAATGGGGTAGAAAAGTATCGTCCTTCCCCAGATAGGAGCAGTGAATACTTTTGAATAAGAATGCAGTCCACCATGTAGCCCCTGGGGTTGTCTTAGAAGGATGTGGGTTATAGAGCATGAAAGACTCAAGAACTCATTGCTATCATGGAAGCCATCCGGGTGCCAACTCCAGTCTAGAGCCTCCTGAGTTGGGCAGCTCAGGTCTTTACTTCTACATGCACCACTTCTGTCATGCTCCAGACTGCCCTTGCTCCCCAAGGTAGGCTTAGAAGTATTCCGGTTGGGTCCAGACAAAAGGTACGACATCATCTTTGCTTTAGAAGCTTTCTGGGCCACCAGCACGACTGTGTAGCCTGGGAGGGATTGAAGGCTGGCCTTCAGGGGCCAGCAACATCCGGGTGCCTGTGCCACCTTCTTGTCATCATGGTACCAACCTTTCGCAATTGTTACTCCCTGACCTATATCTATGCTCATTAAATCCTGGGTGTGTGTAGTGATAAAGACCTAAAATCTACACAGCTCTTTCTAAAGAGCCAAAGGAGCCCTTCGTAAGAAGAGGCCTCAAAAACTTTGTGGACACCCCAGAATTTCTGAGCTCAGGGCGGGGCGGGGGAAGGAAGAGGTAGGCTGAGGGAAGATGACTTTATTTCATCCAGAACCATTATTTTATCCAGAGTGACTCCATTTTTACCTGTTTCCATAATTGAGAACTCTCACAAGGTTGAGTTTGAAACCACAGCTAAGAGAGGATGAAGTCAAGTGCCTGAATCAGTTAAGGAGAAGAATAAAGTTTAAGGAATTTTCTATTTATAGGGATCACCAGAACCTCTTTCATTACAAGAAGATTTTATACATTTCCACGCATATATTCAGCCTTTCCGTTTAAACCCATTTTCTTTAAGCCTATCATTCACAGTCATCTGGAACAGAAAAGCAGCACTTTACATGTGTCAAAAACCTTTCTGTCCCTCTTCTGAAAGCACTTCTTTGGGGACTTTTAAGTTTTGTTGTTGTTCAGTCGTTAAATTGTGTCCAACTCTTTATGGCCCTGTGGACGACAGCTTGCCAGGCTCCTCTGTCCTCCACAGTCTCCTGGAGTTTGCTCAGATTCATGTTCATTGAGTCGGATGCTATCTAACCATCTCATCCTGTGCTGCCCCCTTCTCTAAAAGTTAATATATAAACTTTTAAGTTTATATTTATATAAGATATATAAACAAATATTTTACTATATAGATTTATTTTTATTTATTTTGCAACAGTCACAAACTTACAGAACATCTACAGGTCAATTTCAAAGAATTTTTTTTTGACCCATTTGAGAGTAAGCATCCTGTTACTTGAATTAATTTTTTACAAACATGGACATTTTCCTACATAAGCACAATACAACCATGGTTATTAGTTTGCCAGGGTTGTCATGACAAAATATCCCAGACTGGGTGGCTTAAACAACATCAGCTTATTTTACTCTCAGTTCTGGAGGCTAAAAGTCCAAGATCAAGGTGTTGGCAGATTTGGTTTCTTCTGAGGTCTCATTTTTTGGCAGGCAGGTGGCCTTCATCTCTGTATGTCTTCACATGGCCTTTCCTCTGTGCACACACATTGCTGGTGTCTCTCCGAAGCTCCTAATCTCTCCTCTTCTTAATAAGCACACCAGTCAGATTGGAACACCAGGCAAGTCCCATCCCAACAACCTCATTTTCACTTAATCACCTCTTTAAAGGTCCTATTTCCAAATATAGTCACTCTTGTAGGTACTGGGAGTTAGAGCTTCAACACTGAATCTGAGAAGGTTTGAATTTGAAAAGGGACATAATTCAGCCCATAACAACCATCAGAGTCTGGAAATTAACAAGAAAAAAGTACTATCTAATCTTCAGACCCCATTTGCCAAATGCCCTAATGATGTCCTTTATAGCAAAAGAATCCAGCTCAGAATCATGGGCTGCATTTAGTAATCAGATCTCTTTAGTCTCATTCCACCTGGGCCACTTTCTCAGTTTTTCCTTGACTCTCATGGCCTTGATACTTTTGAAGTTATAGGTCAGTATTTTTGTAGAATATCCGTAAGTTTGTTTTGTCTCATATATCTTCATGATTTGATTCAGATTAAATCTTAGCAGCAGTATCACAGAAGTGATGCTGGCTTCTTCTCATTGCATCCTAAGAGGAGGTACCAATCCTGATTTGTCCCATCATTGATGATGTTCACCTTCCCTTGATTAAGGTGATGTCTGCAAGGCTTCCCAAGAAGCTTATTTTTTTCCTTTTGTGTATGTGGGGATGTGCCCTGAGACTATGTAAATGCCAGTTCCTCATCAGATGTTCAGTTTATTTATAACTGTATTGTCTCAGGTTTTCCTAGTTCAGTGAGTTAAAATCTAGTAGCACTATTATTTATTTTGATGATCTAATTGTCTCCAGTTTGGCCAGTGGGAGCCCCTTCAAGATAATTTCTCTGTCCTTTAAAAATATCTCATTTATTCTGTGAGCATTTTCTGGCACAAGTTGTTCGAGGCTCATCTTAACATTTTGCCTGTTTCAGCCCTGGAACAGGAACCCTGCTTCCTTCAAGTGAGTAATTGTATTTAGATGTGTTTTAACAACAGTATGCCTAAATCTATCTGTGTGAATAGTATCCAATTGTAACAATAGGATATTGACAATAAATACTACTGCCTCTTCATCCTTGACTTCTACAGAAACGTGTGATCTGAACAGGTTACCATTAATCTTTTCTATGTCTTGGCATTTTGGCTAAGATCAAGTGTGGTATCTGTTCTCATCAGCTTAATGTCTGGTATCCTCTATCCAGGCTCCCATGTGGCAATAGGGGTAAAGAACCCATCTGCTAATGCAGGAGACATAAGAGACACAGGTTCAGTCCTCAGGAGGGCATGGCAGCCCACTCCAGGTTCTTGCCTGGAGAATCCCATGGACCAGGAGCCTGGTGGGGTCTATAGCATCTCAAAGAATCGGACACGACTGAAGTGACTTAGCGCACACCCGCACGCACACATGTCCTCTATCCAGGGCTCCCCAGGTAACTCGCGGTAAAGAATCCGCCTGCAATGCAGGCGACCGGGGTTTGATCCCTGGGTTGGGAAGATTCCCCTGGAGGAACTGGCAAAGCCCTCCAGTATTCTTGCTTGGGAAATCCCATGGATAGAGGAGCCTGGCAGGCTGCAGTCCATGGGGTCACAAGAGAGTTGGACATTCTTGGGCAACTGAGCACACACACATATAGGGGAATACACAGATGTAATAATGTGTATAAAGGAAAGAACACAACCAAATATCTGTATATAAATTAGCATAGATGAGTCCTAGTTCTGGAATTTACTTCTGGGAAAGAAATGAATCTCATTTATTTCCAACAGGGAAAATTAGATAAGAAATCCAATTAGTTTCCCACATCCTGCTTTCATTCTTCAAATCCGTCCATTAGAGAGGTCACATTGTTCCTTTCAGAATCCACAGCTTGAATTTCATTGGAGAGCCAATATATGGCCACTCCTAAAACTAAAGTATGAAATGTAATCTATTCGGAATGTGATTTTAAAACATTGGCCTTAGGTGCCTCTTCCCACACAAGGACAATCGCATCTAAGTTAAAAACACTTGATCTGAAGGGGTGCTTCCTTTTGTTTATTTTTCACTTCTTACTGAGAAAATAGTTCTGATTTTCTTGAATTCTCTTGGAGGTAGTTGGAAAAATAACGTGATTATTTCTATTCTTGGTTTCAAAACTGCTCTTTTTCTCTTTCCTTCATTATGCTTCTCACTTCCTTTTGTCCTTCTCCTTCCTTGCCTGCTCCAGCCTTTTCAGTTCACATCCTCTCTGGATACAGTCAGAGTCATCAGTAGTGGAAAAATGTGACTGCCAGGAAGTCTCCATTCATTTTTAAAAGTAAATAGCTTGACAGCCTCTTAATTTACACCCTTGTCAGAGATGGCATGGAACATTTAAGCTTTGTTACTGATTACTGACATTTAACTCTGTCGAACAGTGTGGAAGATGAAATCCAAAACTTCATATTGGTAAAGAGACATATTAATTTCTTTACAATATGTGTCTTTTAAAATTCTTCTTTCAGAATAAATTCTGTGGCCATAAAAATTATATGTTAACATTAAGTAGATCATGATTTTCTAAAAAATGAAGTATTCTTGTTTCTTAAACTCGCAGATAAATGATGCTTTCTCAAAGAAATGTCATAAGTAATTTGCAAAAGAACGTATAAAATGTAAGATGTATTAAAATTCATATTGAATATAATATAGTTTTCCCTGATGATTTAGGTTTGTTGTAATCAACTTTAGTTAAAAAAGAAAGCAAATATTGTGGGCAATAATTGAGGTATGTAAACCTTTTTTATTCCATTAAGAAGATGAGAGGCTTCTAAAAGAGAAAAAGCCCTTCTTTCAGAAGCTGTGACCATGGCCTTCTAGAAATGGAATTTTTTGAGAACTCTAAATATGTATATTTCTTCCATGCAAAAAAACAAACTACTTTTGGACAATGGGCCTGTTAGCAAAAGCCTAGCAGGTAAATTATCTATAAATGCAACCTTCAAATTCTGGTGTTTGTGAAAGGGTCTCTCATACTATGATGAATGATGTCATAGACAATACTTAAAAGTGGGCAGATTTTAAAATAATTTCACTTTTGCAATTTTTTGGCTTCTGTGACTCAGGAATCATATTTCTCTCATATGGTGCTTGATAAATTTCAGTGTATACACTGTAGTTCATATCCAGCCTTAGCCTGGTTCTTTTAAATTGTCTAGGGACTTGTCTAAAAGAATGTTTAGAATAAACTCTGTGACACATAAACCATTTAATTTAAAGGTCAATGGAAATGTAAAAATCCAAATACACATTAGAAAGTATAATCAAATAGCAAGTCAGAATTCATTTCCTCTTATTTTTCATCCTCATTTCTTTTGAAATATAAATCAGTTCTTTAGGTTAACAAGCGTTTACAAACTAACATGTATTTGATGTTAGCAGTTATGCAAACATATTATCATGCATTTAGATTCTTTTAAAATTTTTACAAAGGAAGCTTTTTCATCTTCATCCCTTCGGGCTATTGTAACAGAATCCCATAGACTGGCTCCTAAACAACAGAAACTTTTTTCTCACAGTTCCAGAAGCTGGGAAGTCTAAGATCAAAGCATTGGTAGATTTGGTGTCTGGTGAGGACTCACTTCCTGATTCATAGATGGCCATCTTCTCATTGTCTCCTCAGATAAAAGAAGGGGCAAGGGAATTCTTTAGAGTCTCACTTATTTATAAGGGCACTAACCCTGCTCATGAGGGCCTCACTCTCATGGCCTCGTCACCTCTCCAAGGCCCAACCTTCAAATATTACCATCACACTGAGGATTGGATTTTAATATATGTATTTTTTGGGGGATACAGACATTCAGAAGTCATATTCTTTCTGATAAAGAAATTTAATATAGTCACCTGTCCACAGAAGGCTGAATAATAACTAGAGCTCAATTATGACTCCTATTTATTGAGCAAGCATGCTAAGTTGCCTCAGTTGTGTCCGACTCTGAGATCTTAATGGACTGTAGCCCACCAGGCTCCTCTGTTCATGGGATTCTCCAGGCAAGAATACTGGAGTGGGTTGTCATGCCCTCCTCCAGGAGGTCTTCCCAGTCCAGGGATCGAAACTGTGTCTCTTATTTCTCCTGCATTGGCAGGCGGGTTCTTGACCACTAGTGCCACCTGGGAAGCATAACTGGCTTTTTCATATATCTCTCATTTAATTCTCATGGCAGGTCTACAAGGTAAATAATATTATGTCTCTTTTTACAGGTGAGGAAAATGAGGCTCACTGGGCCTTAAGTAACTTTCCCATTATCTCACAGAAAATGATGAGATGATGGAGAAACCCAAGTCTTACTAATTAAAAAATTCGTAAGAATGCTTTTCATTATATCAACAGTCTCTGAACAAGCCTTGCAATGCAAATTTGACATATTTCTGGTCTTAGACCTGTTCTAACTACCCATGTACTGAAACATGAACCCTGATTCTGAGGCTCATACTTTCACTTTTCTGTATACTCAGCAAAAATTATTCAGAATTATGTAGCATTATTTTCATTGAACATTATAGGCCCCAATAAATATTTATTGAGTGCAGAATTGATTCTAGAGCAATACTATTTTCATGTTTTTAAAGGACAATAACGCCTTGATAAGCACGGACCTGCAGCGCCGTGTGTGCTGATAGAATCTCTGGACAACTCTAGTTTCCAGATGTCCACAACAAGGTCTCAAAAGGTAAGACATTCATTCCTGAAATAACAACTCCTCCCAGTGAAGTAGCTTTTAAGCCACACCAGCATTTTACAAATACAGTCTCTTTCAGCCAATCATTTCTTGGGATCCTTGTGTAAGGATCTGAATGCTGATTATGTTTGTTTAAACCACTCTATATTTTTACACCTGAAAAGGGAACTCAGTGACAGTTGCTAAAGTCGTCTCAGCTTCCTTTTGAAAGGCATCTCTTCAAGGTCAAGAATTAAGAAGCTAACTTTTTGTTCCTTTGGATACTGTCATGAGAACTTGAAGATAAATAAGCTGTGTACTATGCAGAGATTCAAAGCAGCGGCTACATACTACATGTTCTAATAAGTCTTCTTTCTGTGATATGCTGGGAAAATTATATTTCTTTTAAAATTAGATTTCTAATAAAATGCCAATCTAACTAATTTTTAACTAAAATTACCCCACCACACAAATCAAATTGAGACATTGAATAATACATTTTTATTCCACACTGGGATGTCTTCCATTATTTTTCATAAAGCGTTCTCATTTTCTTGCCACTATATGTGCTTGTTGAATGAAGTAATTCTTTAGCATTGTGAGACCTGTGCTTCAACTGGAGGATGAAAATAAGATATATGTTATGAAAATATGACTTCCTTTATCTTAAGTACTCATCACAGGATCTTTTCCTTCCTGAAAGACTGTAAGTGGCTAAGGATGAAGCGTGCTCTCTTGACACCTGGGAACCCAGAAAATTGCTCTCTCCCTCTCAGTATGTATTTCAGTCCTCTGCAAGAGGTCCTCCCAAAGGCTGGCAGGGCAAATTTGAAATAGGACTAACACGCTCCATTTCAAGAGGTGACCAAGGATCCTCGAGTGTAAAAGCAGCCTTCGAAAGCCCATTTATCTTGTAACAAGACTCTACAGCCCATCCTGTTGGAATCTGGGTTGCCTTCAGAAACTCAGCTCATTACCTGGGAATGTGAAAGGTCTTGATTGACCTGTCCTGCTTCTACAGTTAATAGAACTGTCAAATCTCCTGTCACTCGGCCATCACCAGTCCTCAGATATAATAAAGGCCTTGAAGGTAATACAGGAAGTGAAGCATCCCAAAGGCCTCACTGTCTCAAAAAGGAAGCTGCTTGTGGAACTAAATACTCTCCTTCAAATGTCTGAATTCGCAGCATAGGAGAGTGAACATGAAATAGCGTTGGTTTTTTTCATCAGTGTCATTTTCTTTTCCAACTTGGTGTGTTCCTATCACTTCAATCTATGAAGTCCCAAGTGTAACAATGTAAAGTTGAACCTGGCAAGGACAGAAAAGCTAGCTCAGAGAAGGCCATGATTTGTGTGTGTGTGTGTTGAATGATGTGCATGTTTAACAAGGATGAGTTGTAAGGGTGCTTTGTCTAAAGGAAAGCTAAAACCTAGGTTTCAGTCAGTTAATATTCAATTCAATTCAATTTATTGAACCAGTAGTCAGCATATATTGAGCTTTGAATCTTGACTGGCATTGTTCTCCCTGCTGAGGTTAGAGACAGAAGATACTCTGACAGAGATTGTTTATGCTCACAAAACATCCATGTTCTCATTTACAATTCCCAGACTTTCTTGCTATTGTTTGGACCACGTGACTAAGTTCTGACCAATAAGATATGAGCAGGTGACATAAACCATTTCTAGACTTGACCCCTCAACATATATCACATGACTCTCCATGTCTCTCTTCTTTGCTGTGTGACCTTGGAGACCACATGTACCAGATGGCATAGTTCTAGCTTTAGCTTTTAGGTATATGAATCATTTCACATTAATTATTTGTACATGATAAAGTTTGAGATTCATTTTTTCTTCCATGTTGACATGGAACTGTTTCAGCACTATTTGTTGAGATAACTAAATTTTCTTGAGTTTTCATAGTAGAAAATTTGAAGGATTTTAACTTGTTCAGTGGTTGAGACAGATAATTCTCTCAGACACTTCTTGGACAACTTGACTTCTCACAGCAATTGTAAGTAGATTTTATTTTGGAAAGTAGATTTTATTAAGACTGCTGCTGCTGCTAAGTCGCTTCAGTTGTGTCCAACTCTGTGCGACCCCATAGACGGCAGCCCACCAGGCTCCCCCGTCCCTGGGATTCTCCAGGCAAGAACACTGGAGTGGGTTGCCATTTCCTTCTCCAATGCATGAAAGTGAAAAGTGAAAGTGAAGTCGCTCAGTCGTGTCCAACTCTTTGCGACTCCATGGACTGCAGCCCACCAGGCTCCTCTGTCCATGGGATTGTCCAGGCAAGAGTACTGGAGTGGGGTGCCATTGCCTTCTCCTTTATTAAGACTATGAGTGAAATAATAAAATTATAGGGAAATAATATTTTACCACCCATAAATTGAAACAGGAATCTATGTTAATATTTATTAAACTGTGTCAGCCTACCTCTGGATGTGTATGGGGGCCACTTTCCATGACTCTGGCTTCCCTTCTGCCTAGTTCTTTTTTTAAAAATTAATGTATTTATTTTAATTGGAGGCTAATTACTTTACAATACTGTAGTGCTTTTTGCCACACATTGACATGAATCAGCCATGGGTGTACTTGTGTCCCCCATCCTGAACCCCCCTCCTCCTCTAATTCTTATTAAAACCTAAGTTCTTAATGTGACTTTCTAATGTTTGAGATTTCTAACATGTGAGGTTTAATTTTTTTTTGACAATGTAGAAGTTCTGAGTCAAATTTTCAATTTATTTCATATAATTGTTCATGCTATACTTTTTTATTTGATCAGATTTTAAAAAACCTCATAACAACTTGTTATACTGTTTTGGTAAAATGTCTCAAATCCTCTTTTAAAATGATAAAGTATAAAGATTTTCAACACATACTATTGTTGCAGGCACTGTGTTAGGTACTAGAGACCTAAGTCAAAACTTGGTTTGTAGATTGTAAGAAAGAACATTGAAGTTTAATGAAAATTAGTAAGAATGTCCCCACCCCCTAAATATATGTCAGTTCAAAGAGATTTCTGCAACCATAAATTTTTTCATAGATCTGAAAGTAGGAAAGGATTAATAGGGGTATTTAATACAGCTTTTTCCAAATGTGTTCCATGGAACACTGTTGCAGAAGATAGTAGTAGTTTCACGAAATAAATGAATGTTTCTTGTGGTGAAATAATCATGGCACAAAATCAATGGTGAAGAAAAGTCCTGGTGGCTTAGTATGATCAAGGGAGCAGTACATGTGAAGTAGAATGTCTGTTTTGAAGAAAACCTCTCGTGGATTTGTTTGAGTTGTAACTGAACTAGCTCTGTCATTCCTCAAACACTAGGAAATATTTCTTTTTCATTTGAGAAAATGACTACAGATAATTGATATTGACACATGAATATTTAGCTGACATTTAAAGAAAAATGAATTAATTGGTCCTATCACTTCAAGGAAAACAACTGACATCATTTGTTGTCAATAATTTTTAAAAATTTTTCTGAAATATGGTTGACTGACAATGTTTTGTTAATTTCTGCTGTAGTACAGCAAAGTGATTGAGTTTTATATATAAAACTGATTTTATATATATATATATATATATATATATAATCTTTTTCATAGTCTTTTCCATTATGGTTTAGCACAGGATATTGAATATAGTTTTTTGTGCTATACAGTAGGTCCTTGTTTATCCATCCTATGTATAAAAGTTTGCAACTGCTAATCTCAAATCTCAATCCTTCCCTCCTCCATCCCCTTCTCCCTTGGCAAATACAAGTCTTTTCTCTATGTTTGTGAGTTTGTTTCTGTTTTGTAGATATGTTCATTTGTGGCATATTTTAGATAACACATATAAGTGATGTCATATGGTATTTGACTTACTCTTTCTGACTTATCAAATGAAAATTTGAATTTTGGAAAACTTTTATTTGCCATCATGAGCCTAATACCTTTCCAGTACATAAAAACTTTTCTGATGAGATTCGTGGTGATATTAATTGATGTGTTTTTTTATGTTATATGATGAAATCTGTCAGCATAACTCAGTGAATCAATATGCTCTAAATGTTGCAGAATGACGTGTGGGTAAAAGATCCATTCAAAGAGTAAGCTAGACCAATAGATTTTAATGTAACACAGAACGAAAGTTTGTGGTCAAGTTTTCTGATTCAATATTGCCGTTAATCTTTTAGAAGTGATCACTTGTTGAATTTTGGTGTGGTGTCAAAGAGATCCTCAATTATCTTAATGCTAAAATATTTTCTCCTTTCCAGATCCTAGATCTTAAGATGCTAGATTTTCTTTATATGACTTTAACAAACACAACATAACACAATTAATTGAATGCTGAAGCGGATATGAATATCCAGAAATACAAACTCAAAAGAGATTTTTTAAAATGTAAAAAAAAATGGATACTCTGTTAAATATTTTTTATTTTAGAAAATGTATTTAGTCTTAAAAATGGATTATTTATGTGACATGTATCCGGTATACTATTGTTATTTTAAGTGAATTACTAAGGATAAAAAATGTATCAGTTTTAGTTTCTAAAAGAGTAAATATCAATAGAAATACCATGAACAAAAGCAATTTGTATCCTCAATAATTTTTAGAGATGGAAAGGGATCCTGGGACAAAAACATTTGGGAACTACTGGACTAAAAGAAGTCCACATTTAAGTCCTTTCCTTTATGCATGTCTGTGAAAATTAAAACCAGATTTGTAATTCTATGATATTAAAAAATAGACATAAAATTTTTGATAGTATCATAAATGTGAGAAATATGTCTTTCTCTGGTTATTTGTAGGAACAAACTTTATGAAAATACTGAAATGTTAAACTTGTTCTATTTTACTAAAACTACACAAAAACGCTATTTGTGTATCAAGTAAGAATTCTCCAAAAAGCTTAATAATATTAATATTAAAATAATGTTACTATACAGATAAAAGATGAGACTTTAAAAAATAGCAGCATAAATAGAAATTCAATAGTGAGGAATACATTCGGTATACTTTCCCAAAGGCTTCTTTTTTTATATAGAATTATGACATTTGACAAATGACTGCAGGGAAAATGTGCCAAATGAGTTCCCCTGTTGTTTACAGCTTGTCACAGGCAGACGCAATACAAAGAAAAGATGAATGCATCATCTTCCACTCCAGAATGTCTCTACTCATAAAAGGGAGCTGTTCTCTACCCATTCCAACAATGATTGGCTTAGATCACTATAACAGATCAATGAAGTTGTGATTGCTTGGGAAGTTTAGGGAAACAGAACAAAAGAAATGGTGTCCCACTCATGGAATTCCTTGCAAAGTCACCCCACACTAGCCAAGGCTGAAGAAGCTCTGTTTATATTTTCTACAGGAATCACTTTTGTAGTATTCAAATTGCCTTTTTGGTTACATATTGATACCTATGGGAGCTTTACTGCTGCAAGAGTGAGTCCCAGACCAGCAGCCTTCACATCTCCTAAAACTTTTTATAAATGTAGACTCTTGGGCCTCATCTTAGACATCCTGAATCAGACAGAATCTGCATTTTAAACAAGATGTCCAGGTGATGTGTATGTTTATTCATGTTGGAGAATCATTAATGTACATCAGATGATCTCAACCATGACTGCACTTTGAAATCATCTAGGAAATTGTTAAAAATCCTGATGTTTGGGCTACACTGTGGAGGAATCAACCCACTCCAGTATTCTTGCTTAGGAAACCCCATGGACAGAGGATCTGGTGGGTTACAGTCCATGGGGTCTCAAGAGTCAGACACGACTTAGCAACTAAACGACCGCCAGGGGTTGGTTGAGGAGGAGCAGAGCAATTAGGTCAAAATCTCTTAGAGTAGGACACTCCATTCAAGAATAGGCCTTCTTCACTCCGTTGGAGATGCACATTTGGATTTATTAGGGAAGTCAGTGGCAAAACATAGTTCTTTCATTGGCAACTTTTAAAAAATACCTTTATTGAAGTAAATTGGTATTTTAAAACATTGCATGTATTTAATTTGATGAATCTGGATATAGGTATACACCTACATTGTGGAAGATTCTTAAAGAGATGGTAATACCAGACCACCTTATCTGCCTCTTGAGAAATCTGTATGCAAGTCAAGAACCAACAGTTAGGATCAGACATGGAACAACAGACTGGTACCAAATTGGGAAAGGAGTATGTCATGGCTATATATTGTCACCCTGCTTATTTGACTTATATACAGAGTACATCATGTGAAAGGCCAGGCTGGATGAAGCACAAGCTGGAATCAAGATTGCCGGGAGAAATATCAATAACCTCAGCTATGCAGATGACACCATCCTTATGGCAGAAAGCGAAAAAGAACTGAAGAGCCTCTTGATGAAAGTGGAAGAGGAGAGGGAAAATGTTGGCTTAAAATTTAACATTCAGAAAACTAAGATCATGGCATCCAGTCCCATCCCTTCATGGAAAATTGATGCAGAAACAGTGGGAAAAAGTGACAGACGTTATTATCTTGGGCTCCAAAATCACTACAGATGGTGACTGCAGCCATGAAATTAAAAGACACTTGCTCGTTGGAAGAGAAGCTATGACCAACCTAGACAGCATATTAAAAAGCAGAGACATTACTTTGCCAACAAAGGTCCATCTAGTCAAAGCTATGGTTTTTCCAGTAGTGATGTATGGATGTGAGAGTTAGACCATAAAGAAAGCTGAGCACTGAAGAATTGCTGTTTTTGAACTGTGGTGTTGGAGAAGACTCTTGAGAGTCCCTTAGACTTAAAGGAGATCAAATCAGTCAATCCTGAAGGAAATCAGTCCTGAATATTCATTGGAAGGACTGATGCTGAAACTGAAACTCCAATACTCTGGCCACCTGATGCGAAAAACTGACTCATTGGAAAAGGCCCTGATGCTGGGAAAGATTGAAGGCAGGAGGAGAAGGGGATGACAGCGGATAAGATGGTTGGATGGCATCACTGACTTGATGGACATGAGTTTGAGCAAGCTCCGGGAGTTGGTGATGGACAAGGAAGTATGGTGTGCTGCAGTTCATGGCGTTGCAAAGAGTTGGACACGACTGAGTGACTGAACTGAACTGATACACCCATATAACTATCAGTACAATCAAAGTAATAGATATATCCATTACCTCCAAAATTTTCCTGTGTCTTTTATGTGTGTGGTATGAACATAAGATCAACCCTCATAATGAATTCTGAGTACACAACACAATATCATTGACTCTGGGTACTGTATCACAGGAATTTATGTTGCATAACTGAAACTTCATGTCACTGGACAGCTCCCCATTTCCCCCTACTCCAGCCCCTGGAAACCAACCTATCCTCTTCTATTATTTTGACTATTTTTGATACCTCATTTAAGTGGAATCATGCAGTAATTGTCCTTCTGTGATTGACTTGTTTCACTTAGCATAATTCTGTCAAAAATCCAGAAATGGAAAAGCTAAAGCCACTAAATCAATAAAAAGTATTTAGTAAGAGTTCATTGTGTATATGAGAACAGTTCACAAACTGGGAAATTTCAAATTCAAAGTTCAGGGGCATGACAATACAGAATGGTTTATAAAGTGAAAATGAGAAAGTTGGTTAACCTTACAATGATTAGTTATTACAATGGGGATTTCCAGGCAACAGGGGATTGGTTGAAAATGATTATCTTTTCACTTTTTAGGAAGTGACTTAAATTTGCTTTATGAGTTTTAGGAGCATTTTCAGGAAGTAGCCCAGGTTAAGTTTCACTTGTTTTGCACAATAAGCCAAATTAAGTTTGACTTATGTGGCTTAAATGGTTTTGTCTGCTTAGGGAATTTTCCATCCTGGCTTCCATTTTGTGTTTAATTTTAACAATGTCCTCTATGTTCATCTATGTTATTACATTAGGCTGGATTTCCTTCTTTTTAAAGCCTAAGGAATATTTCATTGTCTGTATACACATTTTAAAAAATCTATTCACCTGTTAATTTGGACATTTGGATTGTTTCCATATCTTAGGTATTATGAATAATGCTACAGTGAACATGGGACTGCAGATATCTCTTTGAGATCTTGATTTCAATTCTCTTGGATATATACCCAGAAGAGAGATTGCTCCATCATATGGTAGGTCTATTTTTAATTTTTTGAGGAACCTTCATACTATTTTCCATAGCAGCTGCGCTATTCTACATTCCCACCAGTAGTGCACAAGGGTTTCAATTTCCACATTCTTACCTATAGGATGTTATTATTGCTTATCTTTTTTATAATAGCCATCTTAACTGGTGTGAGGTGATGTTTCATTGTGATTTTCATTTTCATTTTCTGATGATTAGTGATGCTGAACACCTTTTCATTTACCGGTTGGCCATTTGTATGTCTTCTTTGAAGAAATGTCTGTTCAGATCCTCTACCCATCTTTAAATTGAGTTTTGTTTCTTTTTCTTTTTTGCTGTTGACTTGCAGGAGTTTCTTGTATATTTTAGATATTAACCCAGTATCAGATATGTGGTTTGCAAATATTGTCTCCCGTTCTTTTAGGTTGACTTCTCACTTTCTTTTTTCATGCAGCAGCTTTTTAGTTTGATATAGTTTCAGTTTTATGTTTTTGTTGTCTGCATCAAACCCAAGAAATCATTGCCAAGACCAAAGTCACAATGTTTATCTCTCTGTTTTCTTTTAGGAGTCTTATAGTTTCAGGTCTTATATTTAAGTCTTATCCACTTTGAGTTCACTTTTGTATTTGGTGTAAGATAAAGATCAAATTTCATTCTTTTGCATTCAGATATTCAATTTTCCCAACACCATTTGTTGAAAGGACTAGTCTTTCCTTCCTTGTGTATTTTTGGCTCTTATCAAATCAGTTGGCTGTTTACGTCTGAATTTATTTGTAGGTTTTGTATTCTGCTCCATTGGTCGATATGTCTGTTTTTATGCTATACTGTTCACTGTAGCTTTGTCATTTAAAATCAGGAAGTGTGATGCCTATACGAGGCGTCCAGCTTTATTCTTTCTTAAGGTGTCTTTAGCTACTCTGAGACATTTGTGGTTCCTAATGATTTTAGAATTATTACAAATTTTCATAAAAATGTGCTTTTGACATTTTGATGGGAATAGCATTGAATCTGTAGATTGCTTGGGTAGAATGGACATTTTTATAATATTAATTCTTCCAACCCATGAAGACAGATATTTTCCCACTGATTTGTGTCTTTTTCAATTTATTTCATCCATGTTTTTCAGCTTTCAGTGTATAAGTCTTTCACATCTTTGGTTGAGTTTATTTCTAAGTATTTTATTATGTGATTGTAAATGGAATTGTTTTCTTAATTTCCTTTTCAGATAGTCTGTTATTAGTGTAGATAAAAACAACTGATTTTTAAAATTTATTTTTTAATTGAAGGGTAACTGCTTTACAGAATTGTGAACAACTGATTTTTGTATGTTGATTTTTGGTCTGGCAACTTTACTGAATTCACAGCTTTTTGTGTGTAGAAACATTACAGTTTTCTGTGTATAAAATCATATCATCTGTGGACAGAGTTAATTTTATTTCTTCCCTTCCATTTTGAATGCCTTTTATTTATTTTTGTGTCTAAATGCTTTGGCTAAGATTATGTTGGACAGAAGTGGCAAGTGTGGGCATCCTTGTCTACTTCCTCATCTTAGATAAACAGCTCTCGGGTTTTCACTATTGAGTATGTTGTTAACTGTGGGCTCAGTCATATATATCCTGTATCATGTTGAGGTATATTCTTCCTACACCTAATTTGTTGAGAATTTTGATCATGAATGGAAATTTAATTATTTATAATGCTCTTTCCTCATCTGTTAAGCTGATCATATGATTTCTATTTTTCATTCTGTTAATGTGGTATATCAGATTGATTGATTTGCAAATTTTGAAACATCTTTGTATCCTAAGCGTAAGTTCCACTTGATCATGATGTATGATCCTTTTAATATATTGCTGAATTTGGTTTACTAGTATTCAGAATATTGCATGTATGTTCATTAGGGATCAGTTCAGTTCAGTCACTCAATCATGTCTGACTCTTTGCGACCCCATGAATAGCAGCACGCCAGGCCTCCCTGTCCATCACTAACTCCCGGAGTTCACCCAAACTCATGTCCATCGAGTCAGTGATGCCATCCAGCCATCTCATCCTCTGTCGTCCCCTTCTCCTCCTGCCCCCAATCCTTCCCAGCATTAGGGTCTTTTCCAATGAGTCAACCCTTCGCATGAGGTGGTCACTGTATTGGAGTTTCAGCTTCAGCATCAGTCCTTCCAGTGAACACCCAGGACTGATCTCCGTTAGGATGGATCTCCTTGCAGTCCAAGGGACTCTTAAGAATCTTCTCTTGAGAGTTCAAAAGCATCAATTTTTTGGCGCTTGGCTTTCTTCACAGTCCAACTCTCACATCCATACATGACGACTGGAAAAACCATAGCCTTGACTAGACAGACCTTTGTTGGCAAAGTAATGTCTCTGCTTTTTAATATGCTATCTAGGTTGGTCATAACTTTCCTTCCAAGGAGTAAGTGTCTTTTGATATTAGCCTCTAATTTTCTTTTCTTGTAGTGTCTTTTCCTGACTTTGGTATGTGGATAATGCTGGCCTCATAAAATGAGTTTGGGAGTGTTCCCGCCTCTTCAGTTTTTTGGAAGAGTTTGAGAAGGACTGGTGTTAACTCTTCTTTAAATGTTTGGTAGCATTCAGCCATGAAACCATCTGGTCCTGAGGTTTTCTTTTCTGGGAGGGTTTTGTTATTGATGCAATCTCCTTACTAGTAATCTGTCTGTTCAGATTTTCTATTTCTTCATAATTCAGTTTTGGTAGGTTGTTTGTTTCTAAGAATTTATCCAGTTCTTTTAGGTTCTTCAGTTTGTTGGCATAGAATTATTCATACTAGTTTTTTTTTTTTTTAATGATTCTTTGTGTATCTCTGGCTTAAGTTATAATGTATGCTTATTCATATTTGATTTTATTTATGTCTTTTCTTTTTAGTCTAGCTAAGGGGTTATCAACTTTGTTTTTTAAACTAGCTCTTAGTTTTACTGATTTTTTTTTCTATTGTTTTTCTAGTTTATTAATTTCTACTTTAATCTTTCTTATTTCTTTCCTTTTGCCAACTTTGGTCTTAGTTTATTCCTCTTTTTCTAGTTTCTTGTGGTGTAACATTAGATTGTCTATTTGAGATATTTCTTCTTTTTTAATGTAGATGTTTATTTTTAAAAACCTCCCTCTTAGGACTGCTTTTGATGCATCCCATACATCTTGGAATGTTGTCTGTTTGTTTCCATTTGTTTCAAGACACTGTCTGATTTCCATTTTGACTTCTCCTTTGATCCATTGTTTTGTCAGGAGTGTGTTGTTTAATTACTACATATTTGTGAATTCTCCTGTGATCCTCCTGTTATTAATTTCTAATCTAATATCCCTGTGATCAGAAAAAATATTTGGTATGATTTCAGTGTCCTTAAATTTGTTAAGTGTCCTGATATGTAATCTATCCTCAATGCTGTTTTATATGTGCTTGAGAGGAATATATATTCTGCTGCTGTTGGGTGGAATGTTCTGTCTGTGTCTGTTAGCTTCATTTGGTCTACAATATTGTTCAAGACTGCTGTTTCTTTATAAACACTTCTACCCAAGGTTATGAAGTCTCCTACAATTATTGCATCACCATTTCCCCTTCAGTTCTGTCAATGTTCACTTTATATATTTAGATGCTCTGATGGTGGGTGTATATATAGCTGTTAATTTTCCTGATAAATTAATCCTTTTACCATTATATTATATCCTTCTTCCTCTTATGGCCATTTTTAACTTAAAATGTATTTTGTCTGAAGTAAATAACCACTCATGTTTTTGTTTAGTATTTGTAATGGAATGTCCTTTTCCATTCCTTTATTTTTAGCCTGTGTGTGTCCTTAACTCTGCAGTCCATGAGGTTGCTTGGAGTCGGACACGACTGAGCAACTTCACTTTCACTTTTCACTTTCATTCATTGGAGAAGGAAATGGCAACCCACTCCAGTGGTCTTGCCTGGAGAATCCCAGGGACGGGGGAGCCTGGTGGGCTGCCGTCTATGGGGTCGCACAGAGTCGGACACGACTGAAGTGACTTGGCAGCAGCAGCAGCAGTCCTTAACTCTAAAGTGAGTCTGTTGTAGAAAGCATATAGTTGAGCATTGTATTTTATCTATTCAGCTACTCTATGTCTTTTGACTGAGGGATTTAATTCACTTAGTTTAAAGTAAATATTGATAGGGAAGGACTTCTTTTGCCATTTTCTGTCTGTCTAGTAGTTCTTTTGTTTCTCTTTTCCTCTCTTACTATCTTCCTTTGTGTTTCATTGATGTTTTGTACTGATATTCTTTTATTACTTTTTTTATATCTTTATGTATTTTCTGTAGGTATTTTCTGTGTGGTTACCATGAGCATTATATAAGACATCTTATAATTTTAACAGTCTGTTTTAAGCTGATAGAAATGTAGCCTCAATCACGTACAAAAACTTTAATTTTTATTCCACCCTACACATACACCCTTTCTGTTATTAGTGTCACAATTTACACTTTTTGTATTGTGCCTCCATTAACATGAAGAAAAATGGAAAATTTCATAATTAAAAGCTTGGGCTTTAGTGTATAAAGATTTAGTTGTATGGTGAATCTGCCTGCAATGTGGGAGACCTGGGTTGGGAAGATCCCCTTGAGAAGGGAATGGCTACCCACTCCAGTATTCTGACCTGGAGAATTCCATGGACTGTGTAGTCCATGGGGTTGCAAAGAGTCAGACATGACTGAGTGAGTTTCACTTTCACTAGAACTCTTTGGTTGCAAATAACAGATGTTGAAACTGAGTGGGGCCCATGGGATTCTTTGGTGCAGAGGCTTTTCTGTCCCTCCATTTCTTATAGGTAAGACTCCAGCCTCTGTGACCTTCCCTGAGTTTGAAAGGGTAGATTCCAACAGTTGCTCATCAAGGGAGGAGCAGCCAAGAAACCACTTGAGGAAAGATTGAAGGACTGGTTCAAAATTTGCAAAGGAATTCATCAAGGCTGTATATTGTCACTGTGCTTATTTAACTTATATGCAGAGTACATCATGCAAAATGCCAGGCTGGATGAAGCACAAGCTAGAATCATGATTGCCAGGAGAAATATCGATAAATTTAGATATGCAGATGACACCACCCCAATGGCAGAAGGTGAAGAGGATTTAAAAAGTCTCTTGATGAAGGTGAAAGAGGAGAGTGAAAAAGTTGACTTAAAATTCAACATTCAAAAAACGAGGATCATGGCATCTGGTCCCATCACTTCACGGCAAATAGAAGGGGAATAAATGGAAACAGTGACAGACTTCATTTTCTTGGGCTTCAAAATCACTGCAGATGGTGACTGAAGCCATAAAATTGAAAGGCACTTGCTCCTTGGAAGCAAAGCTATGACCAACCTAGACAGCATATTAAAAAGCAGAGACATCACTTTGCCAACAAAGGTCTGTCTAGTCAAAGCTATGGTTTTTCCAGTAGTCATGTACAGATGTGAAAGTTGGACCCTAAAGAAGGCTGAGCACTGAAGCATTGATGCTTTTGAACTGTGGTGCTGGAGAAGACTCTTGAGAGTCCCCTGGAAAATAAGTAGATTAAACCAGTCAATCTTAAAGGAAATCAATTCTGAATACTCTGAAGGGCTGATACTGAAGCTGAGGCTCTGATACTTTGACTACCTGATTTGAACAGCTGATTCACTGGAAAAGACCCTGAAGCTAGGAAAGATTGAAGGCAGAAGGAGGAGAGGATGACAGAGGATGAGGTGGTTTGATGGCGTCACCAATTCAATGGCCATGAACTTGGGCAAACTCCAGGAGGTGGTGAGGGACAGGGAGGCCTGACATGCTGCAAAGAGTTGAAGATCATATGAGGTGGGTTTCAAAGAGTTGGACGTGACTTGGCAATTGAACAACAACCCTCTAGATTTATTGAGTGGCTCACATGTAATAATACATGTCAAGTTCTTAGGGTAGTGCCTAGTTTATAATCTGAACTCAATAAATGTTAGCTATTATTATTGATAATGAAATCATGCAAGTGACTTGGCAACATTGTTATAGTATCAAGAGTTGAAGAGAAGGTTGAGTTGCCAGCTCCTCTCTAGGTCTACCCTTCAGCCTAGAAACATGATAACACTAGGGTCCTATTATTAAATTAGGACTCATCTCTTTTTATACACTGCTTTGGCTGGGACTTGGGAGTGGAGAATGAAAAAAAAATCTACAGGGGCTTATAAAAAAGCACAGATAAAAAGAACTAAACGACTTAAAGTTCACATACACACACAAAATGGGATTCAAAGAGTTACGTCTTATAAAGAAGTATTTTCTTTTGGAGTTCATTGTCTCCATGAGTCCCATAATCACTCTTGGAGTACAATATACAATAAGAATCACATGGGCCAAAAAAGGAGAATGCTGGGTGGATGTTCTTTATAGGAGAGTGTATTTTTAATTTAAAACATTAGCATATGTTTGTTCTCTATGAAAGCCCATTGCAGAGTCCAGGTTACCGCTAATGGATTTAAACCTCAGATCTCAGTAGGAACCCGCAGATGTTGACTGCTCACTGATGCACTAAAGCTTCCTAAGTTTCTCACAAATGTTCAGAGTAATTGTAAAATATTTTCTTGAGATCCATGGATTAGCGAAGTCATTATTTGGGGAGGTGCTGTGAGGCCTGAGCTAATGCTATAATAAAACATCTCTTTGGTGAAGACATCATAAACAGACTTATAGACAAGGAGGATGGGGGAAAGAGAGGGTGGGACAAATGGAGAGAGTAGCATGGAAACATATACACTACATATGTAAAACAGATAGCCAGTGGGAATTTGCTCTATCAGGGAACTCAGACCAGGCCTCTGTGAAAACCTAAAGGGATGGAATGGGGTGGGAGTCAGGAAGGAGTTTCAAGAGGGAGGGGACGTATGTATACCTATGGTTGATTCATGTTGATATATGGCAGAAACCAACAAAGTATTGTAAAGCAGTTATCTTTCAATTAAAAATAAATAAATTTTTTAAAAAGTCTCTGGGAAAAGAAAACTTCTTGGTGGGTTTGTGAGTTGTAGGGTAACCTTTCAGCTGGCAAGTACAACTAATGTTCATATAGACCCAGCAGAAGAAAGGATTCCAAATTTGTAGAATCTGAAGCTTATAAAATTTGGGAAGGTCCTCTTTAGGAAACTGATCTTAATGAACTACAGTTAGAATAATTGTACTTTTGCAAATTTTACAAAATCGTATCACCATGTGAGATGCTATGACGGGGGTCACCCAGGGCTCTAGAAGTGATATATGCATATCTAGGGCACTGTAGTTTAAGCTTCACTGAGTTGGGGATAAATCCACCTCTATTTGGTAGTGAGATTAAATAGTCTTATTTTTTATCTACAAAACATGATCTGGAATTAGTGTTCTGCAGCCTATTTTTACTTATACTTTTGGCTCAGAATGGTCTCAGCAATTCACTTGCTCACTTGCAATCCTTAGTGTCTTGGTTTGTTCTGAAAAACATGGATATAAATGTTTTTCTTCTGTCAGTGTTGCTGCAGCAATGACTATTTTTTAAAGATATTTAATATCTTTCCTTGGGAAGAAAATTGTACCAATATACCATATTACTACATTTTTCATCCTAAATTAATCTTTTCAGTGACCTCAGACTCCATGGAGCGGAGGCTCAAATTGGAAATCTTTTTTTGTGTGTCTTAAATATCCATCAATATAACAATGGAAGAGGGACAGGCCTTTGTTTTGAAAACCCACAGCTTGCCCAGATAACCTATTTGATAAAAATTGTATGTTGTTACACAGACTGAAGTGTTATCAAATACCAGGTTAGTAAAACCAAAAGATAAAAACTCAAGTTTTCAATCAAGTATTTGTAGGATTACTCCATCACAAATTGAATGAAATATCATTACAAAAGTGTCTTGGTTAAAGCAAAACTGAAACATAGTGAACCGAATAGAGACAATGGGCTTATTCAGACCAAGTATTAATTCTGCAGACACCTACAAAATTGTTATGCTTTACCTTCACATGGCAACAGAAGCAAATGATATTAAGAAGCAGAAGATATTAAGAAGAGGTGGCAAGAATACACAGAAGAACTATACAAAAAAGATCTTCATGACCCAGATAACCATGATGGTGTGCTCACTTACCTAGAGCCAGACATCCTGGAGCATGAAGTCAAGTGGGCCTTAGGAAGCATCACTACGAACAAAGCTAGTGGAACTGATGGAATTCCAGTTGAGCTATTTCAAATCCTAAAAGATGATGCTTTGTAAGTGCTGCACTCAATATGCCAGCAAATTTGTTAAACTCAGCAGCAGCCACAGGACTGGAAAAGGTCAGTTTTCATTCCAATCCCAAAGAAAGGCAATGCCAAAGAATGTTCAAACTACCACACAGTTGCACTCATCTCACATGATAGCAACATAATGCTCCAAATTCTCCAAGCCAGGCTTCAACAGTACATAATCCATGAACTTCCAGATGTTCAAGCTGGATTTAGAAAAGGAAGAGGAACAAGAGATCAAATTGCCAACATCCGCTGGATCATCGAGAAAGCAAAAGAGTTCCAGAAAAACATCTATTTCTGCTTTACTGACTATGACAAAGCCTTTGACTGTGTGGATCACAATAAACTGTGGAAAATTCTTCAAGAGATGGGAATACCAGACCAACTGACCCACCTCCTGAGAAATCTGTATGCAGGTCAAGAAGCAACAGTTAGAACTGTACATGGAACAACTGGTTCCAAATCGGGAAAGGATTATATCAAGGCACCTAAAGAAACAAAAGACCTAACCTAAAGGATTACATCAAGGCTGTATATTGTCACCCTGCTTATTTAATTTATATGCAGAGTACATCATGAGAAATGCTGGACTAGATGAAGCACAAGCTGGAATCAAGATTGCCAAGAGAAATATCAATAACCTCAGGTATGTAGATGATACCATCCTTATGGCAGAAAGCGAAGAAGAACTAAAGAGCCTTTTGATGAAAGTGAAAGAGGAGAGTGAAAAAGCTGGCTTAAAACTCAACATTCAAAAAACTAAGATCATAGCATCCGGTCCCATCACTTTATGGAAAACAGATGGGGAAACAGTGGAAACAGTGACAGACTTTTTTTTTTTTCACTCCAAAATCACTGCAGACGGTGACTGCAGCCATGAAGTTAAAAGACACTTGCTCATTGAAAGAAAAGCTATGACCAACCTAGACAGCATACTAAAAAGCAGAGACATTACTTTGCCAACAAAGGTCTGTCTAGTCAAAGCTATAGTTTTTCCAGTGGTCATGTATGGATGTGAGAGTTGGACTATAAAGAAAGTTGAGCACTGAAGAATTGATGCTTTTGATCTGTGGTGTCCGAGAAGATTCTTGAGAATCCCTTGGACAGCAGGAGATCCAACCAGCCCATCCTAAAGGAAATCAGTCCTGAATTTTCATTGGAAGAACTGATGTTGAAGCTGAAACTCCAATACTTTGGCCACTTGATGCGAAGAACTGACTTATTTGAAAAGACCCTGATGCTGGGAAAGATTGAAGGCAGGAGGAGAAGGGGATGACAGAGGATGAGATGGTTAGATGGCATCACTGACTCAATGGACATGAGTTTGAGTAAACTCTGGGAGTTGGTGATGGACAGGGAGGCCTGGCATGCTGCAGCCCATGGGTTGCAGAGAGACAATTGAGCAATTGAACTGAACTCACTGAGTATTCTGTTTTATATAGGTACCACATCTTCTTTATCCATTCATTCATCAATGGACATTTAGGTTACTTCATTGTCTTGATTATTGTGAAATAATGCTGCTATGAACATAGGAGTCCATGTATCTTTTTGCCATTCCAGATATATGCCTAGGAGTGGGATTTCTGTGTCAGATGGTAGCTCTATTTTTAGTTTTATGAGGAACCGCCATATTCTTCCACAGTGGCTGTACCAACTTGTATCTCCACCAACAGTGTTGGAGGGTTCCCTTTTTTGCACACTCTCCAGGTTGAATAATACCCTAGTATTAAGAAGTGCCTGAAAACTTTGCACTTGTTAAGAACTGTATGAAGAACTCTCACACTATTTGAGGTGGAACTATTTACTTCCTCTGTGTCCCGCAATATATTTGTCTTTTAAAAAAGAAAAAAACAAACTAGCTTGGTTTTCCCTTTCCACCATAGCTATGGCACCTTGGGCATTAGGGTGGGCTCTGCCAGAAATTACACCCTAAGGCAACAATTTGAGTGGAAGGGAGGGTAAGCGTGGCAGGGAGTGAAGTGGGGAAAGGAAGCCAACACAGGGTGTGTTAGAGGGTAACTTGTTTCTAGGAAAAGGTGTAAAGCATACTTTAGGGTTGTGTCATCGGAGGGTGAGGAGCTGTTTAATCTAATTTCCTGTGTCATTGACCGAGAGCTTGTCCAGAAGCATTAACTCCCCAAACCTGCCTCTTACCTATGCATAAGTTCCGTGTGCTCCTGTGGCCAGAGGAAAGAGTCAGGCAGGTAGAGACACAGATGTTCTCTGTGGGATGCTACGGGCCTCTGTGGGAACCTTGATGGTGAAGAGTGCCAACAGCCTCTGCCATACTTGGCAAATCACAGTTTCAGTGCTGGAAGGAAACTCTGAGTTCACCCTACAGAATCCAGTTTCTTTCATTGCAAAATGAGGATTGTCTACTAAATTCTTGTCATTTTCAGCTCTGATTCTTTTTATTCTTTCTTTAGCTGTAGATCTTTCTCTACAGTTCTGGACTTAGTAGGATCACTGTACAAAATCATGTTCTGAACATGCCTGGTAAAGTATATTTGCTAGAAGCATGAGAGGTGTACCAAGAGGCTTACAAATACTGTGGAAATGCACAAATCCAGGTCTTTTCATTCTATACCAGTATTAGCAGGGGGACTTTTCATATGAATGTCAAAGTTGTGATGTGAGATAAGGGTGCCTGAATGAAAATGACTGCTATTTTGAGGTAGTAAAAAAGGAAATCTAGAGTGAATGAAATCAAATAGAGAACTTAGCACTTAACTTTAACCTGGTTTTAAAAGTAGTGTCAACTCAGGCAATTACTGAGGTTAAACAAAGTTAAAGGGTAGATATTTGAAAATAGCAAGAGAATGATTTTTCTCTATTTATCTCTGAGTTCTTCTTTCTTAAAAAGGAACCCGGGAAAATCACCAGACAGTTGGCTTTCCCTCAGTGGCCGTGTTTAACCTTCAGCTGGCCTCTATTTTGTATCTGCTACGGATCCAGCGGGGAAGGAGCAAGGATGGGTGCTCCGCTTTGAGCAGCCCAGCCAGAGATGCAGGCAAAAATCCCTCCCTGACACGGGAAACTGCCCTTCCAGAGCCAGAGATTAGCTGCTAACAATTAGCAAGGCAGGTGGTCCGGTGCTGGAAAGGGGCTACAGCAACTTCTGCCCATCCTGTGAAGTCCAGGACGTGGCTGCCAGAGGCCCTCTGAGGGTGAAGATCTATGCCCCATCTGTGAATAGGCCTCAGATCACCACACAACAGACATCCATCCATCCGGCCTCTGCGTGCCTGGTGTTTTCAGGGAACAGGACTATTCTGGGTCCAGCAGACTGACAGCAATCTGGAATATCTGCACGGATGTGACTAGTTTTGTTGATATATTTTAGATGCCTTTAAGAACTAGATGGGGAAAGTCTTTCATATGAATCAATTACCAGAGAATGAAAGGGGATCCTTACACTTTAATTCCTTTATGAATCATCTGGTAAATTGTTAAAATGCAAAGTCATGGACCCTTAATAGTTCCTGGGTGGGGCCCATGAATCTGCATTTTAACTTTCCCTTAATCGATTTGGAGGCAGGTGGTCGGTAGATTGCACCTTGAGGAAATACCTTGTCCTGTGGATCCATCTAGTTTTAATGAAGGGGGTGGGGTGGGAAGGTAAATGAGGGGGAATGTCCCTTCTCACCTTGGAGTAGAGAATAACAGCTGAAAAGAAACAAGTCTTGGATTCATTTTGGTTGGTTTTGGGGAAAGCACACTCAGTATTTAACTATATGAATTTACATCTCCTAGGCCCTTTCACAGAGAAGGCAATGGCACCCCACTCCAGTACTCTTGCCTGGAAAATCCCATGGATGGAGGAGCCTGGTGGGCTGCAGTCCATGGGGTCTCTGGGAGTCGGACACGACTGAGCGACTTCACTTTCAGTTTTCACTTCCATGCACTGGAGAAGGAAATGGCAACTCACTCCAGTATTCTTGCCTGGAGAATCCCAGGGATGGGGAAGCCTGGAGGGGTGCCGTCTGTGGGTCACACAGAGTCGGACATGACTGAAGCGACTTAGCAGGCCCTTTCAAATGTTAAAAAAAAAAAAAAATCTGGGGAGACCTTTTTGAAAGAATTGTGACTGGCTTAGGCTTTTGGAAGCCCAAGTTTAAGATTTCATGGTTTACGTGAAAGTATGGTTCCATGCAAGCCATTCCCTTAAACTGGGAGACTATGGATAGATAACGTTGCCTACTGGTTGGCTTTACAGAAGAGCCTAGCATGCTGTGGTTGTTAGATGCTAGACTATTTGTTGCTTGACTGTGGTTAGTTATCTTTATATGTCTCATGTCTAGCATACTGCCAGCTTATACTTGATTGTAATTAACTAACTCAAACTCAAGTTCAGTTCGCTATTGGAATAAATTAAGTAAAGTTTGCAAGCCCTGATGATGACACTGAGGATATTGGAAGAGTAATTTACCAGATGAGCGACTAGGGCAAAATGCAGCAAATACCTAGCATGTAAGTTGCCATTTTCTATTCTTGATTTCTTAGCAAGATATTGCTAATGAATTACAGCACTTTTTCTTATTGGGCCAGGATGTTGTCTCTTGATCACTTTAAACACAGTTCCCCAGGAGAGTCACTCCCAGTTAATCAGGATGGAAGTGGGGAGTGGGGAAAGGTTAAGGGGTAAAAAAAGGAAACCTTTTTTTTCCCCTTTCAACAGTTCAATACTAAGGCTTAAATAAATTAATACTTTTTACTTCCAAGAGGATAAAAATTCCCTAAAGATTAAAAACAAATTTCAGCTCCCATACACACGTGTCTCTAGCCCTGTTGTAGGACTCGGGGGTTATAAATAAGAATCTTAAAAACCAATTAATGGTTTTTGTCCCGGGCAAGTGAGAGAAGAGTGACAGCACTCTGCTCGTCATGTTCCAGCCCTTCTCAGCAACACGTTTAGCCCATGGGCTGCTCTGAGCCCAAGTAGAGGAATGGAGATCCTGGAGTCGGGGAAGGAAAGACAGTCGCAGAGTAGAACCAGAGGAAGTCATCCAGAGGAGAAGTTGTCCATGAAAGAAATGAAGAAGGTCTATGCAGGGCCAGCATGAGAGACTGTCACTAACAGGGACCTCAGATGCCACTGGGTCGCTTCAGGGCTCCAGGCTGCCCGTTCCTGCGCTGAGCTGTCATGAATCTAAATTTCCATTCTGCAGAGCAGCTGCCACATTCAGAGTTACACTGTGAATCTAGGAGTCAGATTGCAATAGAATTGGAGGAGAAAGGAGAACCAGGGCTACAGGATGGACAGGAACTCAGGAGAAATAGTCTGAAGTGTATCAACCCTCTGCTCCCCTCTGCCTGGCCATCTCCATCGCAACAGTTATTGAACAGGTCTTATTCAGAGATGAGGAAGACCTGTTCTCTACCTTCAGGGGGGTCCCAATCTGGTAGTAATAAAAGATCTGTCAACAACAGCACCCATTAAAAAGGTGAGAAGCATCATGATATATGTCTGAGCAAAGAGCTAATAATTCTGCCTAAGGGGGTTGGGGAATTTCAGCTGTGGAAAATATTTAATAATACTCCACCTTAGGAGATATTTATTTTGATAGATTGTTAGGAAGATAAATAACTTGCTGTTGAAAGAGAGATTCTATCCTCGTATAGAATTGCAAAATAGATGCAGCCTATTTCAGTGTATTGATGGATTTATTAGGAAGAGCCTATAACACTTGAGCATGTCTTTCCTCTTAAAAAATGTATGATACATGTGCATTAAATTTAATGAAGCAAGCCAAGAGACATGAATAAATGTGCTGGTCAGTAAAAGACAAATTACTTTTTTTCTGCAAAAGGTAACCTAGTGTTTGCTGATTTGAATTGAATTTCTTTAAAAAAAAAGAAAGAAAAAGACTTGTGACTCAAGATGACCCTAGAATGCTTGTGTTTAATATCAGTACTCTATTGATTCCTAAAGGCAAGAACTCCATAATAATCTAAAGTATGTGAAGCTATTTAATCAGTTTAAAGTTGATGGGTATTAATTTTTGCTGGTCTAATTGTTTACTGGAACATCCTCTGGAGTCCAAGCACAGATAAAGGGAATCCATTCTTCTGTAAGAATGGCTTATATTACAGACCTATTGCCCATTGTGGATTTTCATTAACTGGACTTTCCAGTGGGCGGTTCTGTTTTATGTGCCCAGTGGTTGCTCTATTGATCTTCTCAGGGGGTTGGCAGGCATTTCACAGCTTAGGATTGCCTGAAACATTTTGGAAGGAATGTTTAATTTTAGAATTGTTGCCTGGATCCATTCTGTTACCTGCTATGAAGTCAGACTATCAGTCCCCAAGGAGCTTACACTAATTAAAGGGCAAGGTTCAAGAGCACATGCTTCTTGTTTCACCAGAAACCTTTTATATGAAATAATGACCCGGAGTATAGAAATAAACAGTCCAATAGAGACTCTGTGTAATTTCAGCTTTTATGGTGAGAAGTTGAAATAGCCTTTTGGGAAGATAAACTTTAAAATGAGGTGACTGTGTAGATACCATTTGCACTAGGTTCCATAAATGTGACACTAAAAAATTGCTGAAATAAGAGTTTGGTCAAAACCCATTACAGATTTAATTGAGAGTGAAACGTATATAAGAAATTGTGTAAGTTGGCAATATATACATTACAAGAAGGTCAAAAAGCATTCAAATCTGAGAAATTCAGATCATTCAGGGACTGAAAAAACAGATTTGAATCTATCAAGCAATTTGGGAGTCAACACGGTGATATTTTTCTTAACCCTTCTGATAAAAAGAACTTTCTTCTGGGATTATGCTGTCAGACGTGATTAGTTTTCTCTCTTTTTATATGATTGCTTACTATTTATCAATCTTTATGCCTTTAAACTCTTCTCCAAAATATGAGTAAATGTAACATACATTCCTTTTCAGAAACAAAGTAAAGTAAGCCCCTATTCTCTTTCTGTTTTCTCTTCCTTGAATTTTTCTTACTTTTTAAAAAGCAAAGTATAATTTATTTTAATATTATATTAAATTTCGGTGTTCAATATACTGATTTTTTTATCTACTACACAGTGATCACCATGATAGTTACCATCTGTCACAATACAGTTATTACAATATTATTGACTATACTCCCTATGCTGTATATTATACACTTGTGACTTAATTTATAACTAGAACTTTGTAACTTTTAATATCTCTAACCTATTTCACTCATGTTCCCATTCCTGCAACCACTCCCCTGGCAAACACCAGTTTGTTCTCTGAATTTGTTTCTGTTTTGTTTGTTCATTTGGTTTATTTTGCAGAGTCCACACACAAGTGAAATCACATGGTATTTGTCTTTCTTTCGCTGACTTAGTTCACTTAGAATAATATCTGAAGTGAAAGTCACTCAGTCGTGTCTGACTCTTTGCGACCCCGTGGACTATACAGTCCATGGAATTCTCCAAGCATCCTGGAGTAGGTAGCCGTTCCCTTCTCCAGGGGATCTTCCCAATACAGGGATTGAACCCAGGTCTCCCACACTGTAAGTGGATTCTTCACCAGCTGAGCCACCAGGGAAGCCCAAGAATATTGGAGTGGGTAGCCTATCCCTGCTCCAGTGGATCTTCTTGACCCAGGAATTGAACCGGGTCTCCTGCATTGCAGGTGGATTCTTTACCAGCTGAGTTACCAGGGAAGCCCAATCCATATTGTCACCAATAGCTAGATTTCATTATTTTTTTTATGACTAAGTAATATTCTTGTATGTATATATGTGATATGCATCACATCTTCTTTATACATTTATCTATCAATGGACACTGAGGTTGCTTCCATATCTTGGCTATTATAAACAATGCTGCAATGAACATAGGGGTGTATATATCTTTTAAAATTAGTATTTTTGTTTTCTTTAAGTACCCAGAAGTAGAACTGCTAGTTCCTATGGTAGTTCTGTTTTCATAAGGAACCTTCATACTGCACCAATTTGCATTCTCAGCAACAGTGCATGAGGGTTCCCCTTTCTCCACATCTTCGCCAGTATTTGTTATTTGTGTTCTTTTTGATGATAGCCATACTGACAAATATGAGGTGATAGCTCTTTGTAGTTTTGATTTGCATTTCCCTGATGATTAGCAATACTGAGCATCTTCCATGTGCTTGTTGCTTATTTGTATGTCTTCTCTGGAAAAAGTGTCTATTCAGATAGTCTGCCTATGTTTTTGATCAGACTGTTTTTGATGTTGTGTTGCGTGAGTTCTTTATATATTTTGGATATTAACCCCTTATCCTATATATCATTTGCAAATATCTTCTCCCATTCAGTAGGCTGCCTTTTCATTTTGTTGATAGTTTCCTTTGCAGTGCAAAAACGTTTTAGTTTGATGTAGTCCCATTTGTTTATTTCTGTTTTTGTTTCCCTTGTCTAAAAGGAAACAGATCCAAACAATACATATATTGCTAAGACCAATGTCAGGGAGAAGACTGCCTCTGTTTTCTTCTAGGAATTTTGTGTTTCAGGTTTTACACATAAGGTTGTATGTCTTGACTACACCACATCTGCTCCTCCTACCTCTCTTGTGTTTCCTTTTTTGTATATTTTCTGCTAGTCTCCAGGTTGTTATCATAGATAGTATCTCTGTACATGGTTGTTACTTTGATGTGCCCATGGGAGGAGGTGAGATCAAGGTCTTTCTACTATGCCGTCTTGACCACACCTCCCTCTTCCTTGAGTTTCTAAATGGACAGACAGATTTTTCTTTTTCAGTCTGGATGAATCAGCCTACACTATTCAGTTATTGTGTCGGAGGTAGAAGGATCGTCAAACAAAACTCTGTATGAGTTAGTCTGCAATAAAATCCCATCTCTGTAATGGTGAAATAGTTTATTTTTATCATGGACTTGGAATTTGGGGCATTAGGACTTCCAGTGCTTATATTGCCATAATAGTCATATTGGGTAAAGTTGATTGCATAATGCAAATATTATATGCATTTAGACATGTAAATTTAGACAAGTTAGTAATTTTGTGATTAAAAAAAATTTCACCTCTGGCTTAATCATTGTTTTTGAAGAGATTTCAAAGTCGAAAACCACAGGCCAAATCCAGCCTATAGACTGAAAAAAAAAAGATTTTTTGAAAGTTCAAAATACATCTTCTGGTTGTAGAGTGAAAGCCAAGCCTCTCTTCTGCCACTGTCCTCCTGCTGAGAGACTAAAAAATTTCTTTTGTATCCTTCCATATAGTTTTTACATACTTGTTATAAACTCACATGTACATCCATTTCCAAATGAAATTTATATGCCCTGTTCTACACCACTTTTTCCTTCCTTCTTTTTCTTTCTTACTGTTATATCTTGGAATTCATCACACTTCAGCACATTTATTTCAGCACATTATTATTCTTTCTGATTCTACCGTATGGATGCATCAAAATTTATTTAACCATTTCCCTGTTGCTGTCCATTTTGGTTATTTCCAAATGTTTGCTATGTTTATGTGACTAGGATTCCTTTGAACAAGTCCATAGATATGTGAGTATATATTATCTGTAGGATACATTTCTAGAAGTGGAATTGCTGAGTTAAAGGATAAGGACATTTGTAATTATAATGAGGTTGAATATTCTTCCATAATGGTTGTATGAATTTGGCCTCCCAGCAGAAATGCATGAGAACTCCTGTTCCCTTACCATAGCCAGCCCAGTGTGTTATTATCTCTCTGATCTATGTCAATATAGGTAATCAGTGTTGTATTATTTAGCCTTTTTTTTTATATTAAGAGTGAGATTTAGTGTCTTTTCATATGTTCAAGAGCCATTTTTATTTTCACTTCTGCAAACTCCTCAGAGCTTTTTAAAATTTGTCTGTTGGTCTTTTACTTACTGTTGTAGAAGGTCCTTTTATTTTAGCAATCTTAGCCATTTGGAATATGTGTGTTTTGTTTTGTTTTTACTATTTTTTTTTCTTTTTTCCTTTGTGTTTTGGCTTCACCACGTGGAAACTTGTGTTTTGTATATTTTAAACTATCAGTTTATCAGTCTTGGGAATTTTCTGTTGGTCCAGTGGTTAGGACTTTGTGCTTATAACACAGGGCATGAGTTCAGTTCCTGCTTGGGAAGCTAAGATCCTACATGCTTCACCAAGTGCCTCCCACCCCCAGAATTTATCAGTCTTTTCTTTTATGACTTCTGGATTTTGCATCAAACTTAGAAAATTATAATTTATATGAAAATACTTCCCCCATGGCATTTCACAAAGTATTTTTATGTTTAATTTTTTACTTTTGACATCTTAATCCATCTAGAAATGATCCTGCTTCAAGGTGTGGATATTTTTCCCATATCGGGTTTCCCCAAACGTTTCCCAAAACGGCTACCCGTTTTCCCCAGCACTATTTCCCTTTCTCACTTGTTAGAATGTCACCCTTTTAACATCCTAAATCACCTAATGAACTTAGGTTTATATCTCAGCTAATTGTTCTGTCTGTTCATATATCAGAGCACTGTTTTAATTATTGAGATTTTATAATTTTATAAAAATCTAGTGATTACAGTTCCTACTTACTCCTTTCATTTTCAGAGTTTTTTGCATCTTCTCTATCTTTTTTAAATGCAAACTTCAGAATCCACTTGCTTATTTAAGATATCAACTGGTATTCTTACTCAGATATAATTAAATATTTAATTGTTAGGTAGTGTCGACCTCCTTATAACATTGAGTCATCCTAACAGTTTCATTTGTTCATGCCTTCTTTTGTATTATTCAGTTCAGTTCAGTTCAGTTCAGTCAGTCAGTCGTGTCCGACTTTTTGCTACCCCATGAACCACAGCACTCGAGGCCTCCCTGTCTATCACTAGTTCCCGGAGTCCACACAAACCCATGTCCATTGAGTCAGTGATGCCATCCAACCATCTCATCCTCTGTCATCCCCTTCTTCTCCTGCCCTCAATCTTTCCCAGCATCAGGGTCTTTTCCAGTGAGTCAGCTCTTTGCAGCAGGTGGCCAAAGTATTGGAGTTTCAGCTTCAATATCAGTCCTTCCAATGGACACCCAGGACTGTATTATTATTCAATAGCCTTTTAAACTTTTCCTCATAATGTCTTGTCCATTTCTTGTTAATTTTATTCCTTGGTGATATGATATGTAAAGTCATTTTTTTCTATTATATCTTCTGTTATTTTAACATATATAAGTTAGTGATTACTACTGTATTAATTTTTTTAGCCCTGATCCTTTACTGAATTCTCTTACTGTTTGCAGTTAATTAGTTTGGCTGTTCCAGATATACAGTCATATCACATAATCTGCAAAAAAAAAATTACTTCCTGTTTTCTAATATTTTATACCTCTAAGTCTTCTTGGCAAATTATCTTGGCCAGTAGCAGTAGTAAAATGTTAAATAACACAAATGGTGGCAGGCATTACTTCTTGTTCATGCCTTTTGTAAAAATGCCTCTAATATTTCACTATTAAGCGTGTGGTTGGCTTTGGAGCCACATTAAGAAGGCTGTCTTTTTCTATTTTACTGAATGTTGTTCTTTCAAGAATGATTATTAAATTCTTTTCATATAATTTCATAATAAATCTCATATGGTTACGTTATATTATTCTGGTAACACGCTGCCAGATTGTGTTTGCAAATATTTTATTTAAGATTTTTGTACTAATATTTATAAATGAGATTTGTCTCTGGTGTTCATTATTTATGCCCTTTCATCAGTGTAGTTATCAATGTTAAGCTTCCTTCACAGCAATCATTTAAATGTCTGACAATACCTATAATTTGAGCAGTTTAAAATCATTGGGATTTGTTGGAATTATCTTGTGAATAAATTGGACTTCGTGCTTTTGTTGTTGTTTGAAGCTCTTTGACACTTTAGATTTTTTTTCTTTTGTGGTCTGTTTCTGTAAATGACCTTTCCTAGAAAGTTATCTATTTCATAAAAGTTTTAAAATTTATTTTCATAGAATTTGCCAAATTCTATGCAAATTAGTCTCTTTAATTTCTTATGTTTTCATCTCCAGTTTATCATCTTTTTTGTATATGCAGTTTTTCCTTTGTGGTTTTTTTGATATGTTTAGCTAATTATTCACTCTTCCTCTTTCCTTGAGAAAAAGCTTTTAGATTTATTTAGAAACTCTATCATGCATCTGTTTCTAACTTAATAATTGCTATCATATTGTCTTTATTAATCCCCTTTATATGCTTTCCTCTTGTTAATTTTCCTGATCTGTATATAACTTTTAAAGTTAGATGCTTCTGTTATTAGTCTTTATTCCTTATTATTCAAATAGGCATTTAAGGCTGTGAATTTATTTCCAGCAATGTGCTGACTGTATCTCATTTATCTTGATATGTTACATTACCATAACTATTATTTTCTTAGAGATTTGGAAATTTTGCTTTTTAGTTCCAATTTTACTCAAGCATTGTTTAAGAGAGAGTTTTACTATCTTTGGATAGAATTTTCATTTTAATGACATTGTGACTTCTACTTTTTGGATCTGCAAGTTTATTTGGGGGAGTCTAATATATTGTGAATTTTTGTGAATGTTTATGGTTCGTCAAGGCTGTATATTGTCACCCTGCTTATTTAACTTATATGCGGAGTACATCATGAGAAACGCAGGGCTGGAAGAAGCACAAGCTGGAATCAAGATTGCTGGGAGAAATATCAATAACCTCAGATATGCAGATGATACCACCCTTATGGCAGAAAGTGAAGAATTAAAAAGCCTCTTGATTAAAGTGAAAGAGGAGAGTGAAAAAGTTGGCTTAAAGCTCAACATTCAGAAAACTAAGGTCATGGCATCAGGTCCCATCACTTCATGCTAGATAAATGGGGAAACAGTGGAAACAGTGGCTGACTTTGTTTTTCTGGGCTCCAAAATCACTGCAGATGGTGATTGCAGCCATGAAATGAAAAGACACTCCTTGGAAGGAAAGTTATGACCAACCTAGACAGCATATTAAAAAGCAGAGACATTACTTTGCCAACAAAGGTCCATCTAGTCAAGGCTATGGTTTTTCCAGTGGTCATGTATGGATGTTTAGAGTTGGACTATAAAGAAATCTGAGTGCTGAAGAAGTGATGCTTTTGAACTATGGAGTTGAAGACTCTTGAGAATTCCTTGGATTGCAAGGAGATCCAACCAGTCCATCCTAAAGGAGATCAGTCCTGGGTGTTCATTGGAAGGACTGATGTTGAAGCTGAAGCTCCGATACTTTGGCCACCTGATGCGAAGAGCTGACTCATTTGAAAAGACCCTGATGTTGGGAAAGATTGAGGGCAGGAGGAGAAGGGGATGACAGAGGATGAGATGGTTGAATGACATCACTGACTCAATGGACGTGAGTTTGGGTGAACTCCGGGAGTTGGTGATGGACAGGGAGGCCTGGCGTGCTGCGGTTTATGGGGTCGCTGAGTTGAATACGATTGAGCGACTGAACTGAACTGAACTGATGTTTGTATGAAACGAAAGTTTGTCTCTGTTTTCAGGTTGCACAATTTTTATGTATCAATCAGATCTCTGTTGTTAATTTTTATTTTATTCTTCTATAACTTTGCTTACTTTTCCTCTGCACAATTTGTTAATGGACTGAGAAAAGTCATGTATTTTTAGGTATTTCTTTGAATCTCCTATAATTTCTGCTCTACTTATAATACTGCTGTGTTATTTGGTGCAGAAATATTCTAGCAGTTGTATCTTCAAGGTAAATTTTTTATTTTGTCATAATAAATTGATTTCTTTGTCTTGTTTAATGCTTTTTGCTCTGTAGTCCATGCTGCCTGTTGTGAAAACTTTAAGTCCCAGTTTTTTTGTATTAGCTTTTGCTTTTATAATACTGCCTATCTCTTTGTTTTCACTTTCTGAATCACCTTAGTTTAGATTTCATATATACATGTATCATATATATAAGATCAAATGTAACTTTCTTGTAAATATATTTAAACTGTGTGGACCATTTAGATATATTGAAAAGAAGTTATGTTTGATCTTGATGTTGCTGTATTAGTTCACATAATATTTTCAAAGAATCCTTTACTGGGGTCTTTTTTTGTTTGCCTGTGTTTAGTTTTTCTGATATTAAGAAGTTTGCATTTTTGTTCTAATTATCTTTCCATAATGTTTTTTTATTATGCTTTTATGTAGTATCTTTAGTCCTCCTTGTTTTTACACCATACTTATTAGTTTCCTCGTATATGCAATACTGAAATTAGCATGTTCTCTTTTCCTTCTCCTGCTTCTCTTTTACTTTATCAATTTATTTCCATCGATAAGATTAGTTGTTTTAATATTTCCCTTCCTAAGTATGTTGAAACATATCATTTGGCTTTATTGCCTTCGAGATCCTTTCATTTTCAGGTATCAAAGGTGAGGTAATCAAAAAACTTATCATCTTCCTTCACAATTCTGTCCAAATTTTTCTTACTATGCTGAAATATTTTTCTTTGGTTTACAATGAAATACATTCAGTGTTCACCATCATTTCTCTTGCTATGTTTTTCCCAGTTATATTTTGATTGGATAAAACTTGTTATCCAATAGTTTCTCAAAGAGGGATCATGGCACTATTCCCTACATTTTTCCATAGTTTTAAGTGGTTCGACTGAAACTTTTGTAAAACTTGAAGAATAGCTTGATTGAACATAAATTCCTGAGCTCAAAATTCTTTCTTTGAAAGTATTAGGTATTGATTTACTTGTTTTGGGCAGTAGATCCTGTGGAGAAATCTGAGATCAGTCTTATTTTTTCATCTCATCATATACTCCTGTTTTGTTTTTGGCCTGGCTTTCCCCCAGATTTTTGGCTTGTTTTTGAACTTCAAGAATTTTTGTAAGATGTCTCAATTTTGATCATTCTGGATTATTCCTGGATCAGTGTGTACTCTTTAAAGGAAAAACTCATGAGATTAGACATGTCATATTTGTTATAAAACATATTTAAAATATAAGTTACATTATACAAATGTATAATAAATGCTTACATTTTCCATTAGCACTGAAATTCTCAGTCAGTTATTTTGCACTTGTTAATGTCTGTTCAAATAACGGATAAATATTCATAGGTCTAGTCTATCCAAGTCAACAAATATTTGAATGCCATTTATGATGATAATAGGTGAAATGAATCATTTGAGATCCTTCTCTGCTTTATTTTGTCTCATCCTCAGAACAACCCTATGTGTAAATTCTGCTATTTTCCCTGTTTTGCAGAGGAGGAGATTGAAGCTTAGAGGTGACAGGCAACCCACCTACATTACAAAAAGGCAGAACCAGGATTTAAACCTAAGCCATCTGACTTTATAGTCAAAGCTCATAATCACTAGATCAGTCAATTACCTAGCTATTTAGATGCCTCACTTAATACTGAGGTATTATTTGATCTGTCATTGTATCCCACTTATGCAAACTATGAGCTTGAAGTTTTTTGAGCTTTAGATCCTTCAGTTAGTCAGTTCTTAACCAGAAGTAATTTTACTTTCCAGGTTACATATAGTAATGTCCAAAATGTTTTTGGTCATTTAAAGTGGGAAGAGGGGTAGTGCTATTGTCTGGGTAAAGGCCAGGGATGCTGTTGAATATTCCACAATGCATAGGACATGCATTCATAGCAATGAATTATCCAGCCCCAAATGTCAATTGTGCTGCTGTTGAGAAAATCTGAGTTAGATGGTAATTTTCCTGAGGTAATTTTCTTTTCTTTTACTTGTATCACTCCATAGTGCATTTAATATAAGATGCATAGAAACTTGACTGTTATATTTAACAAAAATGATATTTAGGAATATTTTTTAAAGTTCTAGTACTCTTCAGAAATTCATTACTTTGGTGATAAGGACAAGCAATCAGTTGTCCCTTAATCGAGATTAGAATAAGTTTTTTGAAAGTTGCTTTTTTCTTTCCTTGATGTAATTTTATATCAATAAATATTTCAGTAATAGTTGTCTCATCATTGAATTAAAGGGAGGCTGTTCATTAAGGAACTTCATGCCCATTACTGATGAAGAGCTCTAAATTAATTATTTCCTGATTGCATGTACAGTATTTATGAAAATTAGTAAAAATTGTTCATTTTTCTTTAGGGGTGGAGAAAAGGATCATTAAAATAATGAAATTGGACAGAATTGACAGAGTTTCTATTTAAAAGACCATTTTATTAATTAGTCTTTCTCTCCCTTCAGGGGATGACATCAACACTGATTAAAATTTGCTGAAGATAACTTTCCTTATGAAAAACATACCTTTTAATTTTACCTTTAATTTTATCTTACACTTTAGTACAAATAGAACAATCACACCCCATAGTTATAATAAAGTCTGGCCCCCTCAAAGACAAGTGTGTGCTCAGTCATGTCCAACTCTTTGTGACCCCATGGACTGTGGCCTACCAGGCTCCTCTGTCCAAGGAATTTTACAGGTAAGAATACTGGAGTGGGTTGCCATTTCCTTCATCAGGGGATCTTCCTGACCCAGGGACCAAACTTGCGTCCACTGCATTGGCAGACAGATTCTTTTTCTCTAGAGCCACCTGGGAAGCCCAAAGACAAGACCTGATGCCAAAATGATAATTTAAGGATTACTGACTATATGCTTTTCTTTCTTCCTTTTCGAATTCCTGTAAGTCATATGTATGCAAAGCAAGAACTTGTAGTAAGTGCCTCTGGAGAAGAGTGTGGATGTATGTCACAGTACTCTAAGCCCAATATATTTTTTGCTTATATTCTTTTCCATTATGGTTTATTACAAAATATTGAAATAAATCCCTGTTCTACACAGTAGGACCTTGTTGTTTATCTATTCTGTATAAAATAGTTTGCATCTGCTAAGCCCAGACTCTCAATTCATCCTTCCCTGACCACCCCTACTGCCTTGGCAACCACAAGTCTGTAAGTCTATTTCTGTTTCGTAGATAAGTTCATTTGTGTCCTATTTCAGCTTCCACATATAGGTGATATCATGTAGTATTTTTACTTTCTCTTTCTGACTTACATCACTTAGTATGAACCTCTAGTTCCATCTATGTTGTTGCAAATGACATCATTTCATTATGTGTTATGGTTGAGTGGTATTCCATTATATATACATATGTGTTGTGTGTGTGTGTGTGTATTATATATAAAATATATCTTCTTTATCCATTCATCTGTCGATGGATATTTAGGTTGTTTCCATGGTTTGGCTTGGCTATTGTAGCAATGATGAAGATGTTTGCCTGTGTCTATTGACCATTTGTATGTCTTATTTGTGCTTCCCAGGTGGTTCAGTGGTAAAGAATCCACCTGCCAATGCAGGAGAAGTGGGTTCAGTCCCTGGGTCAGGAAGATACCCTGGAGAAGGAAATGGCAACCCACTCCAGCATTCTTGCCTGAAAAATCCCATGGATGGAGGAGCCTGGCGGGCTACAGTCCATGCGTTTTTAGTCGCTCAGTCATGTCCAACTCTTTGCAACCCCAGGAACTGTAGCCAGCCAGGCTCCCCTGTCCAGGGAATTTTCCAGGTAAGAACACTGGAGTGGGTTGCCATTTCCTACTCTGGGGGATCTTCCTGACCCAGGGATCAAACCTGAGTCTCTTGCGTCTCCTGCATTGGCAGGCAAATTCTTTGCCTCTGTGCCACCCGTGAAGCCCGTGGACAAAGGAGCCTGGCAGGTTACAGTCCATGGGGTCAACTAATTGACTGAGCATGCATGCACACATATCTTCTTTGGAGAAATGTCTATTTAAGTCTAATTCCCTTTTTGATTGGTTTGTTCGTTTTTTTGTTACAAATTGTATGAGCTCTTTGTTTATTTTGTAAATTAAGCCCTTGTCAGGAGCAAATATTTGCAAATAGTTTCTCCCAATCTGTAGGCTGTCGTTTTGTTTTGTTTATGGTTTCTTTTGCTGTGCAAAATTTTGTAAGTTTAAGTCCCATTTGTTTATTTTTGCTTTTATTTCTATTGCCTTGGGAGACTGACCTAAGAAAACATTGGTAAGGGTTATGTCAGAGAATGGTTTGCCTATGTTCTCTTCGAGGAGTCTTTTGTTTTCTTAAGATTTATTTGTTTATTTTGGCTGTGCTGGGTCTTCTTTGCTATGCACCAGTTTTCTGCAGCTGTGATGAATGGGGGCTACCCTTCATTGTTATGCTCGGGCTTCTCCTTGCAGTGGTTTCTCTTATTGCAGAGCACAGGCTCTAGGCATGCGAGTTTAAGTAGCTGTGGCTTGCAGGCTTAGTTGCTCTGTGACATGTTTAATCTTCCTGAACCAGAGATCGAACCCAGGTGCCCTGCATTGGCAGGTGAGTTCTTAACCACGAGGCCACCAGGGAAGCCCTCTTCTAGGAGTTTTACGGTGTCATGTCTTATATTTAAGTCTTTGAGTGATTTTGAGTTTATTTTTGTGTATGATGTGAGGTGTGTTCAACTTCATTGATTTATATGCAAGTGCAGTATTTTTTTTTCTTTTTTAATTAGGGCTTCCCTGGTGGCTCAGTGGTAAAGAATCCACCTGGCAATGCAGCTAAGCTTGAGTGCCACAACTAGTGAGCCTGTGCTCTAGAGCCCGGGCGCTGCAACAACTGAATCCACATGCGGCAGCTACCGGAGCCCGCACATTCTAGAGCCAGGACTCTGCAACAAGAGAAGGCACTGCCGTGAGAAGCTCACACACCACAGCTAGACAGTAGCCCTTGTTCGACACTACTACAGAAAAGCCGGGGTAGCAATTACGACCCAGCACGGTCAAAAATACATAAATAAATGAAATTATAAATAGTGGATTAGCAGTATACCCAACTAGGAAGTTTATTTTATTTGGCACTAGTGTTTAAAGTGAAAGCCGCTCAGTCATGTCGGACTCTTTGCAAACTGATAGACTGTATAGTTTCTCCAGGCCAGAATACTGGGGTGGGTAGTCCTTCCCTTCTCCAGGTGATCTTCCCGACCCGGTGATCGAACCCCGGTCTCCCGCATTGCAGGCGGATTCTTTACCAGCTGAACCACCAGGGAAGCCCAAGAATACTGGAGTGGGTAGCCTATCCCTTCTCCAGTGGATCTTCCCAACCCAGGAGTCGAACCGGGGTCTCCTGCATTGCAGGTGGATTCTTTACCAGATGAGCTACCAAGGAAATACTAGTGTTCAAAACTGTTTGCAATTCCCCTATAATACAATACCAGCAGGTACCAGTCAAATATTTGGGAAGTTTTAAAAACATTTCCGGGCAATGATTCCTGTTGTAGGCTTTCATAAGCTTACAGGAAAAAATTTTTTAATTGGTAATATATCTTTCTTATCTTAATGAGCTCTCTTAGTATTGGAAGGAAACTGATTTAGGAAGGATAAATTGTGCATTTGAGAACAAATAAGGAGCATAACTAAGGTATTTATCAGTATGAATTCCTCCGAGGACAGGTAAATGCTTTTCATAACAAGTTCTCCAGCTAAAAGTTCCCATCAGCAGCTGTTCGGTTGTTAATTGTGTTTCTTCAAAGAGTAGTCCCAGAAAGGTTTCATGGCGCCGGCGTACTTTCTGTGAGTCTCCTCCATCCACATTCAAAGGCATCCTTAGAACATCTGGAGGACAGGATGACAGATAGCGCAGTCCTTCTGGTACCTGCTCCCCCATGTGTCTCTCTACGTCTTCTTAATTAGGATGCAAAGTAAAAGTGACAGAGCTGTTGCTAGCGAACAGGCAGCAGCTGGCACCTCCATGAGAGGGGGCAGGCTTAGCCATCGGGGATAGAGAATCATAATTCATCCACCCTGACACACAGGAACACCTTAAAAATGGAATGTCGCAGGGTTCTTTGCCAGTCACATGTGACTTCCTTGTTGTATTTTGCAGTTTTGTGTGATGAGAAGAAACGGTGACTTGGGTTCCACCAGGTCTCTAACTTCTGAAGCACTCAGGGTAGAGTTATGGGGAGCTGAGTTTCCTCAGGAGACAGGGGGGGCAAATTGAGACATTTCTTTGGAGAAGATAACTTGAATATAGTGGAATAAAATGTCTTAATGTAGAAGTTCAGTGTAGATGTTCATGATGATGGAGTTGATTGCACTTTTTAAGTAATTAGAATTGTTAAACATGTGAAGGGCAGATACTTGAGTTATGGTGCCAAAAGGCTGTTGGTAAGTTTTATAATCAGATCATGAAAAAGTCTGCAGGTTAGAAACCTACATCTTCCCTCTTATTTGTAAGAAGACCGTAATAGAGAAAGAAAACAGGATTATTGTGCTATATTCATGGAACTCTTAATACATACAACCAAAACGTGAAAAATCAGTGTTGTCACCTGGTGAAAATTAGTCAAATTGTGTACTTTTCTGTGTATATATAATTTAATAAAACCTTTGAAAAATTCACTTAGCTGTTTCATTCTTACAATACCTACTGAGCAGAGTGACCTTTGCTTCCTTTTAATTCACCATATTGTTTATTAAAATGATTTATTTACTATTGAGGTGTGCTGTTTATACTGGATAGCACACGCCTCTGAAATCCCACTGTTCTTCCACTTACTGTTAGCTATATGCAGGTTTGGGTAAGACCAATTCCCCAATGGCTCAATGGGTAAAGAATCTACCTGCGATGCAGGAGACATAGGAGACATGGGTTCAATCCCTGTGTCAGAAAGATCTCCTGGAGGAGGAAAATGGCAACCCACTCCAGTATTCTTGCCTGGAGAATCCCATGGACAGAGGAGCCTGGTAGGCTACAATCCAAAGGGTCATAAAGAGTGGGGCATGACTGACTAAGCTCAGCACAATAATCTTTCTAAGGTCGACTTTCTCCATTTGTACAATGGCGCTAATAACGTTTGTTTTGTAGGATTGTCTGAGGATTAGAGATCCCAAGGTCTCAGCCTTGCATCTGGCAGGTGGTAAAACCACCTTAATTGGTAGCCAGCAGGATGATTATGGTGATGGTTGATGGTGATGATAATGTAGCCTGTAGTCCTGCAGGAAATAGAAACAAAACAAGTTTAATATAGCAGAAAAACACTTTCATGCAGTTGTTCGGAAAATATGTATTGAATACTTACCTTCTGTAAATCATTGTAGTAGTAATTTGGAGAAATAGATAATCAGAACTAGTTTATTCTGGCTGAGTGAGGTCTTGCCCCAGACCTGGTATCTGACGTTTTCAGGCTGTATTCTAGGTATTGGCTTACACTCAGTTTCTTACACTCTGTAACACCAAGAGGGACTGTTCTCTGTCTTGAGTTCACAGATAAGCCTTTGTCAAAGTATCTCCCAGGCCAGAAAGAGAACCCTGGAATCATGGCTCCAGTGACCCTCAGATTTCAGATATTCCCTGCTGCCTGGGCTCTGCTATTGATCCCCCATCCCCCTCCTACCCCCAGCTGATGGGACCATGTTCAGTATCAGGTCTTCCAAAGGGTACCCATCCCTCAGGCTCCTTTAAACACATCCATTAGATCGCAGGTTGTTTCCCTGGGCCCAGTTCTAGTCTAGTCCATTACTCCAGCCTCCATTTCTGCCCCAATTAAAATGCTCCATCTTTCTTATGTGTCCTCGAGCCTCTCAGGAATTTTGTACTCACCTCTCAAAGCCCAGAACAAACATTACGTCCTGATGAGATCCTGTCTCACCATTTCCAGGCCAAGATTTTCTTTCTTTCTTTTTTAATGCTCAGAATAATGTTCATACTTAGTTCAAACCAAATTCTCTTGGAAACTTCTATCTTTGTGCTGTGTCACATTGAGGGCAAGGGAGAAAATGCTTCTTCTACTAATTTGCCTTCATCCCAGGAGTACACAGCAAATTTCTTGCCCCCCTTTTATACCAGCCCAGTGAGTCTATTGGGCCCAGCCAGTGTTTACACCATGATTTCCTTTACTCTCTTCTATTTAAAGTTGTTCCGGTGGTATTCCCATGATATCTGTGTTTTCATATCTCCACCTCAAGTGTTTTATGACAAGGTGACTGAACCCTCATACATGAAAATGAACAGGCTGTGGGAAGAGACTGGATTGGGAGTTGATAGAAATCTATTCCTAGTTCTTCATGTGTGACCTTAGGTAAGTCTTTTAATCTCTTGGCACCTCGATTTCCCATCTATTTCTTGGTGTCTAGAGATAAAACAGGTTAAAGTCTGGTACAGTGGCCAGGGCATAGTAGCTCTTTAATAGGTAGTAGAAGTTGTGTTTACCAATGTTGTGATTATAATTACTGTGCCTCTGATTCTTTGCTCTTCCACTGAACACATAGTTGCAGCCTTGGTATTTTCTTTTCTCAATCTTATTAGACCTCTCACCCTCTCTCCATTCCCATAGCTCTAGTTGCTCATAAAATATGTGTGTTCCACTCATCCCAAAATCAAGTGATTCATTATCTGCCCTCCCCACCCCCCGAAGTCCTACCAGTCACTCCAGCCCAATTTCCTCACTGCTGTCAAGAGCTACAGCACATCTGTGGTGGATTCATGTCAGTGTATGGCAAAACCACTACAATATTGTAAAGTAATTAGCCTCCAATTAAAATAAATAAATTTATATTTTTTAAAAAAGAGCTACAGTATTTTTCTTGTCCCCTCTACAGAGAACATAGAACCAGATATCTCACCTGCTTTTCTGCCTACAGGCAGATCTGTACATTTCTAGGTCCTTTTATACTATTATCATTCAGTTTAGTTCAGTCACCTAGTCACATCTGACTCTTTGCAACCCCATGGACTGCAGCATGCCAGACTCCCCTGTCCATCACCAGCTCTTGGAGTTTGCGCAAACTCATGTCTATCAAGTCGGTGATGCCATCCAACCATCTCATCCCCTTCTGCTGCTGCCTTCAATCTTTCCCAGCATCAGGGTCTTTTCCAGTGACTCAGTTCTTTGCATCAGGTGGCCAAAGTACTGGCCAAAGAGTCGGACATGACTGAGCCACTATTACCATTAACTCCTAGTAATTATTACCTTAGGTTTTACATTATTTCAACAGCCTGAAATACCAGGCTTTCCATTTTCAATCTTCTATTCTTCTTCTTCTGTTTTTTTTTTTAAGAGTTTATTTTATTCCTTGGCTCTGCCGGGTCTTAGTTGAGGCCAGACCTTCGATCTTCATTGTGGCATGTGGGATCTTTAGTTATGGCATGTGGGATCTAGTAACCTGGCCAGGGGGTGGAGCCTGAGACCCCTGCACTGGAAGCGTGAAGCTTTAGCCACTGGACCACCAAGGAATGCCCTCAATCTTCTCTTCCAATGCATCATACACAGTGCTGCTCAGATCTGTCATGTTGAAGACGGATTTTATCATGTCACTGGATAACTCAAGAATCTTAAAAGATCTTCACTCTCTAATGCAAAGATCTTAATGTTTTGGCCTTGTCTTTATTTTCAAGTAGTTATGAAAGTTATTTACCCCCAGTTTTTCACAGACAAATTAGTATTTTCAAAGGAGACCATTATTCAATGAGAGGGGGTTAACGTTTTCTTTTTTAACTTTAGGAAAGCCATGATCTTACATATTGATACAATTTATAGGATTTGAACCTTGAATTTCTTTCCTTCATTTCATTCCTGAAATAGGCATGGGCTCTGGGCTGATATAATTCTCTGTAACTCTCAGAACCTATGTTTTTTCTCCCTTGGCCTGGTCCCAGCATCATCATCTCCTCAGATGCAGAGCTGGGCTTCAGTGGATTCCTCTCTTGGACCCAGTGAGCTGGTATTGACCTCCTGGATGAAATCTGTTGAACCAAGACAGCCAACATGTCACTAGCAGTGATGGGTTGGGACAGTGAGCACCAGCTTGTTGGAACTCATCCACTCCACTTTCCTATTCCACAAAGTCCACACTTTGTAGGGGCCATCCCACTCTTTCTTACCTCTGATCTGAGTGATGTCTCTGGTTAGACAGTTTGCTAACCAGCAGTGATAGACAGGTCCCCATCCCAAGAAATAATCATACTCTTTCCGGCTCTGTCCCAGTTCCATCACCTGCCCATGAAATCTCTAATGGACTGTACCTGGGAAATTGATCTTAAATAATTCTGGTTCTCATAAGCTATACCGATAACTCTGAGGAATGATTTTCCTTCTCAGTTCAAAAAGCAGTGACACTGCTGTTCAATTTTTACCTGACCCTAGTGTCTGCTGGCAGTTTATTGATACTTCATAGTAACTGGTTGTTGTTGTTGTTGTTTAGTTGCTCAGTTGTGTCTGACTCTTTGCGACCCCATGGACTGCAGCACGCCAGGCTTCCCTGTCCTTCACTGTCTCTTGGAGTTTGCTTAAACTCATGTCCATTGAATCAGTGATGCCATCCAACCATCTCATCCTCTGTTGTCCCCTTATCCTCCTGCCCTCACTCTTTCCTAGCATCAGGGTCTTTTCCAGTGAGCCAGTTCTTTGCATAAGGTAGCCAAAGTACCTTCACCTTCAGTATCAGTCCTTCTAATGAATATTTAGGGTTAAGAATGAGCTTTACCTCACTCAATCTCATTCCTTTTTATCTTTCTCAGCTTGAGCCAGAACCCTTGTTCCTATAACCTGCCAAGCTTTGTCCTGCTGTGGCTCCTGCAGGCACTGTGGGTCTTAGCTGCGGGTCTTCAGCAACAATTACTGAGCAGAAAATGCATTTCTCCAAAAAGAAAGTAGTTTGCAAAATTCAGCCATGACACAGTCCCTGCAGTAGTAGATTCCCACAGTGATGATGCTCTTGAAGGTCTCTGTTCAGAATGATTCAGGTGTCCAGGAATTGGTCAGGGCTCCCAAACAGGGCTTCTATTAATTTTGCTTTCAATTCTATAAAAAAAAAAAAAATTGCTCTGGAAGTCCCTCATACTCACCACTTGGGAAAACAAGTATGAATTGTGCTGGTGTCTCCCTTCACTTGAAACAATGATTGCTTAATTCAGTTTTAATGTCATTTGCTCCTTTGAATGATTTGCCACTTCTCCCTTGAGTCAGGACGCGCAGCATCTCAACTTCCAGAATCCAGGTAAGGCTGGGCTGAGTGATCCTTAGTCTCAAGCTCTGCTTCCTTTGCCATGCGCTTTGCCCCACATGTCCTTTCTCTCTGACATCTGCTTTACCTTTTTGGCCTGTTTTCTTTTTTATTTAAATTAGTTTATTTATTTGGCTTGCACTGGGTTTTAGTTGCGACACATGGGATCTTTGGTCTTCTTTGCAGCATCTGGAATCTTTAGTTTTGGCATGCGAACTCTTGGTTGTGGCATGTGGGACCTAGTTCCCTGACCAGGGATCAAACCCAGGCCCCCTGCTTTGGGAGCGTGGAGTCAGCCACTGGACCGCCAGGGAAGTCTCTGGCCTGTTTTCTTTATTCCTACAGGAGCTAAGCAAACCTGTTCTTCATTTCCCACACTCTTTCATTTCCTCATTTCTTCTTCTGGCTGTGGGAGATTTTGTCTCTTCTCTAATCCCCTCTGCCAAGTCTGTAGACCTCACTTCTCTCAACCATGGCTTGAAACTGACCTGTTTCAGCTCATTTCTCTCAACTGTGGCTTGAAGCTGACCTGTTTCAGGGAGAGAAGAGAATGATCACAGCCCACAGTCTGGTCGTGATGGACGTGCAGTTTACAAAGCACTTCTCTGAAGTTATCAAATGGACGTCACCTAGAATCACTTCACTCTTCTTGCTAGTGATTCCCCAGCAGTTAAACCTCAGCACTGTTGTTGCTTGAATGTAGAGATATTATCTTCTGGGTTCTCTGCTGTTTCTTTCTGTGTGTAAACTCACTCTTCCCACAGAAATGGTAAGTTTCTAGGGAATGGTAATTATTTCATTTCTTTTGGAAGAGCCACCATTTTCCACTCAATTAGCATCCTTTTTAAATGGGGGTGGGGAAGGGAGGTCAAAACAGGCAGTGAAGAGACAGTGACTGAAGGTGGGAGGTGTGACATTGATGACTGTGTGCCTCAGTCAGGAGGAAGAGATGAACTCGGCCTCAGTGATGGGTGCCTTGAGCCCCCTGCCCTGCCCCAACCCTCACCCTCGGTTCTACCCACCCCTGGCTGAAGCTGCGCCTTGTGCAGCCTGAGGTGAAAGAGGAAATCAGTCACACTGATCCTGTCTTTGTTAAAATTTTGTTATTTTGTTTATTGTAGATTTTTTGTGTTAATTATGATTTTTAAAACATGGCATCAAAGTATTATCTATTTTGATTACTGCATGTTTTGGTACCTTGCTTGCCTCACCCTAGTCCTAGTCTTAAGCTAAAGCCCCATTGTCAAACATGGGAGACTTTTGCTTGTGAGTTTATGTGTCTACTAAAAGGACACTGACTCCTTGGAGGCAAAGCTATGACAAACTTAGACAGCATATTAAAAAGCAGAGACATCATTTTGCCAACAAAGGTCATATAGTCAAAGCCATGATTTCTCCAGTAGTCGTGTACAGATGTAAAAGTCAGACTAAAGAAAGCTGAGTGCCAAAGAATTGATGCTTTTGAACTGTGGTGCTAGAGAAGACTCTTGAGAGTCCCTTGGACAGCAAGGAGATCAAACAAGTCAATCCTAAAGGAAATCAACCCTGAATATACATTGGAAGGACTGATGATAAAGCTGAAGCTCCAATCCTTTCGTCACTTGATACGAAGAGTTGACTCACTGGGAAAGACCCTGATTGGGAAAGATTGAAGGGAGAAGGAGAAGAGGGTGACAAGGAATGAGATGCTTGGATGGCATCACTGACTCATTGGACATAAGTTTGAGCAAACTCAGAGAGATAGTGAAGGACAGAGGAGCCTGGCATGCTGCAGTCCATGGGGTTGCAGAGTGGGACATGACTTAGCAACTGAACAACAACAACAAAAAGGATAAAGTAGAGATGCACAGACTCGGAGCAATAGCTATGGAACCTCAGGAATCACCACACTCACTTTTACCTGGAGGGAAAACACAGATTGCTGGGCCTGTCCCCTGAGTCAGCAGAATCCGCATTTCTAACAAGTCCCAGGGGAAGCTGCTACAGCTGTTGAGGGGAACCACATCTTAGGAATCACTGATGTGAGATTCCTTCGTTTGAGATTGCTCAGCCTGGAAGAGGTGAGCATTCAAGGTTGGTTCCCTTTAGTATTTTAATTAGTTTCTTCGTTTTTTTCAAGGTTTTGACCTCACCCTGTAGCATGTGGGACCCTAGTTCTCGACAAAGGATTGAACCCACTCCCGCTGCACTGGAAGGGCAGAGCCTTAACAACTGGACTGCCAGGCAAGCCGCTCTTCTTTCTCTTTCCTTTCCTTGTGTATATGTGGAAATGAAGCAGTAATAACATACTGATGAACCCAAATACATCTAACCTTAGGTAAGAAAGTTTTTTGGTTTTCTATGAAGACTTTTTTTAAAGAAAAAATTATAATAATTTTCTGAAATGACATTATAATATGTTTTTAAAGTGTCGATTCTGCTATATTTGGCTCAGTGGTAAAGAATCCGCCTGCTAATGCAGAAGCTGCAGGAGACTCAGTTTCAATCCCTGTATTGGGAAGATCTCCTGGAGGAAGAAATAGCAACCCACTCCAGTATTCTTTTCGAGATAATCCCATGGTCAGAGGAACCTGGCCGGCTACAGTCCATGGGGTTGCAAAGAGTCAGACATGACTGAGCAACAGTGTACTCACTACTGTGTTTTTACAAATTAACAGAATTTGTTTTTAGAGTAGTTTTAGATTTACAGGAACACTGAGCAGAAAGTACAGAATCCCCATATACTACTCTCCACACTGCCCAAATAAATAGTTTCTCCTAACAACATCTTGCTTTAGTGTGGTACCTTTGTTACAATTGAGGATTCAGTGTTAATACCGATACATTATTATTGACTAAAATCTGTAGTTTACATACAGAGTCCCTCTTTGTACATTCAGTAGGGCTTTTTTTTTTTTTTTTTAAATATTTATTTCTTTGGCTGTGGTGGGTCTTAACTGTGGCATGCAGGATATTTAGTTGTGGCATGTGAACTCTTAGTTGCAGTAAATTGGATCTAGTTTCCCGACCAGGAATAAAATCTGGGCACCCTGCATTGCGAGCACAGAGTCTTAGCCACTGGACCATCAGGGAAGTCCCCAGTTCAGTTCAGTCGCTCAGTTGTGTTTGACTCCCTGCGACCCCATGAACTGCAGCACGCCAGGCCTCCCTGTCCATCACCAACTCCTGGAGTTCACCCAAATTCACGTCCATTAAGTTGGTGATGCCATCCAACCATCTCATACTCTGTCGTCCCCTTCTCCTCCTGCCTTCAATCTTTCCCAGCATCAGGGTCTTTTCAAATGAGATAGCTCTTCGCATCAGGTGGCCAAAGTATTGGAGGTTCAGCTTCAACATCAGTCCCTCCAATGAACACCCAGGATTGATTTCCTTTAGGATGGACTGGTTGGATCTCCTTGCAGTCCAAGGGACTCTCAAGAACCTTCTCCAACACCACAGTTCAAAAGCATCAATTCTTTGGTGCTCAGCTTTCTTTATAGTCCAACTCTCACATCCATACATGACTACTGGAAAAGCCATAGCCTTGACTAGACAGACCTTTGTTGACAAAGTAATGGCTCTGCTTTTTAATATGCTGTCTAGGTTGGGCATAACTTTCCTTCCAAGGAGTAAGCATCTTTTAATTTCATGGCTGTAGTCACCATGTGCAGTGATTTTGAAGTCCAAGAAAATAAAGTATCTCACTGTTTCCACTGTTTCCCCATCTATTTGCCATGAAGTGATGGGACCGGATGCCATGATCTTAGTTTTCTGAATGTTGAGCTTTAAGCCAGCTTTTTCACTCTCCTCTTTCACTTTCATCAAGAGGCTCTTTAGTTCTTCTTCCCTTTCTGCCATAAGGGTGGTGTCATCTGCATATCTGAGGTTATTGATATTTCTCCCAGCAATCTTGAAGTCCCCAGTAGGTTTTGAAAAATGTATAACACCCCCGCATTCACCATTACAGATGGTATTATACAGAATACAGTCAACCCTCGAGTAACCCTGGGATTGGGGGCACGATCCCTTGTGCAGTTGAAAATCTACAAGTCAGCCCTCTGTATATGTGGTTCCTCTGTATTTGCAGTTCCACATCTCAAGGATTTAACCAACCTCTGATCCTGCAGTACTGTAGTATTTATTATGGGAAAAAAATCTACATATAAATGGACTTGTGCAGTTCAAGCTCATGTTGGTCAAGGGTCAACTGTAGTTTTACTGTCTTAAAAATCCCTTGTGTTCTATCTATTCATCCTTCCCTCACTCTCTCCTCCTGAACCTTTAGCAATCACTGATCCCTTTACTGTATCCATAGTTTTGCCTTTTCAGAATGTCAGGGAGTTGGAATCATACATTTCGTACCCTTTGCAGATTGGCTTCTTTCACTTAGCAATATGCATTGCAGGTTCCTACATGTCTTGATAACTTTTTTTAATTGCCGAAAATATTTTATTACATTGGTATACCTCAGTTTGTTTATCCATTCGCCCATTGAAGAACATCTTGTTTGTTCCCAAGCTCTGGCAGTTTTGAAAGAGTTGCTTTAAACACTCATGCATAGATTTTATATCAACCTAAGTTTTCAATTCATTTGGATAAATACCAAGGAATTGCGATGACTTTTTAAAATTTTATTTACTTATTGAACCGTGCCAGGTCTTAGTTGCGGCACTCAGGATCTTTGATCTTTGTTGTGGCATGTAAGATCTTTAGTTGCCACATTCAGGATCTTTTAGCTTCCCGGGTGGTGCTATGGTAAAGAACTGACCTGCCAATGCGGGAGATTTAAGAGATGTCGGTTTGATCCCTGGATCAGGAAGATCCCCTGGAGAAGGACATGGCAACCCACTCCAGTATTCTTTCCTGGAGAATCCCATGGACAGAGGAGCCTGGTGGGCTATAGTCCATAGGGTTGCACAGAGTCAGACATGACTGAAGTGACTTAGCAGGCACGGAATCTTAGTTGTGGCATATGGGATCTAATTCCCTGACCAGGGATCAACCTGGCCGCCCTGCACTGTGAATCTTAGCCATTGGACCATGAGGGAAGACCCTGCAACAATTTTTAAAACCTCCCATCGCTGTGTTTCCCATAGGGAAATGGTGGCATGGAATACAGTCCTCAAACGGAATACTACTGTTACAGGGACAACTGCCCACTACTTTTCATTGAGTAATTTAGTTTATTCATATGAAGTGCTCAGAGAAGTACCTGGCAAAGATAATCATTCAGTAGAGGTTGTTGGTGTCATTGTTATCATCATCTTCATAACTGTTTCTAAATTCCAGACCCCATGTGAGGAGTTTCATATACTTTGTCTTCTCAAAGAACCTGGCAAGTTAGGACTCTTTTATCCTGCTTTACATGCAGATAGCTAAAGCTCTGAAACATGTCCATTGTCACACAAGTAGACTGGCAGAAACAAGATGTAAAATTAGGCCTTTCTGAAGCTTTAAAAACAATTCCATGGCAAGGGGAAGGAGTTCCCTAAAAAATATTAGAAAGAAAGGAAAATACTGATAATTAAACTTTGGGATTTTTTTAAAAGGCATTATTTAAAAAAGAAACAAACCCCCAAAATTAATTTTATCAACACTTGTAAAAAAAATTATTTTATAATTACATGGTATAATCATAGGTCTAAATATTGTAAATAGTTCATTATGCATATTTGTACAAGTTACAAAATGAGTTGTAATTATTCCCACGATGTAAATAAGTGATAAGTGACTAAATGCTGCTTGAGAAACATAATGGAATAATTTTTCAAGTTCAGTATTCTTATTGAAGCAAGGGAATTCCATGTTAATTCTTTTTTTAAAATTTATTTATTTTAATTGGAGGCTAATTATTTTACAATATTATATGGTTTTGCCATACATTGACATGAATCAGCCATGGCTGTACATGTGTTCCCCATCCTGAACCCCCCTCCCACCTCCCTCCCCATCCCATCCCTCTGGGTCATCCCAGTGCACCAGCCCTGAGCACCCTGTCTCATGCATCGAACCTGGACTGGTGATCTATTTCACATATGATAATATACATGTTTCAGTGCTATTCTCTCAAATCATACCACCCTCACCTTCTGCCACAGAGTCCAAAAGACTGTTATATACATCTGTGTTTCTTTTTCCATGTTACTTCTTAATCTACCTGGGTAGAATAAAATAAATTATATTTATTTATATAGATAAATATAACTATTATGTGGATATAAATCTATTATATCTATATACTATATAGATATAATATTTATATAGAATAAACTTCTGCCACACCCAAAGACTAGCATTTTAGTTATAGCCACACCTTTCTAAAAGGTGTTGCCTGTCTCTACCACTTTGTGAGATTCATACATTTCTTTACTATTTTTCTCTTACAGTCCAGGGAAGTCCATCTTCTGAACAATGCAGTATCTAAATATGGGTTCTAAAACAGAAGAGTGTAGTTTAAAATACTGTGTTTACCCTTTATGAGCTGTGTCTTCACATGGGACATATTACTTATAGGCCTTCTTCTTCTGTACAGTGCTGATAAAATGGTATCTGACTAATGGACTGTCATGAAGATAAAATAACAATACATAAATAAACACACACACACACACACACACACACACACACACTTAGGATGTGTCTGGTCTGGAACATAAAGAGGAATCACTCCATGTCGCAACTATAATCAGGGCTAGATTCTCATAGATGCTCTTAAAATACTGAGTCAAAGATTCAGTAATTTGGGGAGATGAGCATGAATGTATATGGAAACAAGAAATATTTCATGTCAAAACTGTCCACTAAGTAATTTATTTGTTAGATTCATTAAATACTTCTTAGTCAAATGTTTATTTCCAGAAATTTTGTACTGTTCTGGGAAGACCAAAAACAGTAAGACAGATCCCCTGCCCTCATGGAACTCACATTCCAGAAGGGGAAGAGAGACATGTAAACAGAGAAACTAGTAAATGGTACACTAGTAAATGGTAAACTAGTAACTGGTACACTAGTAAATGGTAAACTAGTAAATGGTACACTGAGGACTGTAAAAAGGTAGAGTAGGTCCCCTGCTTATGAACCTTCAAGTTGTGAACTTTCAAAGATGCGAACATGCATGTCAGCCCCTGGATGCCAGCTATTGTACTTACTACTACACTTTTTAAGGTACTGTACTGTAAGATTAAAAATGTTTTCTTTATTTTTGTGTGTGTGTGTTTGTTTTCTATGTATGTATTATTTGTAGGAAAAGTATTATAAACCTATCACCACACAGTACTATATAGCCGATTGTGTTAATTAGGTATACTTAGGGTAACCGTGTTGGACTTACGAAGGCAAAAAGAGAAGGGGGCAGCAGAGGATGAGGTGGTTAGATGGCATCAGCGACTCAATGGACACGAGTCTGAGTAAACTCTGGGGTGTAGTGAAGGACTAGGAAGCCTGGCGTGCTGCAGTCCGTGGGGTCACAAAGAGTCAGACACAACTTAGCAACTGAACAACAACAAACAATTGGACTTGCAAATGTGCTCTCAGAATGGAACTCATGCCTCTGTAAGGGACTTACTGTACAAACACTGAATTACTGGATATTTTTGGTCTCCAGAGGCAGGGAGCTCTATAGGCGAAATTAACCTGCTCAGAGTCACCTGGTAGAAATCTATTCGCTGCTGCCTTCACATCAGGGCAAAAGGAAGCCTTAAGGAGATAGAGTCATTATTCCTGGTTACCTCCAGGCCCTGGACACAGTGCAATTCTAATTTCAGTTGTCGATATCACTGGCCAGAAAAAAGCATAGTAACCAACTATGCTTTTTGTCTCCAAGGCCACATAAAACCTTTATTAACCAGAAGAGTCACAGAATTCCTGGTTACATTGAAAATTAATCAAAGAATTTGATACGGAAATGAGATGAGAACTACAGGCTAATATGAGAGCAACTCAGGACTCCCAAGAGGGTGGTGCTATCCTTGTACAAACACTGAGTTACCTCTGTGAATTTCCTTTGGGCTGTCTTCCTGTCTAACACATCTTTGTGACCCTTGGGTCCTAGCAAAGTCTAGTCACACAGACTCTTGTCAAAAGTTTTTGAATCCAAGTGAATTGAATGATTAGAGTTTAAAGACTTAAAGACTTGCCAAATACTGAGTTGGCCCACAAAAATCCTTATCTTAATTGAAGCATGAGGCTTATGCTACAAAAGTGTCAATGCCCAAGAAATTCACTATTCTTAAAGGACTCTAAATGAATGCTCCAGAAAGCACTGCTGGCTAAATAATAGCATTCTTCTTTTTGGTAGAAGAATAATGCTAGCAACTTTCTATCCATGGGAAGAATGTTTTAATTTTTTTCTTTCAAAAGCAATGAATAGCATATTGCTCAATTGTCCACTTTTCTTGATGGAGTTCTGCTTATTTTAACCATGAATTTGTGTTATTTTTGATGTTTAAATTATAAGGAAGTGCATAATGAGACTATTTTCCCTCCTCCACCTACTGCTCCCTAGTCTGACCTTTTGGTGTACATCTTCCCAGGCTTTTTATGCATAAATTCACATCTAAACGTATACTTTTGTATTTATATGATATTTTAACACAAAACTGATCATATTACATATTTACTCTCTGCAACTGAGAGGCCTTTTGCTTAGGACTCAGTCTTTATACAAAACTAATGTAACTGTACATTTCCTTCATTTTTTAATTTTTAAATTATTATTTTGTCTGCACAGTCTCTTCACTGTGGTACATGGGCTTTCTCTAGTTGTGGCGCATGGGCCTAGTTGCCTCATGGCATGTGGGATTTTACTTCCTCAGTCAGGTACTGAACCCATGTCCTGTGCATTGAAAGGTGGATTCTTAATCACTGGACCACCAGAGAAGCCCCTGTACATTTATTTCTAAGTTTATCTTCCCTACCAGACTGTTAGTCCCATAAGAACTGTTACTCTCCAATGTACACTCACATGGTACTTAGCACAATTCTAGGCCCATCAGAGTCCCTTGACTAATACTGATTGAGTAAATGAATGAAAAACACTGTCACTGTCATCACATTTTGGACTTCTTTTCATGTGTGTCTTAAACTCCCCTTTGTCCTTCTGACATCCTCCAGGGTCCCGTTGTACAGACACGTTACTGCCTATTGGAGAAGATACTTTCAATTCTCTGTGGTGAGCACCCATCTTCATCTTTTCTCATTTTAAGCTAGTCTTTTATAAAAGTTAAAATTTTATTTAGGCACGTCATGGTCTATTCAGACTGCTGTAACAACCAGTGTAGCTTATAAAAAACAAATTAATTTCTCACAGTTCTGGAAGCTAGAAGTTCAAGGTCAGGGTGAGATTATGGTCTGGTGAGAGCCCTTTTTGGGTTGCAGGCTTCTCACTATGTCCTCAGGTGGCTGAAGGGCTAGGGAGCTCTGTGGGATCTCTTTTGTAAGAGCACTAATCCCATTCATGAGGGCTCCACCCTCATGACATATTCACCTCCTAAAGACCTCACTTCCTAATAATAATAATAAATAACCCCTCTGAGGGTTGGATTTCAACACATGAATTTTGGAGGGGATACAAACATTCAGACCATAGCAACACAGTAAAAATATTCAAAGCATAAAGAAAAAAAATATAAGATGAAAAATAATGTCAATACTTGCTATCTCTCCCTACCACTAATTCTCTTTCTCAAAGAGAATACTAGTGCTACTTTTGACTACTTTTGTTTTATATTTTATATATTTATTTTATATTTATTATTTTTATATACTTATTTTTTATATTTTATACTTTTGTTTATATCTTTTGGTTCTATCATTTACAATTTAAATAAGATATTATGATTCATAGCTCATAATTCACAATTTGGATGGCACCTTTTAATTCTCAACTATGGAATATGACGAAGTTAGTATATATGTACCTCAGCCATAATCCCCTCAATTTTCTGCTTTCAAAATCCTTTATTCTTATTTTTTATAATGAAAGTTTGTAACATTTACAAAACAATTGGTAGCTAGAAATCAGCGTTCCCTGATTTATCTACAGATTGACCTAAAATCTTAAACTCAAATAAAAATAACATTTACAATATTAAAATATGCTTTACTGCCAAGTTTTCTTTTTGCTCTAGAAAAACAAAAGCTGTGTCTCTGAACTCTTTTTTTTTTTTAAATTTATTTATTTTTTCATTTATTTATATTAGTTGGAGGCTAATTACTTTACAACATTGCAGTGGGTTTTGTCATACATTGACATGAATCAGCCATGGAGTTACATGTATTCCCCATCCCGATCACCCCTCCCACCTCCCTCTCCACCCGATTCCTCTGGGTCTTCCCAGTGCACCAGGCCCGAGCACTTGTCTCATGCATCCAACCTGGGCTGGTGATCTGTTTCACTATAGATAATATACATGTTTTGATGCTGTTCTCTCAAAACATCCACCCTCGCCTTCTCCCACAGAGTCCAAAAGTCTGTTCTGTACATCTGTGTCTCTTTTTCTGTTTTGCATATAGGGTTATCATGACCATCTTTCTAAATTCCATATATATGTGTTAGTATGCTGTAATGTTCTTTATCTTTCTGGTTTACTTCACTCTGTATAATGGGCTCCAGTTTCATCCATCTCATTAGAACTGATTCAAATGAATTCTTTTTAATGGCTGAGTAATATTCCATGGTGTATATGTACCACAGCTTCCTTATCCATTCGTCTGCTGATGGGCATCTAGGTTGCTTCCATGTCCTGGCTATTATAAACAGTGCTGCGATGAACATTGGGGTGCACGTGTCTCTTTCAGATCTGGTTTCCTCAGTGTGTATGCCCAGAAGTGGGATTGCTGGGTCATATGGCAGTTCTATTTCCAGTTTTTCAAGAAATCTCCACACTGCTTTCCATAGCGGCTGTACTAGTTTGCATTCCCACCAACAGTGTAAGAGGGTTCCCTTTTCTCCACACCCTCTCCAGCATTTATTGCTTGTAGACTTTTGGATAGCAGCCATCCTGACTGGCGTGTAATGGTACCTCATTGTGGTTTTGATTTGCATTTCTCTAATAATGAGTGATGTTGAGCATCTTTTCATGTGTTTGTTAGCCATCTGTATGTCTTCTTTGGAGAAATGTCCATTTAGTTCTTTGGCCCATTTTTTGATTGGGTCATTTATTTTTCTGGAATTGAGCTTCAGGAGTTGCTTGTATATTTTTGAGATTAATCCTTTGTCTGTTTCTTCATTTGCTATTATTTTCTCCCAATCTGAGGGCTGTCTTTTCACCTTACTTATATTTTCTTTTGTTGTGCAAAAGCTTTTAAGTTTCATTAGGTCCCATTTGTTTAGTTTTGCTTTTATTTCCAATATTCTGGGAGGTGGGTCATAGAGGATCCTGCTGTGATTCATGTCAGAGAGTGTTTTGCCTATGTTCTCCTCTAGGAGCTTTATAGTTTCTGGTCTTACATTTAGATCTTTAATCCATTTTGAGTTTATTTTTGTGTATGGTGTTAGAAAGTGTTCTAGTTTCATTCTTTTACAAGTGGTTGACCAGTTTTCCCAGCACCACTTTTTAAAGAGGTTGTCTTTTTTTCCATTGTATATCCTTGCCTCCTTTGTCAAAGATAAGGTGTCCATAGGTTCATGGATTTATCTCTGGGCTTTCTATTCTGTTCCATTGATCTATATTTCTGTCTTTGTGCCAGTAGCATACTGTCTTGATGACTGTGGCTTTGTAGTAGAGTCTGAAGTCAGGCAGGTTGATTCCTCCAGTTCCATTCTTCTTTCTCAAGATTACTTTGGCTATTCGAGGTTTTTTGTATTTCCATACAAACTATGAAATTATTTGTTCTAGTTCTGTGAAAAATACCATTGGTAGCTTGATAGGGATTGCATTGAATCTATAGATTGCTTTGGGTAGAATAGCCATTTTGACAATATTGATTCTTCCAATCCATGAACACGGTATGTTTCTCCATCTGTTTGTGTCCTCTTTGATTTCTTTCATCAGTGTTTTATAGTTTTCTATGTATAGGTCTTTTGTTTCTTTAGGTAGATGTACTCCTAAGTATTTTATTCTTTTTGTTGCAATGGTGAATGGTATTGTTTCCTTAATTTCTCTTTCTGTTTTCTCATTGTTAGTGTATAGGAATGCAAGGGATTTCTGTGTGTTAATTTTATATCCTGCAACTTTACTATATTCATTGATTAGCTCTAATAATTTTCTGGTAGAGTCTTTAGGGTTTTCTATGTAGAGGATCATGTCATCTGCAAACAGCGAGAGTTTCACTTCTTTTCCTATCTGGATTCCTTTTACTTCTTTTTCTGCTCTGATTGCTGTGGCCAAAACTTCCAACACTATGTTGAATAGTAGTGGTGAGAGTGGGCACCCTTGTCTTGTTCCTGATTTCATGAACTCTTAACTACTGGGAAAAGAATACCCAAGTTGCCAAAGAAAAATGGATTTGCATCTTCAGTTTTCTTTTCATCTTTTAAGAAATACTCAGTTGCCATGATTTCTTAGATCTCATGTCGTATTCTTTCTTGTTTTGCTAAAGTTTTCTTATTTATTTACTTTTGGCTGTGCTGGGTCTTTGTTGCTTTATGAGGGTTTTCTCTGGTTGTGTTGAGTGGAGGCTACTCTTCACTGCAGTGCAGCAAGCTTCTCAGTGCAGTGGCTTCTCTTGTTGTGGAGCACAGTCTCTAGGCACATGGGCTTCAGTAGTTGTGGCACATGGGCTTCATTGCTCTTTGGCAGGTGGGATCTTCCCAAACCAGGGATCCAACCCATGTCCTCTCTATTGGCAGGTAGATTCTTACCCACTTTGCCACTAAGGAGGTCCTGAAGTTTTCATATGAGATATCTGAATGTAAGTTTTCTGAATCTGTATATACAGTTGAAAACTTTTTATTCTTATCAAATTTGATAACTCATATAGGTATAAAATTCTAGGTTGAAAATTATTTTTCCTGACCTTTGGAGATGTTGCAACTTGGTACTCTAGTAACCAGTGTTGCCAGGTTATTTCTCATTTCTTTGTAGGTAGGTGTGAGTCTTTTTTTTTTTTTTTTTAGGTGTGAGTCTTTAAAAAATTATTATTTTTTAAAAGTAGTTCATGATTTCCTCCAAATTGTTGCTGTTGATTGAAAATCAAGTAGTTCTAAAAATCTTATTAAGTAACATGTTTTACTGCCACTTCTTGTTTTTTGTTTGGGGAATTATCTATTAATCTTTTATCATGGAAATTGAAGATTCATTATTCTTTCATTAATTCTGCATGCAGTCTTCCATTCCTCCTGTCTTTCTGATGAACTTAAGCACAATTTTGTTTTGATCAATTTTATATTTTTATGATTATGCCCATGTTAACTTTATTTAAAAATATTGCACATCTTTTTGCTCTCACTGGACTTATTCATTCCTTTTCCATTTTAGTTTTTAAAATACATTTATCCTTAATTTAAGCTCAAACTTTTTGAAAATTATTTAAATATCCTTTCTACATAGATTTGTGTCCATGTGGTATACTATCAATTTTGTCTCTTTGGAGAATTCTTTACTGGAAATTTCTGAACTTCTCTAATTTGGACCTACATCTTCCCAGGCTTGTTGCCTAGCTAGGTCTCCTCTCACCATCACTTTGGGAATTTCCTCACCTCACGTAGGTTCAGTTTCCTGTTCTAGGATCTCACTGACTTGTTTCACATATTCATTCTGGAGGAATACCTCATCCAGTAGCTTCTTGAGAAACAGTACACCATGCACTGAATACACATTTTGACACCTTACATTTCTGAAAACATCTTCATTCTATCCTCATACTTAGTTGATTATTAGCTAGATTGGAAATGAATCCTGAGTTGGAATCCATTTCTTGCAGAATTTTTGAAGGCATTTCTTTATTCTCTTTAAGTTTCCACTCTTGCCTTTGAGAAAGCTGATGCAGTTTTGATTACTATTATTATTACTTTGTACACAATTGTTTTTACCCGCTGAAAGTTTTTAGAATCATCTTTGTTTCACGAGTTTTGATGTTTATCCATCATATATGCAATTTTTAATATATGCCTTTTTGCTCTGGAACTCCTTATTAAAGCATCCTAATCTTATTTTATGGATGTAACATTTTGTTATTTCTGCAAGAATATTCATGGCAGTATTTTTTTTTAAGTTTTCTTTAAAACAGACTGTTTCTCCCAACTTTATTCATTCTGGATATGGCTTTGCTCTTTCCTATTAGGCTTTCCTCAGATATATATTGATCCCTAGTTCTATGTTCTTTTAAGAATGGGGTATTTTAGTGATATTGATCAGACAGTTCAATTCCTAGGTCTGTTCTTTGGGTCTGTTCTCATTTCCCAGAGGCTCGCCTAGTTTTTTGTCTGCGGAGTAAAACATTACTGAAAACATTCTGAGATCCAGTTGGGAACAGGGCAAGTAGTCTCAAGATTCTGCATGCACCTCGACTTTCACTCATTCCTCTGTTTTTCATAGAGTAACCCATCCCTCAGCTGAATCTTGTTCCTCTCAATCAAGAGACTGTTTTAGTCTCAGGTATGCTAAGTCAGTAACCAGTTTTAGCCTCCAAGATTTAGACTGGATTTACTTTATGGATGTCATACTCACTTTTATGTCTTTAAGAATATTATTTGCACTCATCTCAAAGGCTTATTCTGTTTGCTGTTATTTTCTCAAGATGCAAGTGCTTCTATTTGTTATGCTTGGTGATGTTGTACATCAAAATATTGGTGATTCCTGGTTTTGCATTATTTTTTGATTTCTGGTTTTCCTTCAACCTTCCTGTCTGCAAAGCCTGTTCTTGGAGAGGGTAACGTGGGCTGTCTGATGAGGCATATTCTCCATGACTGGAGGAGAGGCAGATGGGCTTATATTTAGAGGATATAGGCCCTTTTCTGGATTAGTGAATATCCACTTCTTCTCCTTATGTTTCCAGAAGGATGATTCTTTCCAGGGCCTGAGAGTGAGCCATGGTTTGCGGGAAGAAGTTTTATATATATATAATTTTTTTTTTTTGGGCTACACTGGTGGCTTGTAGGATCTTACTTCCCCAACCAGGGATTTAACCCAGGCCCTTGGCAGTGAAAGCATGGAATCCCAACCACTGGACGACCAGGGAATTCCCAAAGGGAAGAAGTTTTTATGAGCAAAATTTGGAATGAGGACTGGCTGTAGTGTGTGTGATTTTCTTCTGATTGGTGAGGTAACAGGACGGTGCTCTAGGAATCCTGTGCTCAGCCTGAAGTTGCCATCCTCCCCCAGGGTGGGGCCTTGGTTCTGCAGAAAAGCTCAAAGATATCCTTATGTATATTCCTTGAGGAGAAACCAGGACCCTGCCCCAAGTCTATAATACTGTTTCTTGACTGCTCCTCCCTTGTTTCTTCATCCACTCCCTTCCCTGATGTACATGAGTTTGAGCAAGTTTCAGGAGTTGGTGATGGACAGGGAAGCCTGGCATGCTGCAGTCCATGGAGTCGCCAAAATTTGGACACAACTGAGCAACTGAACTGATCCCTTCCCTGATTAGCAGCTATTTGAATCTGCCCTTCGGAAGGTCAAGGCTTCTGTTCAGTTCAGTCTCTTCAGTCATGTCCAACTCTTTGTGACCCCATGGACTGCAACATGCCAGGCCTCCCTGTCCTTCACCATTTCCTGGAACTTACCCAAACTCATGTCCATTGAAACAGTGATGCCACCCAACCATCTCATCCTCTGTCATACCTTTCTCCTCCTGCCTTCAATCTTTCCCAGCATCATGGTCTTTTCCAGTGAGTTGGCTCTTTTCATCAGGTGGCCAAAGTATTGGAGTTTCAGCTTCAGCTTCAGTCCTTACAATGAAATCTGGGTTGATTTCCTTTAGGATTGACTGGTTTGATCTCCTTGCCATCCAAGGGACTCTCAAGAGTCTTCTCCAACACCACAGTTCAAAAGCATCTTTTCCGTGCTTAGCCTTCTTCATGGTGCAACTTTCTCATCCATACATTACTACTGGAAAAATCATAGCTTTGACTCCACGGAAACTTTGTTGGCAAAGTGGTGTCTCTGCTTCTTAATGCAATGTCTAGGTTTGTCATAGCTTTTCTCCCAAGGAGCAAGTGTCTTTTAATTTCATGGTTGTAGTCACCATCTGCAGTGATTTTGGAGCCCAAGAAAATAAAGGCTGCCACTGTTTCCACTGTTTCCCCACCTATGTGCCATGAAGTGATGGGACTGGAGCCATGATCTTCATTTTTTGAATGTTGAGTTTTAAGTCAGTTTTTCACTCTCCTCTTTCACCTTCATCAAGAGCCTATTTACATACTCTTCATTTTCTGCCATAAGGGTGGTGTCATCTGCATATCTGAAGTTATTGATATTTCTCCTGGTAATCCTGATTCCAGCTTGTGATCCATCCAGCCTGGCATTTTGCATGATGCACTCTGCGTAGAAGTTAAATAAGCAAGGTGACAATATACTGCCTTGATGTATTCCATTCCCAATTTGGAACCAGTCCATTGTCCCATGTCTGGTTCTAACAGTTGCTTCTTGACCTGCATACAGGTTTCTCAGCAGGCAGGTAAGGTGGTCTGGTATTCCCATCTCTTTAAGATTTTTCCACAATATGTTGTGATGCATACAGTCAAAGGCTTTAGCATAGTCAATGAAGCAGAAGTAGATGTTTTTCTGGAATTCTCTTTCTTTTTCTATGATCTAACAAATGTTGGCAATTTGATCTCTGGTTCCTCTGCCTTTTCTAAATCCAGCTTGCACATCTGGAAGTTCTTGGTTCACATGCCATTGAAGATTAGCTTGGAGGATTTTGATCATGAGCTTGCTAACACGTGAAATGAGTGCAATTGTGAAGTAGTATGAGAATTCTTTGGCATTACCTTTATTTGGGATTGGAATGAAAACTGACCTTTTTCAGTCCTGTGGCCACTGCTGAGTTTTCCAAATTTACTGGTATATTGAGTTCCATTCAGTTCAGTCACTCAGTCTTGTCCGACTCTTTGCAAGTCACACAAATTAACAGCATCATCATGTTGACTAAAAAGATGCAGAGGTTGAGAGTTGCAAGTTAAGTTTTATTTGGGGCAAAATGAGGACTGCAGCCTGGGAGGTAGCACCTCAGATAGCTTTGAGAGACTGCTCCAAAGTGGTAGGTGGGGAAGGTCAATATATAAGGTTTTGGTGAAGGGGGAATTCAATACCATTAAGCTCTCATTTTACAAAAGGTTTTTTGCTAGTCATGAGGATCTGATGTCACCATGAAGAGATTGAATTCAGTTTAGTTCAGTTCAGTCACTCAGTTGTGTCTGACTCTTTACGACCTCTTGGACTGCAGCACACCAGGCTTCCCTGTCCATAACCCACGCCCGGAGCTTTCTCAAATTTGTGTCCATTGAGTTGGTGATGCCATCCAACCATCTCATCCTCTGTCGTCCCCTTCTCCTCCTGACTTCAGTCTTCTCAGCACCAAGGTCTTTGACAATGAGTCAGTTCTTTGCATCAGGTAGGCAAGGGATTGGAGCTTCAGCTTCAACATCAATCCTTCCAGTGATTAATCAGGATTGATTTCCTTTAGGATTGACTGGTTTGATCTCCTTGCAGTCCAAGGGACTCTCAAGAGTCTTCTCCAACACCACAGTTCAAAAGCATCAGTTCTTCAGCACTCAGTTTTCTTTATGGTCCAACTCTCACATCCATACATGACTACTGGAAAAACCATAGCTTTGACTATATCAACCTTTGTTGGCAAAGTAATATCTCCGCTTTTTAGTATGCTGTCTATGTTGGTCATAGTTTTTCTTCCAAGGAGCAAGTGTCTTTTAATTTCATGGCTGCAATCACCATCTGCAGTGATTTTGGAGCCCAAGAAAATAAAGTGTGTCACTATTTCTAATGTTTCCCCATCTATTTGCCATGATGTGATGGGACTGGATGCCATGATCTTCATTTTTTTGAATGTTGAGTTTTAAGCCAACTTTTCCACTCTCCTCTTTCACTTTCATCAAGAGGCTCTTTAGTTCTTTGCTTTCTGCCATAAGGGTGGTGTCATTTGCATATCTGAGGTCATTGATATTTATCCCAGCAATCTTCTCTTCCAGCCCGGCATTTCTCATGATGTACTCTGCATATAAGTTAAATAAGCACAGTGACAATATAAGCCTTGATGATGACAAGGAAGCCTTGATGTATTCCTTTTCCAATTTGGAACCAGTCCATTGTTCCATGTCTGGTTCTAACTATTGCTTCCTGACATGCATACAGATTTCTCAAGAGGCAGGTAAAGTGGTCTGGTATTCCCACCTCTTCAGGAATTTTCCACAGTTTGTTGTGATCCACACAGTCAAAGGCTTTGGCATAGTCAATGAAGCAGAAATAGATGCTTTTCTGTAACTCCTTTGCTTTTTCTATGATCCAACGGATGTTGGCAATTTGATGTCTGGTTCCTCTGCCTTTTCTAAATCCAGCTTGTACATCTGGGAGTTCTCAGTTCACATACCTTTGGGGCCTCACTTGGAGAATTTTGAGCACCACTTTGCTAGAGTGTGAAGTGAGTGCAATTGTGTGGTAGTTTGAACCTTCTTTTGCACTGCCTTTCTTTGGGATTGGAATGAAAACTGACTGTTTCCAGTCTTGTGGCCACTGCTGAATTTTCCAAATTTGCTGGCGTGTTGAGTGCAGCACTTTCACAGCATCATCTTTCAAGATTTGAAATAGCTCAGCTGGGATCCCATCACCTCTTTTACCTTTATTCATAGTGATGCTTCCTAAGGCCCACTTGACTTCGTACTTCAGGATGTCTAGCTCTAGGTGAGTGATCACACCCTAGTCTTTATCGGGTCATTAAGACTTTTTTTTTTTTTTAATAGCTCTGCTGTGTATTCTTGCCACCTTTTCTTTCTTAATATCTTCTGAATGGATTTAGTGCTCTCTAGATATGAGGAGATGCAAGGACTGAGATCATAAAATCTATTCCTAAAAACATTCAACTATCTAAAGACCTGTCCCACTAGATTCCCTGGTGAAGAGAGTGCCTTACTCCAACCTGAATTCCCTTAGAGGTTGTTGAAGGTCAACAGCATGGGGTTCAAGCTCCATAGAGACAGATGGCAAATACCTTTGTTGTTCAGTCATTGGCAATGTTCTTCTCAAGTGCCAATTTGTAGTTGACAATCTTTTAGGATTTGAAGTCGCTCAGCTGGGATTTTGTCACCTCCACTAGCTTTGTTCATAATGATGCTTCCTAATGCCCATTTGACTTTGTACTCCAGGATGTCTGGCTCTAGGTGAGTGATCACATCATCATGGTTATCTGGGTCATGAAGATCTTTTTTGTATAGTTCTTCTGTGTATTCTTGCCACCTCTTCTTAATATCTTCTGCTTCTGTAAGGTTCATGCCATTTCCGTTCTTTATTGTGCCCATCTTTGCATGAAATGTCCCTTGGTATCTCTAATTTTCTTGAAGAGATCTTTAGTCTTTCCCCCTCTATTGTTTTCCTGTATTTCTTTGCATTGTTCACTTAGGAGGACTAAGTGGATACAAAGCAGACAGCGTCAGCCAAGAAGACTTAATGAAGTCCATTCCCTACAAGGTATGCAGGCAGTGGGTGGGGACGGATGGGTGACTGGGGGTGGGTGGGGGATTGGGCAGACACAGGAAGGATTTGGCCCCAGGAACCCCACAGAGTTTCTTCCCAGCTTCATTAGTTGACTTATATCTTGAAGTTTTTACTGAGCACTAGTTTTACAGTGTTGTTTTCCCTACTTTCATTCAAATATGTTCATTTGGCCATATTTGCTTTCTTTCTTGCTGTTTCCTTCAGCCTTTCTGTTCTTCTGCTTGATTCCTTTCTTGCTAACCCTGTTATAGGTCCATTTAAAAAACAAGCAACTTTTCTTCCTTTTCAATAAGACACAAGAGGAGGAAAGGTAGTCTGATGTGCGTCTTTCATCTTGAATCCAAGTGCTATTCTGTGAATTCCTACACTTTTCCGCAAATGTTGGAGTGTTATTTGTGGCCATTGGCAACAGCACAGCCTTTTATCCCTGCCTGTGGCACTGAATCACAGTTTTGGTTTTGGGGGGTTTTTCATTTATTTGTTTGTTTTAATTTGCTCACGTTGCTGTGACTCACAGTTTCTCTTTTCTGTGGCTAATCACACAACATCGTGGATATTTACGAAACTCAGCCACCCATTCAGACCAGAATATTGGCACTTCCCAAACTTCTGCCAAAAGTTGAGCAGCAGGTTCTGTTTCCAAGTTAGCCTGCTCGGTGTCTCCCAACCCCACACATCCTGTTTCTCTCCAGTTCATAACTAGGAAAACATGATTCTTTCAGGAAATCTTTCTTGTGTCTCTCCAAGAGCAAATACAAAGCCTAGGATTAAATAAATCTCTTTAGTTCAAGCTAAGATGGAAAAGAGCATAAAGAGAGAGAGCGTAAAAAATTCAGACTGACCTCATTTATTAGATTAGAGCCACTCACTGATTTGAAAAGGACCATTTTAGAAGAGAGTGAAGCAAGCTCTATTAACGGATAGCATTCTGTGTAGTAAATATTGCAGCCTGTGTGTTATTAACACTTGCCTTTTATAAATAGGGTTTGCATGGAAATGAACTTATGACTGAAAATAGTAATATGTATTATTTGAAAGAAGAGCTTATATTGACAAATGCTTTGTAGTCACTTTTACTCAATAGTTAAAAGGGTTTGGCTATTATGTGTCGAGCTGGGGAAAATTTGGGGGGCCTACAGAGGATTCATGCAGATATCTTCTGTCTGCTTCCAACCAAGTAAAGAGGGTCTTTCTCTTTCCTGAAATGTCATAATCTTAGATTAATCAGTGTGGAGCACATTTCTGTAAGTAGAGAAAGTCAATCTGAAGAGAAATACAAATAGCTACTGGAAAGCTATTATCCAGATTCTTAAAACTATAGTTTCAGCTCGAACTTTTTTTTACAAAAGACATTGATTTCACATCTGTAATTACGAAGGTGTATAAATAACCCCCAAATTAAAGCATAGTACTTTCTTTATTCCTTCCACTTGGGAGATTGAAGTAAACTCAACCCCAGGGCAAGGCCTCATCTATAATACCCTCATGTCACTGTGCCTGCTTGGCTCAATATAGACTCAAAAGAGTCGACTCTATCTTTATAGTCTTCTGGAAGATGTCTGCAGCTAGCTGCTAACCATTAGATGAATTTAAACCTACAAAATATTCAATCTGGCAGTTTTGCTCTCTCTTTTTTTTAAATTGAAGTATAGTTGATTTACAATCTTGTGTTAATTTCTGCTATACAGCAAAATGATTCATCTATGCATAAATACATTATTTTTTCACATTCTTTTCCATTCTACTTTATCACAGGGTACTGAATATTGTTCCCTGTGCTGTATACAGTAGGACATTATTTTTTTAATCCATTCTATATATAACAGTTTGTATCTGCTAATCTTAAACTCCCAATTCATCCCTCCCCCAGAGTTGTGAAAATCACAACTCTGTTCCCTATGTCTGTGAGTCTGTTTCTGTTTCATAGATAAGTTTGTTTCTGTCATAGTTTTCATTCCACACATAAGTGATATCATATATTCGTCTTTCTCTGTGTTATTTACTTCACTCAGTATGATAGTCTCTGGTTCCATCCATGTTGTTGCAAATGGCATTATTTCACTCCTTCCTTATCCATTCATCTGTCAGTGGTCATTTAGGGTGCTTCCAGTAGTCATGTATGGATGTGAGAGCTGGATCATAAAGAAAGCTGAGCACTGAAGAATTGATGCTTTTGAACTGTGGTGTTGGAGAAGATGCTTGAGAGTCCTTTGGACTGCAAGGAGATCAAACCAATCAACCCTAAAGGAAATCAGTCCTTAATATTAATTGGAAGGACTGATGTTGAAGCTGAAGCTCTGATACTTTGGCCACCTGATGCGAAGAACTGATTTATTTGAAAAGACCCTGATGCTGGGAAAGATTGAGGGCAGGAGGAGAAGGGGGTGACAGAGGATGAGATGATTGCATGGCATCACTGACTCAATGGACATGAGTTTGAGTAAACTCTGGGAGTTGGTGATGGACAGGGAAGCCTGGTGTGCTGCGGTCCATGGGGTTGCAGAGTCAGACACAACTGAGCAACTGAACTGATGTTGTGGCTATTATGAATAGCACTGCTGTGAACATAGTGGATGCCTATATCTTTTCAAAGATAAGATTCCTATATATTTTATAGTTTTTTTTTTCCCCCAGGAGTGGGATTACTGGATCATATGACAACTCTGTTTTTAGGTTTTTTCTCTGAGGAACCTCACACTGTTTTCCATAGTGAGAGTACCAACTTACATTCCCATCCACTTTTGCTCTCTTATGCTCAAATCAGAAATACCCTATGTGACCTCCATTTATGTCACTCACCACCAAACCAATACTAAGGATGGGCTTAGTCAGGTTAAAATACCAAGTCAGGTTAAAATAAATCCCACTTTGAGCCTTTTTAAATTAAGTGACCCAAGATAGTATTAAAGATCACAAGAATTTGAAATAAAATAAGGGGGCAGATTTCTGGTTGTGACTCCTCGACGGACAGTGGTCCTATTGGTTTTTAATGTCCTGATTTTCCCAGGATTTTATGCATTTTCATCTGGTTGATGAAAGAATAAGATCACAGTCATGAGTGCTGTGGCAGAATATTCCTGGCAATTCTCCTACCGTAGAATGGAAAGGCGTGTTTGTCTCTTTAAGAACACAAGTTTTCAAACAAACCTAGGGATTTCTGGGCGTTATCGGTGGGGATTTAGGGGAATATGGAGCAGGTTGGTCATTGGAGAGAAGACAAGCTGGCTGGAGGCCAGACTTTATCTCGTCCCAAACTCACAAGCCTTCATTATCATGTACACCCAAATTTTACTGAGACACTATGCTTCAACATAAGATTTCAGTTTAATAAAGCTTGTCTTCCTTAGTACAAAATAACTAAACCCCTTTATGTTTGGAAACTGGTGCTTTCAAAGAAAATGTGTGGTTCTTTGCTTTCTGAGAATGCAGTTATGTCCAAAAATTTTGAGATCTTCTAAAGGAAAGATCAGTCAGATGAATTGAAAACCCCCATTCTCTGAATGTGACTCCAGGGATATGGGGTGGCATGAGGGCTGTGAGGAAATTGGAAGCCACGTGTCCTTGCCTTCAAGAACTGGACACCTCTGGCTTCATATTCAATTCAGATTCAGATTCCATTCAGATTCAGATTCAACCATCAGTTACATTTACATGCATCTTGTTGTACATCTCGCTGTGAGTTTTTATGCACTGCATTTTACCCTTTCCTCATAGCACTTTAGTGGTATGTATTGTTATCCTTATAATTGAGGAAACAAAGGCTCATGGAGGATAAATGTTTTGTGCAAAAACACATAGCTCATAAGTAATAGAGCCAATATTTAAACCTATCTCTTCATAGTTTTCTGGTTTAATATGATTTAGCTCTTAGACTCTGAAACTCTGAAAGTTTATATATTCCATCCTATTTCCATATTATTTGCACTGTTTGTGATTAGAATTATATTATTATCCTTCAGTAGGTGAATGGATAAACTGTGATACATCGAAATCCAAACAATGGAATATTATTTGGTGCTAAAAAGAAATGAGCTATTAATTCATGAAAATACATGGAGAAAACTTAACTGTATATAACTAAGTGCAAGACATGTGCTTCCCTGGTGGCTCAGTGGTAAAGAATCTGCCTGCGATGCGGGAGACCTGGGTTCGATCCCTGGGTTGGGAAGATCCCCTGGAGAAGGGAACGGCTACCCACTCCAGTATTCTGGCCTGGAGAATTCCATGGACTGTATAGTCCGTGGGATCACAAAGAGTCAGACATGACTGAGTGACTTTAAAGTTGCTCAGTTGTATCCTACTCTTTGTGACCCCATAGACATCCCATAGGCCCCATGGAAGTCCAGGCCAGAATACTGGAGTGAAAGAAGCCAATCTGAAATGGCTATGCACTGCACTGTTCCAACTATATGATGTTCTGGAAAAGGCAAAACAATAAAGACACTAAAAAGATCAGTTGTTACCAGAGGTTGGGGGCGGGGAGTGGGAGGGCTAAGGATCAATAGGCAGAGCACAGAGAACTTTTAATGCCGTGGAAATACTCTGTATGATGCTGTGATGGTGGATACATATACATATACATGTACATATACATATACATATACATATACATATACATACATATGTTTGTCCAAACCCATAGAATGTACAAGTCCTAGAGTGAACTATAGTGCAAACTATAGACTTTGGGTGATTGTGACTTGTCAATGTAGGTTTATCAGTTGTAAACAATCTACCACTCTCAGTGGGGATGTTGATCAGTGGGGAGGCTATTCATGTGTGAAAGCAGAAGGTATATAAGAAAATCTCTGCATTTTCTGCTTCAATTTGCTGTGAACCTAAAAATAAAGTCTTTTTCTTTTTTTTTTTTAAAAAAAGAAGGTATACTTAATGCTAGATACTAAATGTATATTGATTATAGGAAATAAAATTCTATGTACTTTGAGTGAGTCACTTATACAGTGATTCCACGAGGATGCCTTTGGATTTCCAAGGCCTTCCTCTCCTTACAGCAACAAGGCATTAAAACCTGGGCATTTCTGGGAAGTCAGAATATAAGGATACCCAGGTTTGAGAATTCAAGGGAATATTCTAGGGGATCCAAGAAACTCCTTACAACTCCTCTGCCCCAACTTCTTCATTTTAGGAGTTTTCAAATGGGTCCAGTATCAATTAATGCATTTTAAAGGGCTGATTTAACCCTGAAAGCAGTTGTCTATCTGGTTTGTAAGTAAGTTGTAATAAAAGATTTATTATGAATGTTTTGTTTAGCTTCTTGAAAGTTTTCTGATTTCCCAATATCGTTATATTTGATAATGTCTTTGTTTGTGTGTATTTTCTCAAGTACTAAGATAATAACTAGCCAGACTGTATTCAGAAAAGGTCTTTCCTTATACATCAAATATATTGTACCAAATGATGGTGCTTTCTCAGCACTATTCAGTATTATTGTGTGTTCTTGCATCTTTTAAAAAAAAGTGTGTATTCTTATTTTGAATTTATGAAACACTGCTGGCTTGTGAAATATAAGAGGTACTGCAAACATTTCTTTGAAGAAATGAAAAGCCTGACTCAGCAATGGTGCAGCAAAGCTGGAATCACATGGAGGCTGAATTTATTTTCTCTCTCCTCTCCCATTATTGAATGGTCTGTGCTTTGTTCTTGAATGTCCCTGAATGCCACTGCAGATTTTTTATCCCTAACCTACCTACAATTTTCTTAGACAAAAAGATTATAGTTTAATATACATACATACATATATGTATGTTACATATGTACATATTATATGAAACTATGAATTATTTAAATCAGGCCATAGTTTCCTGGGCAGTGTGAGATGGTGGGAATCATGTCAATTCTTAGCTACCAGATCCAGAAAAATAAAGCCAAGATCATGGAATCATTATCTGTGTTACTAAGAAATATGTTTCTTGGGTTGGTAAAATGTGCCTTGGGTTTAAGGTTCTGTTTCTTATTAATTGAATGGCCTTGGGCAATTCCATCCTCCCTTTATGCCTTAGTTTCCTCTTATGTAAAACGGTATTATTAGTCCCTAACTTAAAGGGACCTAATACTGCTGCTAAATGAGTACTTTCTCCATGACAGTCCCAGTGGAAAAGGCTCTAATATGTTAGAACATTTAATCTTCCCAACAGTTCTGCGAAGGAGCATTCTTAGTTGACTTTCATGGGTCTCAGAGAAGTTAGTCAACTTTGTCCAATGGCACATGCCAGGGAGTCCTGAGTGAGATTCCAACACAGACTCCTCTCTGGGCTCCGAAGCCCATGTGTCAGGGAGGCTGTGAAACTGCCTTATAAACTGGGAAGGTTTTCATGGGTAAGGTATTTTCTTTGGGGGAAGGAGAGTAAGGAAGGTGGAACGGGGGTGGACAGGACAGGAGATGAGAGAAGAGATCAAGGAGCAGGCAGACGTGAGCAGGGGCTCCCGTTTCTGAGCTCACGGTCTGCAAATGAACCTGCCGGAGGACTAGCGGATGGACCGTCTGGGTGCTGGCTGCAACTCACATATCAAGCACCCACAGTGTCTTAGGACAGTTTCTTTCAGCACATTTTGTGCACCTTGGTAGGCAGTTAGCCCCTTTGGAAAGGATACTAAATTCTAGGTGCCTGAATCCCTCCCTGCTGGGCCCCAACCTGCCAGCTTTACGCTGAGGGTGTCACCTGCTTCCTCTGAGAGTCCAGACAGGAAACAGGACCCATGGAAAAGGAAACATTCACAAAGGTCCTGCTCACATGGGAAAACTGTTCATCAGAACCTGTGTATAAGGAGAGAGTGTTCACTGCTGCTTCCAGAAGGCCAGGCCTGGCCCACTGTAGAGTCTTCACACAGTGGATAATTTCCCAGGGCCTTTTCCCATGGATATTTGAAATTCTAATGTATAGCTAGAAACTGATCACCTGAACAAAAAATTCTAAAGATCCTTGAGGACTACTATATTAAAACTTCCTTATGATCTGCATTAATATTCTTAGTTTTCTTATACTTCAATGATTGTAGAGACCTCCCCCCACCCCCACCCCCGCCACCCAAGTGCTTCTGCCTCTCACTCCAAAAGGAAGTGACCTCTTCAAAAATAATTTCCATTTATAGATGGGGAAAAGGAGGACTTTTGTCTCTTTCCATTGCAGGTCAGGGCTGCATGAATAACAAAGCCTTAACAAGCTGAGTGATCAGTCTCCAACTGGGTATTTTTGTGCTACAAGAAAACTATACGTGAAACTGTGGCACTTTACAGAGACCAGGAAGTGTCCTATGAAAACAGTAACTAATCACTGATATTTACAGTGTTATTGGGTTAATGTTTTCACAAGTCTCACGTAATTCTACATTCAGCATTTAATATGATTTTTTAAAGGTAATAGCTAGCATTCTTTGAATCTTACTATGTGTCAGACAGTTATAAATCCAATAATCAATTATCTCATTCACCCCCGAGACAACCTTAATGCTGCTTCCATTTCACAGATGAGAAACTGAGGCTCAAAGCTGTTCATGATTCCCCAGATAAGACATCAGAACACGGTGACTTTCTAGCTCTTCACACCCACAGCACCTGCAGGAGGCTCTGGTGAAATCATCACGCAGTAGACTAATGCATACTTCAGTACTGGGCTTGTCTTGGAGGATATTGCTCTTTAACCTGTGTCACCCTGTGTTCTGGTAACTGTCGGTTCTGCAGGGTGCCAGGTGTTGTAAGGAAAAAATGCTCTGTGGTCAAGTGAGTTTTTGCACTGTTGCATTGCACAAGCTTTGTGGGCTTCCCAGGTGACGCTAGTGGTAAAGAATACACCTGCAATGCAGGAGACGTGGGTTCCATCACTGGGTCTGGAAGATCCCCTGGAGAAGGGAATGGCAACCCACTCTAGTATTCTTGCCTGGAGAATCCCAAGGACAGAGGAGACTGGTGGGCTATAGTCCATGGGGTCACAAAGAGTCAGACATGACTGAAGTGACTTAGCATGCACACCAGCAAGCTTTTTACATTTTGAAAAAATTTACTTTCCAGGAGCCCTATTTCCCTAAACATACTTTGGGTGGATGCTGATCTGGGTTATGCTCCCCAAGAAAGATGTTCTAGGGACTTCCCTGGGAGTCCAGTGGTTATGATTTCACCTTCCAAAGCAAGGGGTGCAGGTTCAGTCTCTGGTTGTGGAGCTAAGACCCCCACAGGCCAAGGGGCCAAAAAAACCCAAAACATAAAACAGAAGCAAGATTGTAACAGATTCAATGAAGACTTAAGAAAAAAACAAAGGCTCTAAAGGTAGAGCTAGAAGGTGAGTCTCTTTGGCCTCTTAGGTTCTGTAACCCATTCCTCTTTCTATCCTGAAAGATAGTTGGAAAAATCCTGAAATAAAAGCAGCTTCACATAGAAAAAGCAGATTAAAAAATATTGCTGCTCAGAGCCACCCCGTGTATCTGTTGTCTTCCCCAGCTCCAACATCAGCTTCCGCATTCTGGATCAGAGCATCACTCAGACCTCACCTGACCTCCCCAAGGTGGTGCCATCATGGGGCAAGATATGGGAAGGGGGAGGTAACTGGCTTTCAGATTCCATCCCACCCCTGCCACCCTCCAGCACTGGGATTTGGGTAAGTTATTTGCCCTCTGTGCTTCTATTTCAGTATCTACAAAATAGGAATAGTAATACTTTCTTCATGTGGTGTTTGTGCAGATTAAGATTTATTTAGCAAGGCAGCTAGTATGAAGTCTGGCATGGAGCCCCATGATCAATAAAGGTAGCAACTCTGGCAGGCTAGAACAAGAGCCTTCAAAATAAAAGCTGAACTGTGCTGTGGCCTTGGCCCTGGCATTCAAAAGGGGTTTAGTAAATATTTGCTTTGCTGGCTTCTTTTTGTGTGCAGTGTACATTGAGTAATATTCAGCAGTTTTTATATTAGCCACCAATCTCCATGTTGTTGCTTAGCCAAAAAAGTTAAAAACGTAGTATATTTTTCACACACAGCAGTAGGTTTGTATAGGGCAGTCCTTAGGGGAATCCTTCTGTAGGTCCTTGTAGGTATGTGGTTCTAAGTGGATTTAAGAGGAACATGAACTAGAACAACCATCCCCTCTAATTCCACACGACTTGTACGCCTGACACCACTTGTACGCACCTTGCATCCTCACTGCCAAACCGTCTGTCAAGGTGAAATCTCACTCGTCCATGGAGCTTCATCCCACTCAGTGGCTTTAGAAAAGGGGCCCGAACCCTTCTCGTCAGGACAGATCTTCTAGTCTCTGCAGCACCTGTCATGTTCTCCCCACAACCTCTTCCCTCTGTGTGTGTGTGTGTGTGTGTGTGTTAGTAGCTCAGTCATATCCAACTCTTTGTGACCCCATGAATTGTAACCCACCAGGCTCCTCAGTTCATGGAATTCTCCAAGCAAGAATACTGGAGTGGGTAACCATTCCCTTCTCCAGAGGATTTTCCTGACCCAGGGATTGAACCCGTGTCTCCTGCATTGCAGGCAGATTCTTTATCATCCGAGCCATCAGGGAAGCCCTCCTCCTCATGCATAGATACCGAAGACAAGAGAAAGAAAGACATCTGGATTGTTAGCATGAGCTTCTATTTGCTCTACTGCTAGTACTTAGGTCTGTATCAGAGGGATTTTTCCAAAATGCGGAGAAAAACTCCTGGCTCTCCTGTATCCCGAAGCCCACTGAATGAACCAAATTCCTTGGCAAGGCCTTCATAGCAGTCACAACCTATCTTTCAAGTTATTCTCTCTGGTCTCTCCTCCCCCATCAGCCCTAGTAGATCTACTCTCTCATCATAGTAGATTCACTCTCTCTTTTCTCATATGATGTCCAGTTTTATATCTTCGTGTTTTGTTCAAAGTATTTCTTTGGCACAAGTATTTGATTCCCCTGGTCTTTCACGCATGCTCCCTTCCATTCTCAAGGCTCAGCTGAAATGTCACATCCTGCAACTTTTCCAGGCAGTTATTTACTTCTTGCTGTGCCTGCTCATGGCCTGTGAGCACATTACTGCAAATGTAGAACTTATGACACTCCAAATCAGTAATTTGGTTTATAATTGGTCTATCTCATCTGCAAGGCATGGGTAGGGACTTACTCATCCTTGTGCCCCCAAGCACTTGGTGCAGTATCAGAGGCAATTGGTAGATGCTTGATAAATGTCTGTCATTTGAATGGAGCATAGAGGAATGAAAGAATCTTTCTACCTCGTGAATTGACCACCAGCCAGGGATTCATTGGAGTTGGGAGAGGCTGGTGATTTGAGACGCTCCTGTTCTGAGTGGAGTCATTCATGTTGGAATAGTCATCTCCCACATCCAGCAGGAGGACCTGCGGATGGAAGTGAAATTGCCAGCTGAAACCGCAGACTGAGACTTGAACCAAGTCATACCTCAGATTGGGGCTCGAAACAAGTTACACCTCAGATGGGATTGGAGCCCAGCCCAAACTCAGATTGGAACTTGAGCCTGCAGGCTAGGACTCAAACCTACTCTCTTTTAATTAAAATTACAAACCTGGTCTCAGGACTTACTGAAGATCAGGTTCTTTATGTCTCAGTGCAGAAGGGATTGAGCAGAGGCAAAGTGATAGGCAAGAAGTAGATTTATTGAGAGAGATACATACTCCATAGACAGGCAAGAAGTAGATTTATTGAGAGAGATACATACTCCATAGACAGGCAAGAAGTAGATTTATTGAGAGAGATACATACTCCATAGACAGAATTCAGTCCATCCCAAAAAGCAAGAGTGGTCCCAAAATATGAGGTGGTTAGTTTTTATGAGCTAGGCAATTTCATAGGCTGAGTGGGAGGATCCTTCCCAGTATTTTGGGGAGGGACGAAGTTCTCTAGGAATTGGCCCAGCACCCACTTTTTTGGCCTTCTATGCTCTTCCTCAGAACTGTCATGGCGTCTGTGAGCGTGTCATTTAGCACATCCTAATATATTATAATGAGTGTATAGTGAGGCTCAAGGTCTACAGGAAGTTGAATCTTCCGCCATCTTGGACCTAGTAGGTTCCAACCTGTTTGTGCCATGTCCTCAATGGCTATATCATGTTTTTTAAAGGTTATGCCCCACCCCCTTCCTTCCTGTCTCATTAGCATGAGATGAAAGGAGGGAATGATTGTGTCCTATGCTCCTCACCTTGCTGATAGGAGGAGGTGGAGGGCCCAGCTCTGTGACCTGAGGATGTGCGCAAAAGTGTTCACCTCAAGAGGCTGGAAGCCTCTTGCCACTCAGATTTTGGGGCTTTCTTACCCAGTGTAGCACATCCCTGTAAGTTTTCAAGGACCTGAAAAGTCAAGTGAGCCCCCCCAAATATGAACCAGTCAGAGCAGACAGTTCAGCTGACATAATAAGGAAGGTGGAGGATTTACAGGGAGGGCAAACCTCCTGGGTTGATGCAGCCTTGGATCTATCTGTATGTCTGCCCAGGTTTTTGGTGAGGCAGAACATCACTTTTCAGCAGGATCAGCTTCCTGTAGTGCTTCCCTGGTGGCTCAGCTGGGAAAGAATCCGCCTGCATTGCAGGAGACCTGGGTTTGATCCCTGGGTTGGGAAGATCCCCTGGAGGAGGGCATGGCAACCCATTCCAGTATTCTGGCCTGGAGAATTCCATGGACTCTACAGTCCATGGGGTTGCAAAGAGTCAGACACAGCTGAACAACTTTCACTTCACTTCGCTTTACCTTCCTCTAAGTCTCCTCAGATGAGTCTGCTAACTTCAGCAAGTTTCCTTGGTGGCGGAGGAGTCAGGGACCAGAAAACAGGTTCACAACCCAATTAAAGGATCGTGGAATAAGCCGGTGCCAGCTGCTGGGGAACAAAGCAGGTTTGCAGGGACCTGAGGGCCCCGGAAGAAATCAGGGCAAAGCCGTTTCATTGCAAGTCTGTAAATAAACATTCTCATCTGATGAATAGGCATGACTCCACGGGATCAAGCCCGGGGATTTATTACCTTGGGGGTGGCTGTGGAATTTTCTTTCCTGGAGATTTTCACAGCAGGTTACATTTTTGTCTGTCTAGAGTCGTTCAGCTCTGAGCCATCCTGGGAGTGGGGCGGGAGTGGCAGCTTCCAGAGATTAGCCTCCCTTAATTACGGACGCTCCTCTAGAGAAGGAATGAGGGGAATTGTGCGTGATCTATAGGTTTATTTTTACCACCAGCAAGTTTTCCTCTTGTTAGCCATAGAGGAACGACTTGTTCTCCATGGTGATTCAGAGATCTGGATTCAGTGTGTTAAATGAGCCCCTTAATCAGTATCCAGAATAGTGTAAGAGTTCCGGAAGATGAACAGATAGATATAAACCCCAGAAGTTAAACTCATCCAGTAGGCTAAAAACAGCTTTTAAAAAGCCTGAATAAGTAAGGTTATAAAGAGGTTGTTAGAATAAGTAACTGCACGTTTAATGTGAGAAGCAGCATGCTGTGGCAAATTCACTCTGGAGCCAGATTTTAAGTTCTCATCTTAACTCTCCCACTCACTAGCTGTGTGACCTTGGGAAAGTTCCTTAACTTCTCTGTGCCTCAGTTTTCTTCTATGAAAAGAAGAAAATAGCAATTCCCGCTTCATATGGACATTATAAGTATTAAATGAGTTCATTCATGTAAAATGTTTAGTACAGTGCCTGGCATATGAATAGTATGAATTAAAGTATGTTAACTGTTATTGTGATTGCAAAAATATTCATATATACTATACCTCTAGTTGTTCTAGTTTTTTGAACTATAACTGATATATATATACACACATATATATATATATATCTCATTGTATACATTTAAGGCATACCGTATAATGGTTTGACTTACATGTATGGTAAAGTGATTACTACAATAAGTTTAGTTAACATCTAGCATCTCCTAAAGCTATAATAAGAAAAAAGAAGACAAAAAAGAAAAAAAAAAAGATTTTCCCTTGTGATGGGAACTCTTAGGATTTACTGTCAACAACTTTCACATACATCACACAGCAGTGTTAGCTTCAGTCACCTTGTTGTACATTGCATCCCTCGTATTTATCTTTTAACTAGAAGTTTGTATCATTTGATACATTCTTGCAATTCCTACACCCCTCACCTGCTGCTTGTGACCACCAATCTGATCTCTTTTTCTATGAGTTTTGTTTTTAGATTCTACATATAAGACATATCACAGTATTTGTCTTTCTCTGCTTAACTTTTCATTTACCATGATGCCCTCAAGGTCCATCCAGTCCAGTTCAATCACTCAGTCGTGTCCAACTCTTTGTCACTCCACGGACTGCAGCACTCCAGGCTTCCCTTTCCATCACCAGCTCCTGGAGCTTGCTCAAACTCGTGTCCAGCAAGTTGGTGATGCCATCCAACCATCTCATCCTCTGTCATCCTCTTCTCCTCCTGCCTTCAATTTTTCCCAGCATCAGGGTCTTTTCTAATGAGTCAGTTCTTCTCATCAGGTGGCCAAAGGACTGGAGCTTCAGCTTCAGCATCAGTCCTTCTAGTGAGTATTCAGGGTTGATTTCCTTTAGGATTGACTGGTTTGATCTCCTTGTGGTCCAAGGGACTCTCAAGAACCTTCTCCAACACCACAGTTCAAAAGCATCAGTTCTTTGGCACTCAGCTTTCTTTATGGTCCAGCTCTCACATTCATACGTGACTATTGGAAAAACCATAGATTTGACTAGATGGACCTTTATTGGCAAAGTAATGTCTCTGCTTTTTAATATGCTGTCTAGGTTGGTCATAGTTTTTCTTCCAAGGAGCAAGCATCTTTTAATTTCATGGCTGCAGTCACCATCTGCAGTGATTTTGGAGCCCAAGAAAAGTCTGTCACTGTTTCCATTGTTTCCCCATCTATTTGCCATGATGTGATGCAACTAGATGCCATGATCTTTGTTTTTTTAATGTTGAGTTTTAAGCCAGCTTTTTCACTCTCCTCTTTTACTTTCATCAAGAGACTCTTTAATTCTTTGCATTCTGCCATAAAGGTGGTGTCATCTGCATGTCTGAGGTTATTGATATTTCTGTCTGCAATCTTGATTCCAGCTTGTGCCTCTTCCGTCCCGGCAGTTCACATGATGTACTGTGCATATAAGTTAAATAAGCACAGTGACAATATATAGCCTTGACATACTCCTTTCCCAGTTTGGAACCAGTCCGTTCACTGTTCCATGTTCTAATCCGGTTCTAATTGTTGCTTCTTAACCTGCATATAGATTTCTCAAGATGGAGGTAAGGTGGTCTGGAATTCCATCTCTTGAAGACTTTTCCACAGTTTGTTGTGATCAACACAGTCATAGGCTTTGGCATAATCAATGAAGCAGAAGTAGATGATTTTCTGGAATTCTCTTGCTTTTTCTATGATTCAACAGATGTTGGCAATTTGATCTCTGGTTCCTCTGCCTTTTCTAAATCCAGCTTGAACATCTCAAAGTTCACGGTTCAAGTACTGCTGAAGCCTTGCTTGGAGAATTTTGAGCATTACTTTGCTAGCCTGTGACATGAGTGCAATTGTGTGGTAGTTTGAACCTTCTTTGGCCTTGCCTCTCTTTGGGATTGGAATGAAAACTGATTGTTTCCAGTCCTGTGTCCATTGCTGAGTTTTTCAAATTTGCTGGCATATTGAGTGCAACACTTTAACAGCATCATCTTTCATGATTTGAAATAGCTCAGCTGGAATTCCATCACCTCCACTAGCTTGTTCATAGTGATGCTTCCTAAGGCCCACTGACTTCACACTCCAGGATGTCTGGCTCTAGGTGAGTGATCACACATTGTGATTACCTGGGTCATTAAGATCTTTTTTGTATAGTTCTTGTGTGTATTCTTGCCACCTCTTCTTAGTATCATCTGCTTCTCTAAGGTCCATGCTATTTCTGTACTTTATTGTGTTCATATTTGCATGGAATGTTCCCTTGGTATCTCTAATTTTCTTGAAGAGATCTCTAGTCTTTCCCTTTCTATTGTTTTCCTCTGTTTCTTTGCATTAATCACTTGGGAAGGCTTTCTTATCACTCCTTGCTATTCTTTGGAACTCTGCATTCTGATGGATATATCTTTCCTTTTCTCCTTTGCCTTTCACATCGCTTGTTTTCATAGCTATTTGTAAGGCCTCCTCAGACAACCATTTTGCCTTTTTGCATTTCTTTTTCTTGGGGATGGTTTTGATCACTGCCTCCTGTACAGTGTTATGAGCTTCTGTCCATAGTTCTTTAGGCACTCTATCAGATCTAGTCCCTTGAATCTATTTGTCACTTCCACTGTATAATCATAAGGGATTTGATTTAGGTCATATCTAAATCAATGGTCTAGTTGTTTCCCCTATGTTCTTTAAGTCTCAATTTTTCAATAAGGAGTTCATGATCTGAGCCACAGTCAACTCCCAGTCTTGTTTTGGCTTACTATGTAGAACTTCTCCATCTTTGGCTACAGAATATAATCAGTCTGATTTCAGTATTGACCATCTGGTGATGTCCATGTGTAGAGTTGTCTCTTGTGTTGTTGGAAGAGGATGTTTGCTATGACCAGTGCATTCTTTTGGCAGAACTCTGTTAGCCTTTGCCCGATGTCATTTTTCACTCCAGTGCCAAACTTGCCTGTTATTCCAGGTATCTCTGTGGTTGCAAATGGCAGAATTCCCTCTTTTTTGTGACTGAATAATATTCCATTATACATATGTATATATATGTACATGTGTGCTCAATAGCTAAGTCAAGTTTGACTCTTTGCCACCCCATAGACTGTAGCCTACCAGGCTCCTCTGTTCTTGGGATTTCCTAGGTAAGGATACTGGAGGAGGCTTCCATTTCCTTCTCCAGGGGGTCTTCCCCACCCAGGGACTGAACCCACATCTCCTGCATTGGCAGGCATATTCTGTACCACTGAGCCAACAGGGAAGTGTATCTGTATGGACATTTAAATTGCTTCCATGTCCTGGCTATTGTAAATGAGGCAACTATGAACATGAGGGTTCAGGTGTTTTGTTTTTTTTTTTCCAAATGTATTCTTTTTGTTTCCTTTGTCTATATTCCCAGAGGTAGGACTGGATTGGATTGGATGGTGCTTCTACTTTTTTATTTTTTGAGGAGCCTGTATACTATTTTCTATAACAGCTGCACCAATTTACATTTCCACCAGTACTGCAGAAGGGTTCCCTTTCTCCACACCCTCACCTACATCTGTTATCGCTCATCTTTTTCTTGATAGCCATTCTAACCGTTTTTGTGTGGCCAAATTTTATTTGACTGTGTTAAAAGTATGGAAATGAATATCTTACAGATTCTCGCCCTGAGTAAAAAAGTCCTCAGCCATGACTGGGTGATTTGTCAAGTTAATATAATTAGCATACTCAGTAAGAATTTGTTCAGACATAACCAACTTCTTCAAATAGATACCATTTCTTCCCTTTTTGCCTCACACACCCTCAGTTGTCTGTTCTATCTTGGAATCCCTCACTCTCTTAACAGGTTTCTCTGCTTATCAGACTCTCACCCATCCTTTGTGCTGTGCCGTCCTCAGTAGCTCCGTTGTGTCTGACTCTTTGCGTCCCCATGGACTATAGCCCATCACGCTGCTCTGTCCATGGGATTTTACAGACAAGAATACTGGAGTGGTTGCCATCTCGTCCTTCAGGGATCATCCTGACCCAGGAATTGAACCTGCATCTCTTGAATCTCCTGCATTGGCAGGCAGATTCTTTACCACCATGTCACTTGAGACACCCCTCCTATCCTTCAAGAGCCTGTCAAATCCTACCTCTTTGGACATGGATTTTTCTTCTTTTTTTGGACCGAGCAGCATGACTCGTTGGACCTTATTTCCCTAACCAAGGATGGAGTCCAGGCACCAGCAGTGAAAGCATTGAGTCCTAACCACCGGGCCACCAGGGAATCCCCTCCTCCTCCTTTATCTTTAATAATCTTCTACATACATTTTCGGGTACTTATCACTTTCTGTATTGTTTCATAACTTTTTTTTTGCTTTTTTTTTCTGATTTTTTTCCTACTTTTTGTAAATGTCTTATATTTTCCATATCCCCTAGCATAAAGCCTTCTGAATCATGAGTGCTTGAAACCATGTATAGCACTAAACTGAAATAAATCTTATAATGTAATGTTTGCTGTGAAAAACTTCTATTTTGGGAACATCCATTTGAGTCCAACCACCTATGCTTCTGGAATTATTAGGTATCCCTAGGCATTACTAGGAAGAGTGATTGAACAAAATATTTATTCTCATGTTGAAAAGTGTATGTTCATGGAAGAGGGCAGAAAGCTTTGCACTGGGGCACAAATGTGATACTGTATTACATTCTGGTCAGTTTATTTTAACACAGACACTCACCAAGTAGGATATAGTAAAGGTTGGTGTCTTGGGGGAGTGAAGGGTTTATCTCTAAATGAAGAGGTGTGATAACCAAGGATGTACAGCCTGGGTCTTCACCCAGGTTCTCATTGCCTTCAAATATTTGAAGAGTTGTCATGGTGATAATGAGGGAGTTAAACTCTGAAATGCTTCAGAGGACAAAACTAGGACCAGTGGGTGGAAATTACCAGGAGGCAGATTTCAGCCCAATATTAGAACATTCTAATAACTGTCACTCTTCATCGGTGGAAGGGGCTGTCTGAAACAGTGGTTAGCTCGCCATGTGGAGGTTTTTGAACACAGGCTGAATAAACTCCTGGCTGTGGGAGTGTTGTGGGGAGTGTGGGTGTGTTGACCTCCAAGACCCCTTCAGCTCCAAAGATTAATTGATTTTATGGAAATCTGTATTTGTGCAAAGGATGGTGGGTTAAATATCCTGCATTGCACTGCATTTTAGAGGCTGGCTAAGTTAGGAATGAAAAAAAGAAAAAAAAGTCAATGGTTTATTTCTTTGCTTTTCCCAAGGAAAGGGATATAAGCTTTCATTTAGGGATTTTATAAAATCCATTCAGTTTGAATTTCTTGTCTCAAGGCTTAAGTGCAAGAAGGTGCTCGTCCAGCTTTCTACTTGGTAACAGGCTAAACTGTATTGCCACAGATTCTTCTACGAATCTTGCTTTGAGTCCATTCTTATAGGCTGTCCTTGATGCCAGGACTGTGTTTCTGTGCCTTGATAATTCCTGTAAAGATGCTTATGCTCTGATGTTGGGGGAGGGAAGAGGTATTTGTAATCTCATACTAACCTGAATTTCCTGAGTGACTCAACATTTTCACACACTTTCTACACTCCTGTGAATAATGGCATTGCTGGCATGCTCCCATGCTGTTAATATATTCATGTGTGTTCTGTTTAAGATGAAAATAAAAGTGCAGTGTGTTGGCTGAAGTGGTCCCTTCATTTTCTCCTCCTCTGTCTCTCCTGGGCAGAACCAACTCTTTCCTGCCCTTGATAAAGACTATGCTTGCATTTTCAAAGTAATTAGCAAGGAATTCTTTCTGCATTTTTTTGGTGTTTGCGGTTTGTAGTCACACCATCTGATGCAGAGCTTGGATTTATACCTCATATTGACTGAATCATTTATACCAAAGACTCATGTCTCAGCTGCTATAACCTTACAGTTTAGACAAGATCCACTAGACATCTTCTCATCCATCAGATCATTGGAAAAATGGGAAGTATTTCCAAATTCTGATTGAAAAGAAAACAGTGTCCCACCTCAACCCCCCAGCCCTGCACTCTCTCTGGGCTCCCCTGAGGTACCAGACAGTAAGATTATTCCGGAAATTCTAGGTATCTCAGGGCAGCTGAAAATAGGAATTGGCTTTAATTAAATTGAAACACAAAATAAACAGTCTTTGTGTGGAGTGGCATTCCCCTGGCTTTTCACCTGCAGAATTTTGATTTCATGAAACTGAAGGACCCAAAATGGACTTCAGTTAATTTAAGCAACAATGGGGGATATCATAGGTATTAATAATGTTTGTATTAATTTATATTAGGTTAAGAAGCTATTCTTCTTAAAAGTGATTACTGAAATTTACAAAGCATAGCTTCTGAATAAGCAAAAACATCTCAAGCTCTGACCCAAAAAGGAGACCAAGAGAGGGAAAATAAGATATTGTTCATCATTCATCTATTACAACTCTCTGTTCTCTGTTCTTGTTGGCAATATTTGTCCTTTTCTGAAATTCAGCAACAGAAAAAGGAAGAAAGGAGATTTTTTTCCAATCTTTTGTTCAAATCAGAGGACAAAAGTTGCCGCAGAAAATAAGCTCAATTTTCTCATTCTTCCTTAGGATCAGGAAGTAGGCATAGGACACATTTCTTCTCTCTGTGCTTAACATTTTGTTCTGTTCTCAGTGCTTTATTTTGGAAGAAATTGGTTTCACATACCACCAGCTAGAGCAGAGAGAGAAATAATTTCCCCAGGAGGTGACCAAGCTATTAGGATATTACTATAGAAACAGCACTGACATGCTCACACATCAACATTTGTTTATGTAGAAGATGAACTATTTTAAACCATCCTGATTGCACTTGGCCCCACCTTCCACTAACTAAGCCTTCATCTGGTTTGGATTTTTTTTTTTTTTTTTAACTCCACTGAATTGGGTTTCTCCTTGCTTATACATTACATCTGCCACCTGTACTATTGCAACCTGCATACAGGATACCTTGAATGGTCCTACCTAGCTTCTGTTATGTGATCAGAAATGTCATTTCATTTCATCAGTGTTGGATCATGTTATCTGAACTTTACTCAGACTTTTATGAGCAAAGTTGGAAGCGCATCATTGCCAACTTTAATCCTCAGAGGTCAGGCTCTCATCTACGCGGTGGCAGGGAGCTGTTTGGGAGGAATGTGCTGTCATCTTTAGAATAAAATCTGTCAGGCTTTAGACACTCTTGGTTTAGATATTAAGTTCAGATTTATGTGCTAACTAAATCATCATAGCTTTCTAGGTGTCAAGGTGGTTTTAATATCCCTAACTCAGGGAAAATTCAGAGCGAAACATTTAAAATAAGAAGAGAGCAGAGAGGGATGGACAATTAAGATTTCTACCATTGACTTGACAAAACCAGAAATGTTTCCTTCTTAATAAGAGTCATTCATCCTGGTGACTTCTCTTAGCCTTTTTAACATGGTACCTCATTTTGGCGATGGAGTCTTCTGCCTTGTGAAATTCAGGCTGCTGGGAGACTGTACTGTGGTCAGAAAAAAAGGGGAGACCTTGGGGGACAGTGGGAGGAGAACGCTTCCTTCTGGAATCACTGGCATACCTTTATAATGCCATTCTCTCTGATTGTCATTGCCATGAAAGGACAAGTGGTTCAATATGGCTGTTTGTGATACAGGTGATATTTGGACTTCAGTTATTCCAATGATAACTTCCTTACGGTCAATTCAACATACATGAGAATTTTACAACCCATAGCAACTGCCCATTGACACTATCCAGGTCACATTTATTCTGTTTATCCTATGATCATTGGCCAAGAGAGACTGTCATCAATTGCCAGGTGTCACTTCTGTAGCCGAAGTCTGAATTATTGCTTGGGGTGGGGTGGAGGATTTTGAGGAAACAATGAGGGTGTCAAGGTTAAGCCTTTTCACTCTTTGTAGAGTGTGGACACCGTGGGCTTTGTTGGTGACAGTAGTAACATCAATCATGTGCGCAGAGAATGGCTCTGAGAATGTTAGAGTATATGAAGCAGGAAGAACAGCTGGAACTTCCATGGTGGTCCAGTGGCTGGGACTCCATGCTTCCAAAGCAAGGGCCCTGAGTTGGATCCCTGGTTAGGGGAGTAGATCCCACGTGGCGCAACTAAGACTGGGTGCAGACAAATTAATTAATTAATGAAATAAAATAAATAAATATTTTAAAAAAAGGAACACCTAAGGGATGATGCGGAAGAGTCTGCGTATGTTGTCAGTGGGGACAGGAAAAGGCAGAACCAAGATGGAGCCACTTGGTTCTCATGAGCTAGGGAACTTGGCTGTGTTTTCAAAGTGAGAACCAGCTTGTAAACGGTGACGCCGGTGGCGTTTGCCTTCAGTGTCCCTCTCGGCCATTCCTCTGCCCTTTCCCTTTGGTTCGGGAGCCTAGAAGCATTGCCAACTCTGTGTTCATCTCCTTCTGTGTTTTCAGCACACCATTTGTAGTGTTCTGCTTTCCCTTCAAAGTTTCTCCCATTTTCTTACTTTGTTTCATCTTGAAATATTAAATGACAGTCATCAGTTGCTTTAGGACCATGCATTTTTTCCTGCGGATGTATTAATTGCCCCAGTATACGGGCCATCCTTTCTTTTCGCTTATAGTTGCATGAGACTCCAACACCATCCTCTGTGTTACCCAAGGCAAAATGGGCTGAGTTTTCCTGTAGTTTTAGGAGTTCCTTTGGAAGAGGTGGGAGAGGGCCACAAAAGCCCTGCCGGCCTCGGGGCTGTTGCTCAGCACTTAACCGGTGGTGTCTTTGGAGCCGCCTGCAGGTCCCTCCTTCCCGAATCTGCTCTTGGACTGTGTTCTCAGCGGATCTCTCAGGGTGTCGCTTTGTCCATCTGGAAGGTGTACTTGAGGATTGTGACAGCCTTGCTGGCAACTGCTTGGAACCCCCGCTTCCTGCCCCGCCTCCCTCTTCCTGCTGCCCACGCTCCCAAGCAGAGCCCGAGGAGGCCCTGCAGGTTGTGAAATGTCCCACTTGGGGTGTGAGCCTTCCTCTGCGTGTGATCCCCAGTGGGAGCTTCCGGTTCCCCAGCTCAGGAAACTTCCCTAAAAACACTTCACCCTGCAGGGTCAGGCTGCTGCGGTGGGTGCGGGTGTGGTGGGAGGGGGAAGACCTGCCCCCACCCCTGTTCGTTTCTGGACGATTCCTTCTCATACATGTTCTGTCTCTCTCTCTCTCCCTCTTTGTCCTCCGCCAGACCTTTTTGTTCTGTTCCTCTGTTTTGTGTGATGATTTGGAGAGATTCACAGACTTCTCCAGCAAGCCGCCATTTTGTCCCTCTCAGAAGGCTCCTTGCATTGGTCAGAGTTCTCTAGAGAAACAAAACCAGTGCATGTATATTAATATATGTGTACTTATAGGGTTGGCCAAAAAGTTTGAGTTTTTCCATAAGATTGAATAAACCTGGATGAACTTTTGGCCAACCCATTAATATTATATGTATGTATGTTTATATTTATATAATGATTATATATCATGTGCATATATATATACGTATGTGTGTGTATATACATGCTTCCCTGGTGGCTCAGTGGTAAAGAATCCGCCTGCCAATGAAAGAGACCCAGGTTTGATTTCTGGGTCGGGAAGATACCCTGGAGAAGGAAATGGCAACCCACTCCAGTATTCTTGTCTGGGAAGTCCGATAGACAGAGGAGCCTGGTGAGCTACAGTCCATGGGGTTGCAGAGTCAGACATGACTTAGCTACTAAGAAACAATAACAACATATATATATATATATATATATATATATATATATATATATATATATAATATAAGATTTATTATAGGAATTGGGTCCTGCAGTTACAGAGGTTGAGAAGGCCCAGGTCTGCGGACAACCCTCTGGGGAACTAGGAACTCTGTGGTGAGATTCAGCACAAGTCAGAGGCCTGAAAACCAGGACTCCCTCCCTAGGTCTGAGGGCAGGCGGACATGGAGTTTAAACAAAGAGCTCTTTGTCCCATTCAGACCCGCAGTGGGTTGAATGATGTCCTCCTGCCTTGGAAAGTGGTCTCCTTTCCTCAGCCTACCATTTCAAATACTACTCCCTACTGGCAATACCCTCACAGACAAATCCAGAAATAATGTTTTACCAGTTATCTGGGCATTCTTTAGCCTAGTGGAGTTGACATAAAATTAAACATCATACCATTCTTCACCTCTAGGTTGAAATCATTCCTTCTTTGGATTCTTTCTTTGGGTTCCAGAGTTTCAGATCATAATTCTCTTTGGACAGACTACTTCTTTGATGACTCCAGTACATTTTTATAGTCCGTTCATCTAATCTCCCCTTCTTATGTGGTCTTCAAGGGCTGTATCCTTAGCCTTTTTGTCCATATTTTTCTGGGCAATCTTTACTGTACCCACTATTTTAAAATATTTTTCTCTTTGGTTAAGATTTCTCTGATAAAAATCCAATTCCTAGATCTCTGCTAGACATCAGACCTTTGTTTCTGGTTGCTAGTCATGTATACAACAGGTGAATTACATTTGGAAAATTTCAAAATAAATCTCTTCAGTTTTCCATGAAAAACTATTTTACCCTAATTCAACTGGCCAGAATCAGTTTCTTAAAAACCACAAAGTTATTCTGACTTCTTCCCTAGACTCCTCTATTCTTGAGTCTCAAACTTCTGTCAATTCTAGCATTGCTATGATCTGAATGTTTGTGTTCCCCCCAAATTCATATGTTGAAAACCTGATCCCAAGTGTGTAATACTATTAGGAAGTGGGGATTTGAAGAGGTGATTAAGTCATGAGGGTAATACCCTCATCAATGGGATTAGTGCCCTTAGAGATCACAGAGAATGTAACACACAGGATGGTGACTATAGTTTACAATACTGTATGGTAAATTTGAAAGCTACTGAGTGAGTAAATCTTAAAAATTCTCATCACAAAAAATTTTTTTTTGTAACTTTGAGGTGATTGATGCCAACTAAACTTATTGTGATAATCATTTCACAGTATATACATACATCAAATTGTTATGTGGTATACCTTAAACTGGGCTTCCCTGGCAGCTCAGGTGATAAAGAATCTGCCTGCAATGCAAGGGCCTGGGTTCAATCCCTGGGTTGAGAAGATCCCCTGAAGAAGGGAATGGCAACCCACTCCAGTATTCTTGCCTGAAGAATTCCATGGACAGAGGAGCATTAATACAATGTTACATGTCAATTAAATCTCAATAAGACTGGGAAAATAATTTTTTAATTAAAATGTAACAGAAAAAGCTATACTGTTCAAATTAGTATTATGTAAACAATCAAGTTAATATTGCCTTAACACCATTAAGATAAATTAGACTTTTATGTGTTTTGAATAAATGTTTTTATAAGAAAAGTTTAGTAAACTGTTACATATTTATGAAAAATATAGCTTGTCTCAGTGTATATCAACATAATTTTATAAACATCATTAATTTTTCACATTAACAATTGCTTTTGCAACTTATGTAATTGAGCAATACTTCAAAAGCCTTGAAACAACCAAAGGCAAAGGAATTTAGCAGAAAAATAAAGCAGTAAATTTATTAGCACAAGATGAATTCTTGTCTTCAAGAAAATTGCTATATATATATATATATGGGATCAGTCTACTCTATAACATTACTGGGAAATTTTTTGTCACTTTGAAATGCTTTTTCCTGTGCTTTCAGTTTTTCTGGCAAGGAAAACACTGTTCAGAAACTCACTCACACCAAAGGAAAAATACATTTCTGATCTTTTTCTTTCCTGAGTCAAGAGGAGCTTATATGTTCCCCTTTGACTTTCTCTTTTCTTGAAGATTTATTTGTAGTCCCAACTTCCTCATATCTGCATCAGTCTTTCCAAGGCAGACCTTGTTTTCTTTTTTCTGCATTACATACATGCATTATTTTTTTAATATATGAACTTCTTTGTTTCATCAATTTTATTGCTGTTATTCAGTCGCTAAGTCTTATCCAACTCTGTGACCCCATGAACTGCAACACGCCAGGCTCCCCTGTACTTCACCATCTCCCAGAGTTTGCTTATGTTCATTGAGTCAATGATACCATCCAACCATCTCATCCTCTGTCGCCTCTTTCTCCTGCCCTCAATCTTTCCCAGCATCAAGGTCTTTTCTGATGAGTTGACTCTTCGCATCAGGTGGCCAAAGTATTGGAGCTTCAGCTTCAGCATCAGTTCTCCCAGTGAAATATTTCATCAATATTTTGGTACATAAAAGCAAACTTTTATCACTAGCATTGTTATGACACTTCATTAATTTTTTCCCCCTACATTTTTCCAGTAAGTTAAAAATTCAGAATGGTGGGCTCTAGCTTTATTCTGAAATAATTTAGTCCAATTATTGCTGAGGATACCTCTAATTTTTATTGTTTAACTAAGAAGGTTTGTGCTCAAGTATGTGTTCAGTCGCTCAGTCATGTCCAACTCTTTGCAACCCCATAGACTGTAGCCTTCTAGGCCCCTCTATCCCATGGAATTTTCCAGGCAAGAATAGTGAAATGAGTTGCCATTTCCTCCTCTAAGGGATCTTCCTGGTCCAGGGATTGAATCTGCATCTCTTGCATCTCTTGCGTTAGCAGCGGGGTTCTTTACCACTACCGCCCCCTGGGAAGCCTGAGAAGGTTTGATTTGTACCATCTTTGGAACATGAAAAGTGATATTTACAGGCTAGTTGTCCTGTTATATATCTTTAAAATGATTTTAATCTTCACTGTCTTTATGTGTTATTATTTTGCAAATTTTCTCTAAGTCTTTTATTTTTCAACTTTAAACTATTTTATTTTTTTTGCTAAAGAAAATTTGATAAAGGTATAAACCATTTTCTCTTTAAAGTTGTTGTAATCTAGTGCCATTTTAAAGTTAAGGAAAGGAAAGTTACTTTAAAATGTTTTGCAGAGAGAAGAGTATTTTCAAATAGATAGGCCAAATTAATTCCAGAATGGATATCAGCCACTAGAAAATTTAAACATTCAAAATTGCTTTTTAGAAATCTGAAAGCCTCATGTTAAAATGAGAAGAGGGGTCAGAAGTTCAAATCTTCTCTTAAAAAATGGGGATATTTAACATTTTTTTAAATGAAAGGAACATCTAATGAGCCTTGTTTATAATATATACATAAAGAAATGCACCACATTTTTGCAAAATCTAAGTTATGCAATCATTTTATATGCAAGAATGCTAATAGAGAAGATTGGATACTTCTTCAAATTCAGTTAGCCTGACCCTTAAAAGCTTCAGGGCCCGTTTCTTCTCAGAAATTTGACTAAACCAAATTTTAAATGCCAGCTTGCACCCAGGAGAGAGAAACTGACCTTGTGGATATGCTTGTAATTTCTTTTCTAGTAGTTGCAGGCATAGCCAGATGTGCCTTTCCTCAGATCTTTAGAATATCTGTATAGGTACATTATTTTATAGTGATATATTACTGTAGGGAAACTTTTTATTTTTAACTGAGGTATAATTGATTTTCCTCCAATATTGTGTTATTTCTTGTGTATAGCAAGTGATTCAGTTATACATCACTATACATATTCTTTTTCATATATTTTCCATTATGGTTTATTACAGGATATTGAATATAGTTCCCTGCACCATATAGTAGGACCTTGTTGTTTATCTGTTTTATGTATAGCAGTTTGTATCTGCAAACCCCAAACTCCTAATTTATCCCTCCCCACCCCCTTTCCCCTTTGGTAACCAAAAGTTTGTTTTATATGTCTGTGAATCTGTTTCTGTTTCATAAATAAGTTTGTGTCACATTTTAGATTCCACATATAAGTGATATCATATGGGGTTTGTCTTTCTCTTCCTGACTTCACTTAATATGATAATTTCTGGGACTGTCTCTGTGGCTGCAGATGGCATTATTTCATTCTCTTTTATTGCTAAGTCATATTCCATTGCATATATACCACATCTTCTTTATCCATTCATCTGTCGATGGGCACTTAGGTTGCTTTCATGTCTTGGCTACTGTAAATCATGTGGTTATGATCACTGGGGTACATGTGTCTTTTTGAATTAGAGTTTTGTCCAGATATATGTCCAAGGGTGTGATTGCTGGTTCATTTGTGCATGCTAAGCCACTTCAGTCATGTCCCACTCTTTGGGACCCTACAGACTGTATCCTGCCAGGCTCCTCTGTCCATGGAATTCTTCAGGCAAAAATACTGGAGTGGGTTGCCGTGTCCTCCTCCAGGGGCTCTTTCCAACCCAGGGATTGAACCTCCATCTCTTACATCTTCTGCTTGGCAGGCAGGTTTTCACCACTAGAGCCACCTGGGAAGCCCGCTGGATCATATGGTAGCTCTGTTTTTCGTTTTTTTTTTTTAAAGGAACTTCCATGTTGTTCTCCACAGAGTCTGCACCGTTGACATTCCCACCGTCAGTGCAGGAAAATTTGTAGGGAAACATTTTGAGCTTTGGGTTCACAAAGAGATGAGACAGTATGTAGTTTAGACAGGGTGGGAGTCATGATGGGGCCAAATGAACACTAAGTAAAAAAAAAGGGCAATGATGTAGAATTAGAATTATTTTTACATGGACTCCTGATTTCTCCCCCAGACTTACTCCCTTCTTTTCATCCCCCCACTGATGGACTCTGCTTCACTAACATTTGGTTCCTCAGGCTGAAAACTTTTCTGAGCCATCATTTAAAGCTTTCTTTCTTTCACATCCCACATGTAATTCACCAGCAAATCCTGTCGGCATTACATTCACATCACAGATTTGACCATTCTCAACACATTCACCTCCACCACCCTCATCACCAAAATATTTTTCACCAGGACTGTTAAATCACCTCCTAATTAGTATTCTCTATTTCCACTCTTGTTCCCTTGCTTGCTTTCTTGTGCCACCCAGCAGCCAAAATGATCCTTTTAAAATGTAAATCAGATTATTCCCCTCCTTTGTTCAAATCTACTACACCTTCCCATCACACTCGGTGTGAGTCCCCACATCAGCTGTTCCAAAGCAAGTCTAAGCACATTAGACTCACCTGGGGAGTACTGACAAATCACTATTGATTGGGTACCACCACAAATCAACAAGCTCAGATCTCTGGGGTCAGGACTTAGAATCTGTGAGGTTTTTTTTTAACATAATATTTATTTATTTTATTCATTTATGTGGCTGTGCCAAGTCTTAGTTGTGGCATGCAGGATTTTCAATCTTCATTGCAGTTTGTGGGATCTTTTTCGTTGTGACATGTGGTATCTTTTTTTTTTTTTTTTTAATTTTGGCATGAGGGATCTAGTTCCTGGATCAGGGATCACACCACTCTGCATTGGGAGCCTGCAGTGTTAGCCATTTAGACCACCAGGGAAGTCCCTCTGTGAGATTTTAAAGCTCCCCAGGTGTTTCAGAGGTGAGGGGTTGCAGGTCTTCTCCGGCTACCTCTCCAACCCCATTGTCTACCACCCTCCCCGCTGCACCCGCTTTGACTACCACCTTTGACTTCCTTGTTGCTCCTCAAGCCTGCCGAGGATATCTATGGCTCAAAGCATTTGCAACTGCTGCTGTTCCCTCAGCTGGGTACAATCATAGCCTCACCCCATTCAGATCTCTGCTCAATATCACCTTCTCAAAGAGGTCTTTCCTGACCCTCATCTTGCTCTATACCATTGCCCTCTTTAGTTTTCTTAAAGGAAATCATATTACAACTACTTGTTTGCTGATTTCCCCCCCCTGTCTCACTGCTAGAATGTAAAATCCAGGAGGCCAAGACTTTGCCTCATTTGTTCACTGCTGTTTCAGGTTCGTAGCACAGTTCATAAACCAGTCCCTAGACATTGTAGGGACTTAATAAAGTATTATTGTTTAAAAAAAAATTTTTTTTTTAAACTTATTTTAGTGTGCTTGGGCAATGGCCAAAAGGATGCCACTGCCCAGGATCTGTGGTTGGAAAATCTGGAAATGTGGCTTTGCCTCCTACTGGTTTTTGGTTTGGTTTTGACTTTGGAATTTCCCGACAGTTGTTTGGCCATGGAGCCTGCCAGTCAGCACAGACGGGCCTGATGAGTGGCCGGATGACTTGCTTCAGTGGCCTTCGGGTGGAAAATTCCAACAAATCTCAGGCTCGTTGGGGCGGGGCAAGGGCGGAGAGTCAGCTGAGCCTGAAATCAGCCCAGCTGGGCAGGCTCTGTGAGGCCGGAAGCTGCTGCCCTCGTCTCCGCCATGGTTTTTCCAGAACTTATGCAGGAGTTGCCAGCCCCACCGAGGCTATAGGAAGGACCGGAGAGAAAAAACCTGAAGCTTTAAATCTACTCGTTGCCCAGTTATTTCAAGATTGTGTTCAAAATGCAGAGGAGGTAAAATAGAAGTTAGTTATATTTGTTTGTTCATATTGAGACATTACTGACATAACATTCTATTCTTTCAGGTGTACAAAGTAATGATTTGGCATGTGTAGTATTGCAAAAGATCACCACAGTAAGTCCACTTAACCTGCATTACCACACATGGTTACAAATTTTTTTGTTTCTTGTGATGAAAACTTGCAGCAACTTTAAAATATGTGATACAGTACTGTTAACTGTAATCACCAGGCTGGTCATTAAATCTCTGGAGTTACATGTTTTCTGACTGGAAGTCTGTGCCTTTTTCCCTCCACCCATTTTGCACCCCTCTACCCCCTCAACCACAAATCTGTTCTCTGTATCTATGAGTTCTATTTTTTATTTTTTAAAGTTTCACATATGCATGAGATACATGGTATTTGCTTTGTCTGACTGACTTCTCTTAACATAATGCCCTCAGGGTCCATCCATGTTGTCAAAAATAGCAAGATTTCCTCATTTTTTATGGCTGAGTAATATTCCATTTCGTGTATACATACACACTTTATCCATTTATCCATGGATGAACACTTAGCCCTGTTGTGAATAATGCTGCAGTGAAGGTGAGGGTAAAGATACCTTTTTAAGTTAGTTTTTCTTTTGTGAAAATACCTTCGATTGGAGTACAGTTGCTTTACAATGTTAATTCCTACTGTACAGCAGAGTGAATCAGCTGTCCATATATACACACCCCTCTTTTTTGGATTTAGTTCCCAAATAGGTCACCACAGAGTGTGAATGGAGTTATCTGTTCTCTACGGTAGGTTCTCATTAGTTACCTATTTTATACACATTAGTGTATATATGTCAATCCCAGGCTCGCAATTCCTCCCACCACCACCCCCTTTTCCCTTTTGGTGTCCATACATTTTTTTTCTCTACACCTATATCTCTATTCCTGCTTTGCAAATAAGATTTATACCATTTTTTCTAGATTCCACACACATGCATCAATATACCATATCTGTTTTTCTAACTTCACCCTGTATGACATTCTGTAGGTCCATCCACGTCTCTACAAATGATCCAGTTTCATTCCTTTTTATGGCTGAGTAATATTCCATTATGTATTTAATATTCCACATGTACCACAACTTCTTTTTTTTTTTTTTACCACAACTTCTTTATTCATTCCTTTGTTGATGGACATTTAGGTTGTTTCTATATCCTGGCTATTGTAAATATTGCTGCAATAGACATTGGGGTGCATGTGTCTTTTGAATTATAATTTTCCCTAGTTATATGGCTAGTAATGGGATATGGTAATGGGGTGGGATATGGATCATATGGTAGTTCTGTTTTTAGTTTTTTAAGAAACTTCCATACTGTTCTCTATAGTGGTTGTATTAATTTACATCCCCAGCAATAGTGCAAGAGGGTTTCCTTTTCTCTACACCGTCTCCAGCATTTATTGTCTGTAGACTTTTTGATGATGGGCATTCTGACAGATGTGAGGTGATTTCTCTTTGTGGTCTTGATTTGCATTTCATGAATGATTAGTGATATTGAGCATCTTTTCATGTACCTGTTGGCCATGTGTATGCTTTCTTTTGAGAAATGTCTATTTAGATCATCTTCCCATTTTAAAAATTGGATTATTTGTCTTTTTGCTATTGAATTATATGAGTTCTTTATACATTTTGAATATCAGCCTCTTATCTGATACATAATTTGGAAATATTTTCTCCCACTTGGTAGCTTACCTTTTCATTTTGTTGATGATTTCTTTTACTGTGTGACTTTGTTGTTTGATGTGGTCTTATTGTTTATTTTTGCTTTTGTTGCCTTTACTTTTAGTGTCAAATCCAAAAAATCATTGCCAGGACTGATGTCAAGGAACTTAAAGCCTGTTTCCTTGCAAGAGTTTTATGGTTTCAGGTCTTATGTACAAGTTTAATTCATTTTGAGTTAATTTTTATGCATAGTGGTCTAGTAGCATGTGGCTCTCCAGTTCCTCCATAACAGTTTATTGAAGAGAAAGCCCTTTTCCTACTACATTCTTGAGACTTTTGTTATAAATTAATTTACCATGTGTGTATGGGTTGATTTCTTGCTTTCTGTTCTATTCCATTAATCTATGTGTCTGTTTTTATGCCAGTATCATACTGTGTTGATTATTATAGCTTTGTAATATATTTTAAAGTCAGGAAATGTGATTTTTGAAGTTTTGTCATTCTTTCTCAAGATTACTTTGGCTATTTGAGGTCTTTTGTGATTTTATATGAATTGTAGGATTGTTTTATTTCTGTGGAAAAATGCCATTGGAATTTTGATAGAAATTGCATTGATTCTATAAATTTCTTTGATAATATGGATATTTAAATAATACTAATTATTCCAAGCCATGAGCATGGAATATCTTACAATTTATTTGTTTCTTCTTCAGTTCTTTTAATCAATGTCTATACTTTTCAGTGTATAGTCTTTTATCTCCTTGGTTAAATTTATTTGTAGATACTCTGTTCTTTTTGATGCAGTTGTAAATGGGATTGTTTTCTTAATCTCTCTGATAGTTCATTATTGGTGTATTGACACACAGCTGATTTTTTAAAACTTTTAATTTTGCATTGGGTATAGCCAACTAACAAAGAATGTTGTGATAGTTTCAAGTGAACAGTGAAGGGATTCAGCCATACATGTACATGATACAGGGATTTGTTCTCCCGCAAACTCTCCTCCCAGCCAGGCTGCCACATAACGTTGAGCAGACTGCCATGTGCTAAACAGTAGATCCTTGTTGGTGACACACAACTAATTTTTGTGTGTTGATTTTGTATCTGGCAGCTTTACCAAATTTGCTTATTTTCACAGCTTTCTAATGGAGTATTTTGAGTTTTCCATACATAATATCATGCCATCTGCAAATGGAGACAGTTTTCCTTTTTTCCTTTCTGATTCTGATGTCCTTTATTTCTTTTTATTGACAAATTTATATGGCTAGGACTTCCAATACTGTGTTGGATAAAAGTGGTGGGAGTGGGCATCTTATCTTATTTCTGATCTTACAGAGGTAAAGGTTTTAGCTTTTCGCTATCGAGTATATTGTTAGCTGTGGACTTGTCATATGTGGCCTTTATTATGTTGAAGTACATTTCATTTATATTTACTTTATTGAGAGGTTTTTAACCATCCATGGATGTTGAATTTTGTCACATGCTTTTCCTGTGTCTATTGAGATGATTATATAGTTTTTGTTCTTCAGTTTGTTAATGTGGTATATCACATTGATTTATATGAGAATATTGAACCATCCTTTCATCCCTGAGGTAAATCCTTCTTCACCGTGGTATATGAAACTGTTGACTTTAAAAAGTCACAACCTAAAAGTTGAGAGTTTTATTTGGTGGGAAATTCTGGGAATTCAGGCCCAGGAGACAGCATGTCAAGTAACCCTGAGAGAACTGCTCCAAGGAGGCAGGGGAAGAAGTCAGGTTATATATAAGTTTGTCACAAAGAGCAGATAGTCTGAACCTCAAAAGGTTATTGTTAATTAAGGAAAACCAGATATCACAAGTTAAGGAATTTAGTGCTTTCTATGTATGGGAAGGTACAAGAGTCTGGGCTCTCTGAAATCATTCCTTTCATATATATCTCAGCTATATGGCCCCAGTGTCCTGCCGTATCCCCTCCATGCTTCATAGGGAGTGGCTGCAGCCTGATGGCTATGGTTAGCAGGTATTACTCTCTTTATTGGGTGCCCTCTGGGGCATTTACATTTGGATGGCCAGAATCAGTGATGGCTGTGACATCCTTGCTTATGGATATGGCAGGAAATATGACATTTCTCAATCCCTTCAATGTATCATTGAATTCAGGTTGCTGATATTTTGTTAAGGATTTTTACATCTGTGTTCATCAGTGATATTGGCCAGTAATTTTCTTTTTTTGTGATCTTTGGATTTGGCATCAGGGTAATGCTGGCCTTGTAGAATGACTTCACAAGTTTCCTTCCTTTTGCAATTTTTGGAAATAGTTTAAGATGAATAAGTATTAATTCTTCTTTGAATGTTTGATAGAATTCACCTGTGAAGCCATCTGTACTAGGCTTTTGTCTGCAGGTTTTTGATGACTGATTGAATCTCCTTAATAGTAGTCAGTCTGTTCAGATTTTCTGTTTCTTCATGGTTCAGTCTTTGTAGTTTGTATATTTCCAGAAATTTATCCATTCCTTCTAAGGTGCCTAATTTTTTGGTATGTAATTTCTCATAGTGGTTCTTATGATCCTTTGTATTACTGTGGTACTGGTTGTAATGTTTCTTTTTTTTACTTCTCTTTTTATTTATATGCATTTTCTTTCTTTTGTCTTGGTAAGGCCAGATTAAGATTTGTCTATGTTATCTTTAAAAAAAAAAAGCTCTTCGTTTCTTTGATCTTTTATACTATTTTTTAATCTCTATTTTATTGATTTCTGCTCTGGCTTTTGTTATTTCCTTCTACTAACTTTAGGCTTAGTTTGTTTTTCTTTTTCTGGTTGCTTGGGGTGTAAAGTTGTTGTTTTTATTTTAGATCTCTCCTCAGATTAGGGAAGTTTCCAGCCATTAATTGTTTCAGTAAGTTTTCTGCCCCTTTCTTTGGCTCCTTCTTGGATCACTAGTGCAATTATTTGTTTGCTTGGTATTGTCCCGTAAGTCCTTTAAGCTATCTTCATGCTTTTTCTTTTTGCTCCTCTAATTGGGTGAATTCCATTGCCCTGTCTTAAAAGTTTACTGATCCTTTTCTCATTTCAGCTTGTCTGCTATTGAACCTCCCTATTGAAGTTTACAGTTCAGTTATTGTAATCTTTAATTCTATGTGTCTGTTTGGTACTTTTAAATATTTTCTCTTTTTTGAAATTCTTATTTTATTCATGCATTACTTTCCTGATCTCAGCAATCTTTGTGATCTTTATCTTAAGCTCCATCAACTAAATCTTCATTAACTTTTTTTGTTGTTGTTGATGTTTTGTCTTATTCTCTCGTTTGTAATATATTCCTTTGTTTCTTCATTTTTCTTGATTCTCTGTGCTGGTTTCTATCATTAGATAAAACAACCACTTCTCCCAGTTTTGAAGTAGTGGTATTAGGTAGGAAATGAATCTTACTGTTCAAGCCGGTCTGAGCTCTTGGTTCTCTCTCAAACCTTTGTGATTGCCAAGCAGGCTCTTTTGTTTTTAACAGCTCCCAGTAGTTAAGGGTGCTCCAAGGCCTGTCAGTGCCCTGATTGGGAGAATCTCAGTCAACAAGTGACTTCAGGCTGATTGGAAGGTTGAACCTCAGGTTGCAGCTTTTAAAGAATGAAAATATATCTCTTTCAGGGGAAGACAGGGAGATGGGTGTTTCTGTCTGCTTTCTCTGTGCTGAGCCCTGGGATGATAACCAGTTCAGAACTGGTCTCTTGTTTGCTACCATCCTGTTGAGCCCATGAATGTAAGCCCCACTGGACATCAGAGCCAGGTATGAAGGGATATGTCCTCTGGCTACACACTAGCAAACATATCTTATGATAGTGTTGTAAGGCACAAATGAGTATGTGTTGTGTATTGTATACCACATTTATTTGTAAAATTATTTCTGTGCTGTTTAACATCCAAGTGAAGAGACAATTTGAATCTGATGAAAGTGGTCATTAGTGGACATAGAGAGAAAGGCAAGTTGTAAGAATGATCAGGAGTTGGCAGTAGAAAAGATATGGCAAAAAATAAACTGAGAAATGAAAAGGGCTATCGTGAAGACTGGTGAGGGAAGTGATTATTTTTGGAGGACAGTGTTTTGGTTTTGTGCTTTTGGCTGCACAGTGCACCTTTGGGATCTTTCCTGAGCAGGGATCACGCCCGGGCCCTCGCAGTGAAAGCACCAAGTTCTAACCACTGGACCACCAGGGAATTACCTTGGAGCGCAGTTTTTGCTCATGAATCTAGAGGGTGGGTAAGACTTTTGTTCTCTCTCCTTTTAATTTATCTCTGTCCCTCCTACTCACTTCTATATACGATTTTCCTGCAAGCATCTATAGGCATGTAGCCCTAAACAGAGGATAGTGATAAATGAGGACAGTCATTCATTCCTTCAACAAGTGATTTTCACTTAGCATCTATTCTAATCCAGGCACTGGACTACAATAAAAGATGAATGTTTCCACAAAGAAGAAACAGTTCTTTGTTCCAGGGATGGTAGAGTCCAGCAAGGGGACAGACAATAGGCCATAACAACAGTTTGTTGCTAAGATAAGAGTAAATAGGGGACTAGGGGAACCACAAGGGTAAACAGAGGAACCACTAGGGGAGCTCTCCCAGAGTTGGGGCAGGGGTGCTCAAGGAAAGCATCTCTGAGGTGATGTTTGAAGGAAGAATTGGCCAAATCAAGGAGGAGGAAGAGGAAGGGAAGGGTGTACCAGGCAGAGAAGCAACAGATCGAGCATCAGCAGAATAGCAAAGCTCACCATAGATGGAGTGTGGACAGTAAAGGAACTTTTTGGGAGATTTGCAGAATTTGGGGGTAGATTTGGCATGTTCCAAATGTATTGGTGTAAGTGGTGCCTAGAGACTGAAGAGCACCTAAGGATCCTTGTTGAACCATTTCCTGGATATAGAAACCTGTCTGGCAAGAGGCACAGGTTAAGAGTCAAGGTTTCGCAGTTGATTGGTTTCCTGTGGTAAATCCCTCTCTCATCATTTTATAACTTGGAATGAACCTACTACAAGGCAAGAAAAGAATTCTCAAAGACTTGGTCTGTGTATTGTGACAGATTGTAGAAACTCAAGAAAATGTTTCTATCTGTTCCAAATAGTTGGATATGTTGCTTATGACTTCTACAAAACAAGAAATGAAGACTAGGCAGTGTGAAGCAATGGGAAGGTGGCCACATCTTGGCAGTCTTATTTTCAGAAGACTGTCTGGTTTTCTTTATTGAACCAGGAAAAACAAGCTTCAAGGCAGGGCAGTTGAATCTCAAGAGCTCCTGTCCTTGAACTGCAGACTTAAAGTGAGGATAAATACTGGCCAAGATGTAGCAAGTAAGGATGTATTGTAGTGACTCACATTTTGTCATTTAAGAATGTTAACCGAACAATTTTTTTTTTATTGTCTAAATATACAGAATTCAAGGAACAGGCTAAATTACCTTCTTTGATCACTTTAGCAATTATAAATCACTGATTAAATGTTTGAGATATTTTTATTATTTACAGAAGGCTGATAACTTTTAATTTGCATAATATTTCATGATAGTTCATTAAAAATGATGAACAGTGTAGAAAGCAATATTATCATTTAAATTACTTAAGAGATAAAGCCATTTACCTCTCCCTAGCCTTGTGTTTTATTAGAATACTTTTGATGGTAAAATAGCATCTTCTTTGTCTGTGTGTATTTGTATGTTTTCCAAAGATAAGATGAGGAACAGGAATAAATAATCCTAAATTCTTTATCCCTTGGTGGCCAGTTATCCTGGTGTGATGGGCTTTAGCGCCTGTCTGGCCTAGAATTCCAGCCCTACAACTGGAACTATACAGCTTTGAACAGGTTATCTAAACTCTCTGAATATCAGTTTGCTCACCTGTGATATAGGTATCTCAGTAATATTTTTCTCAGAAGATTGCATTGAGATTAATTTGCAACATTAGATTGCAACATTAATTTAACCCATTCATGCTAATACTAGGCACATACCAAAGGCTCAGTAGATGTTGGCAGTTGCTAGCTTTTAGAATGGTGGAGCTAAGTGTTTCAGTTGAGATTTTTACGAAAACTATGGCTGTTTTCTCAGGCCCAAAGAAAAGCTTATACACAGGACATTTTGCATGTATTTTCAGGAGTCTCACCAACCCCTTGAGGTTCTTGCATAATTAAGAGCAGATGAGAGGGGCTGAGATTCTGTGTACAAGGGGAGGGTTTGGCTAGATAAGCACAAGCCTGTTTTTTTAAAATTAATTAATTTTAATTAGAAGTTAATTACAGTATTGTGGTGGTTTTTGCCGTACATTCACATGAATCAGCCATGGGTGTACATGGGTCCTGAACCCCCTCCCACCTCCCTCCCCACCCCATCCACAGGTTTGTCCCAGTGCACAGGCTTTGAGTGCCCTGTTTCACACATTGAACTTGGGCAAGTCATCTATTACACATATGGTAATATACATGTTTCAGTGCTATTCTCTCAAATCATCCCACCTTGCCTTCTCCCACAGAGTCCAAAAGTCTGTTCTTTATATCTGTGTCTCTTTTGCTGTCTCACATATAGGATCATCGTTACCATCTTTCTGAATTCCATATATATGTGTTAATATACTGTATTGGTATTTTTCTTTCTGACTTACTTCACTGTATAATAGGCTCCAGTTTCATCCACCTCATTGGAACTGACTCAAATGCATTATTTTTAATAGCTGAGTACTATTCCATTGTGTATATGTACTTTCTTATCTTAGTTTCTTATCTATTCGTCTGCCAGTGGACATGTAGTTTGCTTCCATGTCCTGGCTATTGTAAACAGTGTTGCAATGAACATTGAGGTACATGTGTCTCTTTCAATTCTGGTTTCCTCAGTGTGTATGCCCAGAAGCCAGATTGCTGGGTCGTATGGTAGTTCTATTTCCAGTTTTTAAAGGAATCTCCACACTGTTCTCCATAGTGGCTGTTCTAGTTTGCATTTCCACCGACAGTGTAAGGGGGTCCCCTTTTCTCTGCACCCTCTCCAGCATTTATTGTTTGTAGACTTTTTGATAGCAGTCATTCCGACCGGCGACAAGCGTGTTATATGGGGCTTCCCTGATGGAGTGGTAAAGAATCTGCCTGCAATGAAGGAGACGTAAGAGACATGGATCAGGGAGATCCTCTGGAGGAGGAAATTGCCACCCACCCCAGTATTCTTGCCTGGAGAATCACATGGATGTAGGAGGCTGGCAGGCTACAGTCCACAGGGTTGCAAAGAGCCAGACACGACTGAAGCAATTTAGCACACATGCAATACATGTTGTTGTTCAGTCGCTAAGTTGTGTCGGACTCTTTGAGACCCCATGAACTGCAGCACACCAGGCCTCCCTGTCCTTCACTATCTCCCAGAGTTTGCTCAAACTCAAGTCCATTGAGTCAGTGATGCCATCCAACCATCTCATCCTCTGACGTCCCCTTCTCATCTTGCCCTCAATCTTTCCGAGCATCAGGGTCTTTTCCAATGAGTCAGCTCTTTGCATCACGTGTCCAAAGTATTAGAGCTTCAGCATCAGTCCTTCCAATAAATATTCAGGGTTGATTTCCTTTAGGATTTACTGGTGTGATCTCCTTGCAGTCCAAGGGACTCTCAAGAGTCTTCTCCAACACCACAGTTTGAAAGCATCAATTCTTCGGTGCTCAGCTTTCTTCACTGTCCAACTCTCACATCCATACATGACTACTGGAAAAACCATAGCTTTGACTATACGGACTTTTGTCAACAAAGTGATGTCTCTGCTTTTTAATACAGTGTCTAGGTTTGTCATAGCTATTCTTCCAAAGAACAAGCATCTTTTAATTTTGCAGCTACAGTCGCCATCTGCATTGAGTTTGAAACTGTACAAGAAAATGAAATCTGACACTGTTTCCACGTTTTCCCCATCTATTTGCTACGAAGTGATAGGACCAGATGCCATGATCTTTGTTTTTTTTTTTTTTTTGATCTTTGTTTTTTGAATGTTGAGTTTTAAGCCAGTTTTTTCACTCTCCTCTTTCACCTTCATCAAGAGGCTTTTTAGATCCTCTTCACTTTCTGCCATTAAAGTGGTATTATATGCATATGTCAAGTTGTTGATATTTCCCCCAGCAATCTTGATTCCAACTCATCCAGCCCAGCATTTTGCATGATGCACTCTGCATATAAGTTACATAAAGAGGGTGACAATACAGCCTTGACATACTCCTTTCCCAGTTTTGAACCAGTCTGTTATTCCATGTCTAGTTCTCTTGCTTCTTGTCCTGCATACAGGTTTCTCAGGAGGCAGGTAATGTGGTCTGGTATTCCCATCTCATTAAGAATATTACACAGTTTGTTGTGATCCACACAGTCAAAGGCTTTAGCGTAGTCAATGAAACAGAAGTAGGTGTTTTGGGGAATTCCCTTGCTTTTTCTATGATCCAGTGTATGTTGGTAATTTGATCTCTGGTTCCTCTGCCTTTCCTAAATCTCGCTTGAACATCTGGATGTTCTCAGTTTACATACTGCTGATGTAAGGCCTAGCTTGAAGGATTTTGAGCATAATCTTGCTGACATTTGAAATGAGTGCAATTGTACAGTAATCTGTACATTCTTTGCATTGCCTTTCTTTGGGATTGGAATGAAAACTGACTGATTCCAGTCCTGTGGTCACTGCTGAGTTTTCCAAATTTGCTGGCATATTGAGTGCAGCACTTTCACAGCATCATCTTTTAGGATTTGAAATAGCTCAGCTGCAATTCCATCACCTCCACTAGCTTTGTTCGTAGTAGTGCTTCCTAAGACCCACCTGCTATATATGAAAAGTTGGTAAATTTGATCTTGGGAAGATATGGAATTCTCTTCTGTTTACATCTATTTTCCCACTGAAGTAAGAGGCAAAGCCATTGGTTGAGAATGAAGAGGGCAGGAAATGTTTGAGGCCTAAGGAGAGAAAAGGGACTAATTGGAAGAGTGAGAGAGTGAATTGCATAGGGAATGTATGGCATGATTGCCAGGCAGCATCGCACCCACCTGAGGTTTGTGATCACAATTTCACAGTGAGATCAGATAACTGTTGAGCACAAATGCAAATTAGGGGGATCAAGGAGGGAGAATTCCCTGGTGACCCAGTAGTTAGGACTGTAGGCTTTCGCTGCTGAGCCCATGGGTTCATCATTCCCTTTTTGGGAAACTAAGACCGGGGGGAAAAAGATGGATGAGAATAACCAGCTTTGGGTATTTCCAGATGAGGGAATTGTGGTGTCTGATCCTATTTCTCATGTGACTTTCCTTACCAATTGTTACAGACTTTGATGGAGAATCCTGGGCCATGTGGTGGCATGCAGACCTCCTGTTCCTGGGAAGTGATAGGAGCTCCCTCCTGGGAGGGGCAGGAGTGCCCTCCCTTGCCTCCACCTCCCCATCAGGACCTGGAAGAATCAGAATCTGTCTTCCATTGCCCTGAGGGTAGGAGGTCCCCTTCAGAGCTGGTCAGGGAGAGAATCTATTCTAGAATAGATGTTCTTACCTCTTCCGCCTATTACTGTGTCAGGTGGCTGTATTACTTATGCTTCAGTTCAGTCGCTCAGTCGTGTCCGACTCTTTGCCACCCCATGAATCGCAGCACGCCAGGCCTCCCTGTCCATCACCAACTCCTGGAGTTTACTCAAACTCATGCCCATAGAGTCGGTGATGCCATCCAGCCATCTCATCCTCTGTTGTCCCCTTCTCCTCCTGCCCCCAATCCCTCCCCAAATCACGGTCTTTTCCAATGAGTCAACTCTTCGCATGAGGTGGCCAAAGTACTGGAGTTTCAGCTTCAGCATCAGTCCTTCCAATGAACACCCAGGACTGATCTCCTTTAGGAGGGACTGGTTGGATCTCCTTGCAGTCCCAGGGACTCTCAAGAGTTTTCTCCAACACCATAGTTCAAAAGCATCAATTTTTCGGTGCTCAGCTTTCCTCATAGTCCAACTCTCACATCCATACATGACCAATGGAAAAACCATAGCCTTGACCAGATGGACCTTTGTTGGCAAAGTAATGTCTCTGCTTTTTAATATGCTGTCTAGGTTGGTCATAACTTTCCTTCCAAGGAGTAAGCGTCTTTTAATTTCATGGCTGCAGTCACCATATGCAGTGACTTTAGAGCCCCCAAAAATAAAGTCTGACACTGTTTCCACTGTCTCCCCATTTATTTCCCATGAAGTGATGGGACCAGATGCCATGATCTTGGTTTTCTGAATGTTGAGCTTTAAGCCAACTTTTTCACTCTCCTCTTTCACTTTCTTCAAGAGGCTTTTTAGTTCTTCTTCACTTTCTGCCATAAGGGTGGTGTCATCTGCATATCTGAGGTTATTGATATTTCTCCCAGCAATCTTGATTCCAGCTTGTGCTTCCTCCAGCCCAGCGTTTCTCGTGATGTACTCTGCATATAAGTTAAATAATCAGGGTGACAATATACAGCCTTGACGTACTCCTTTTCCTATTTGGAACCAGTCTGTTGTTCCATGTACTTATGCTAACTCCATCTTGTTGTTGAGTCACTAAGTCACATCCAACTCTTTTGTGACCCCATGGACTGTAGCCTGCCAGGCTCTTCTGTCCATGGAATTTTCCAGACAAGGATACTGGAGGGGTTGCTGTTTCCTTCTCCAAGGGATCTTCCCAAACCAGGGATTAAACTCACATCTGCTGCATTTGGCAGGCAGATTCTTTACCACTGAGCTATCAGGGAAGCCCATTAACTCCATCTTAGAGTGTTCTTTTGGATTATCAAAGTATTCTGTGTCAATCAAATTATCTAGGAAGTTAATAAGCCATTTTCCAAGGAAAAGGTACATAGTGCATAAAAAGGCATGTTCATACTGAATTTCCATTATTTATAGGGGGTAAATATATGCCCTATTTCACTTGACTTAAGGGGTAGGAAAATAAAAACAAATGAAGTTAAGGGTGTAACTTTCCTTGCTCTTTTGCCAAAGTGTACTCAGTCAATTTCTCTACCAGTTTGACTCCACTGGTAGCATTTTATTTTCTCTATTGACTTGTTTCTGTTAAGGCCTTGAGAATAGGAGTTACAAGCAGTTTCTTTTTTTTTTTTTTCCCATTTACTTTTTTTATTAGTTGGAGGCTAATTACTTTACAATGTTGTAGTAGTTTTTGTCATACATTGACATGAATCAGCCATGGATTTACATGTATTCCCCATCCCGATCCCCCCTCCCACCTCCCTCTCTACCCGATTCCTCTGGGTCTTCCCAGTGCACCAGGCCCGAGCACTTGTCTCATGCATCCAACCTGGGCTGGTGATCTGTTTCACCCTAGATAATATACATGTTTCGATGCTGTTCTCTAGAAACATCCCACCCTCGCCTTCTCCCACAGAGTCCAAAAGTCTGTTCTGTACATCTGTGTCTCTTTTTCTGTTTTGCATATAGGGTTATCGTTAACCATCTTTCTAAATTCCATATATATGCGTTAGTATACTGTATTGGTCTTTGTCTTTCTGGCTTACTTCACTCTGTATAATGGGCTCCAGTTTCATCCATCTCATTAGAACTGATTCAAATGAATTCTTTTTAATGGCTGAGTAATATTCCATGGTGTATATGTACCACAGCTTGTTATACATTCGTCTTACAAGCAGTTTCTTTACCCTTCCTGCTTGGATTTGCACTGTGGTGAAACATGACCAGGGAAGCCAGAGAACAGAAGGGAAGCCAGCAGTTTGTGCCTCTCCTGCGTCCACAGGGCCTTGGCTTTTTCTTTCAAGATTGAGTTCCAGGATTACTGCTCTTTCCCTTGCTCTTATGTACAGCCCTTTGTCTCTCAAGCAAAAGCTATTTACCAGCTGGTGTGGAGGTCCAGGGCACACCCTACTGAGGCAGGCAGTGAAGAGTGTGTGTGTCTCTGCTCATCAATGGAAAGGCAGTGTGAGATGAGAGTGGGCAGACAGACCTCCAAAGTCAGCTGGACCTGGGCTGGAGTACTGATGTATTGCAAATTACAATAGTTTTTCTAAGTCTTATATCTAATTCTTCCTCCTCCTTCTCCTCCTCTTTCTTCTTATCTTTTTTTTTTTTTTTGGCCATGGCCTGAGGCATGTGGGATCTTTGTTCCCCAGTCAGGGATCGAACCTGTATACCCTGCATCGTAAGTGCAGAGTCTTAACCACTGGACCACCAGGGATGTCCCTCTTTATTTTTTTCTAAGGTGTTCCATCACCTATAACATAAGCAGAGAAATCAAACTGGCTTCAACCATAAGGATTTGATGGACTTGTGAAACAGGAAATCTTAGGCAAAATGACTTCTGAGTGACCTCATTCCAAGGCCCTTGCTCCCTGTGTATTTCTTTAGCTCTTCACCCCTGAGTGGACTGACTTCATTCCCAGGCTGGCAGGAGCTCTGGGCCTTTCATCACACAGAAGAGTCTTTGAGGAATGTCCAGAATGTCTTCTAGAAGATTGGGCAGAGCTTTAGCAGAAGCCCCAGGAAGTCTGTCCATGGTCTCAGTGGGTCAAAGGACAATTTTCCAACCTCTGGAAAGGAGGATGGGATTGCTTTTAGACAGCTAAGACTCACCCTAGGACCTGGGGATGGTGTCAGCCTTCTCCAAGGCTGTGTAGGGGAAGAAAAAATCCAGAGAAAGAAATTGAGAATTTTGTTAGGAGGGATGAAGGAAGGAATGGATGCGGGGCAGCCAACCAGCAGTCCAGTCTACCAGGGGCTGATGTACTGCTCTCTCCCAGGGCTTATGCTTACTGAACCAGCAAGCTCCCTTCTCTGTTTGGTTCCAGGTTAAAATTGTTTGGCCACTGGGCCCCAGAGGTCTCATTTATGTCCCCCATAAGCATTTTCCTGAAGTTGACTTTCTGGGAACACTATCTATACTAGAATCTTAGATACTCCATTTGTTACTCAGTCTTTTTTTTTTCCCCCCTATTGTTTATTCACTCATTTATTTATTTATTTGGCTGTCGTGGGTCTTTGCTGTGGCATGCAGACTCTTAGTTGTGGCATGTGGGATCTAGTTCCCTGACCAGGGATCACACCTGGGCCCCTTGCCTTGGAGCCTGCAGTCCCAGCCACTGGACACCAGGGAAGTCCCTGTCACTCAGTCTTTCTTGGTGCTTTCTGGTGGCCCGGCTTTTCTGAGCAGGATTTGTCTTGTGTTTTTTTTTTTAAATTCATGAATCCTCTCCCTGGCACTAACCATCCAGGGCTTCGTGGCTCCCATTCAAGATTCCTGTGCTCTGCCCAGTGAGTCACCTTTCCTAGGAACTCATCCTCTTGTCTTGTTACTGACTTTGGCATCAACTTTTGGAAAGTCTAAAACCCAACCATGTTTGATGATGCCCCATCCATGACATCAAATTCTTTTCCAGTCCCATTTTAGTTTCATCATCATCGCCCAGGAGCTTGAACTGAGTAGGGGAGATGGTGTGAGGGCAGAAGCAGATTGCTGCTGGAAGGAGCCACAGGTAGGATTTTTTTTTTTCATTTATTTTTATTAGTTGGGGATTTTTTTAATGTGACCAGAAAGGTTCCACTGGAGGGACGCCTTCCCAGCCAGAGCCTGGAAGCCGCGGCTCCACAGCCCCATGTACGACATGAAGACCAGGTCTGCTCCTTCTGTCCAGGGGAGTTGCTGCCACTGAGGAAAGGGAAAGCGTTGGGTCCCTGGAATCACGTCCTCACCAGCAAATAATTGCAGAAAATCTTAAAGCATTTTCCCAGTTTTCCAGAAATACAAATTAAAAACTGACTTACTGCCAGGCTGTTTTGCACTCCTGTTAACAACTGTACATCACAATCTGTCAAACTCCCTCCCTCCAGGAAGAAATATGTGTAATTGTGACTACAGAGGGTGAAGCAGGCTCTTTTCCTATATTCTAATACATTTTTTTTTTTTTTGGTCCCTTGGAAAGAAAAATGGCACTAACTTTGTGATTATAAATGCAAACTTTAGGATCTTTTACATATGTCCATACACTTATGAAAGGGTCAAGGACCAAGGAACATTATTATCATGATATTAGCCAACTTTGAGAACATGCTGAGTAACAGATGTTATTATTTTTTTTTATTGGAGTATAGTTGCTTTAAGATGTTGTGTTAGTTTCTGCTATATGGCAAAGTGAATCAGCCGTGTGTATACACATATCACCTCCTCTTTGGATTTCCTTCCCATTTAGGTCACTGCAGAGCATGGAGTAGAGTTCCCTGTGCTATTACAGTAGGTTCTCATTAGCTATCTATTTTATACAGAGTATCAATAGTGTATATATGCCAATTCCAATCTGTCAATACATCCCACTCTCCCTTCCCCTCCACCGCTGTGTCTGTATGTTTGTTCTCTACATCTGTGTCTCTATTTCTACTTTGCAGATAGGCTCCCCTGTATCATTTTTCTAGATTCCACATATATGCATTGATATATGGTGTTTATTTTTCACTTTCTGACTTATCCCACCCTGTATGACCCTCTCTGGGTCCATTCACATCTCTGCTAATGTATGTTGTTGTTGTTTAGTCGCTAAGTCATGTCTGGCTCCTTTGAGACCCCATGGTCTGTAGCCCACCAGTCTCCTCTGTCCATGGAAGTTTCCAGGCAAGAATCCTGGAGTGGGTTGCCATTTCCTCCTCCAGGGAATTTCGAGACCCAGGAATCAAACCTGCATCTTCTGCATTGGCAGGTGGATTTTTTTTTTTTTTTTTTTTACCACTGAGTCACTAGGGAAGCCCTGCAAATGTATGTGCCAGATATTAAATGTATTAATTTATTTAGTGGTCACAGACTGCCATGAGGGTAAGTGCAGGATTCATCTGTGAATGCTAAGACTCAGATTAATAAATCCAAATTAGCCCACTTGGCAAACTGCAGAGTTGCTTACCAACATGAGTCTCCAAAGTTCTTGGCCTTGACTGCTTGTACCCTGTGTGGAAGTCTGCCCCCCACAACACATCCCTTGTGTGAGAGCACGTTGTGTTACTTCTACCTTTAAAACTATTCCTTTGTTATCTTTTGTGAGGGCTTCTTTTCTCTTCCCTATTCCTTTTTACGATTCCAGCATCCTTTCCCAGTGGAGGGAAGTTCACACCAGTAAGGAGGGGTCTGACAAGGATGCTTGGGCCTGCGGGAGTCCTGGGCCGAGTCAGAAAGGTATATTAGACTAGATGAACTCAGTGAGTGAGTGATAAGTTCCAGTGGATCAGGATGATGCCAAGGGCTTAGAAGAGAGCGGTCCAGAATCTTGGCAGTAGGAAGAGATACTCGGAGGCCTCAGGAAGCATCAGACACTGGGGGTGGGGCCACAGACCTTCCGTTTCTTACCTCGGCTTGTCTCCCACTTGATTCTCTCTATTTAATCCAAGTTCAAGTGAGCAGATCATCTACATGCCCTTTCCAGCGTGGGTCCTTTGACATACCTTCATTTTGGCTTTGTCAGTCCTACGTCAGCTTTATTATTTTAACGGATTCTGGACCTTCCTGGATGAAATACAAAAAATAAATCTTAGAGCAGAACATTTTTTGTAGTTTTTTTCATGCATCAAAGATTCATTGAATATTAACTGTATTTCTGGTATTGCCTTAGGTTCAGGAAATTATTCAGAGTATAAAGACATTTTTAGCCCATCTATAATAGGGGCAAAAAAAGTGGAAAAGGAAACTTTTTTTTTAACTTGGTTGTGCTGGGTCTTAGGCGCTGCATTTGGGATCTTCTACTTTCATTTTGTCATGTGGAATCTTAGTTATAGCAGGCAGGATCTTTAGTTGCAGTGTGTGGGATCTAGTTCCCTGACCAAGGATCAAACCCAGTCCCCCTGCATTGGAGGCTCAGAGTCTTAGCCCCTGGACCACCAGGAAAGCCCCAAGAAAACATTTTAGTCCTACAGATATATGTACATGAGTAAACTCTGGTTAACATCAGGTGGCAATGTTTGTCTTGACCTCCAGTCCAAACCAGGTGATAAAGTTTGTTTCAGTCTTTAATCCAGACCATTACTTTTCATGAGAAGATTTAGTTTTAGTCAATTATCACTAGACTCAAAACTCTGTGGACCAGATTTGTGTCTTTACCTCTGTATTTCAGCACCTGTCACAGAGCCTAAGATACAGCAGGAGAAACAGGAAGCATTTATTAGGAAAGATCACTTCTCATAAACCAGTCTGTAATATTAGTATGCCCTGTGTATGCATTTCTTTTGCCCTTTCTCCCAACTTGACTGTCAGCTCTTTCAAACTTTCTAAAGTCTTTGATTGCAAGAAGGATCCAGGAAATAAAGAGATTCTCAGGGAACTAAAAAAAAAAAAAAAACTGTCTGGAGGAGAGAGAGGTTTGACCCAGATGTTCATGTAGGAGACTCTTGAACACCTCTCCTCCCACGGACACACTAACAGCCAGACATTTAAGGCCACACACAGAGCAATTACATCTGAAAGAAATCCAGAAACTAACTAGTGACTCCTACACAATGGAAAAATGAAAAAATACCCACATCAAGATGAGTAGGAAAAGCTGGAACATGCTCTTGCCATAAACCACACCCTTGGCACAGCACCATACGATGTGGGGGTTGCTCCCAGCTTCTCCCTGATAATTGAAGTTTGGAACCCACACTTAGCATCCCAACCTTTAAGACTCCCATCTGAGATACAGGCCCCCATAACATTGAGCCCTGAAAGCCAAAGAGTCCTTGTGTCTTCAGGACCAGCAAGACAGTAGCAGACAGAGGAGCAGCTATTTCCAGGGCACAAGCACTCACTGTATCTGTTTCCCAGGACTCCCCACACCGAGGGAGCAGGCAAGATCAACCATCTCCCAGTGTTTCCCTGAAAGGGGTCCATCTGCATCCTTTGAAAACTGCTGTCTCAGGATCAGACTTCTAATTTAGCCCATGTCTAGAGGCTGCCAGCAGCCTTCCTTGGAGACCAGGGAAAGTGATGGTTTCTTCTCTACTGTCTCACTATAGACTGCCTCATGTGTCTTCAGTTTCTCGCTGGAAAGAGCTTGTACACATGCCTGTATCCCCAGCTTTTGCTCTGTTGCCCAAGGGATGGGTCCCTGGATTGCAGGTTCTGACAGCAGTTGGGCTTGCATTCATGGTCCCACAGGACTGTAGCAATCAAAGAAGCAGTTACAAATAAGTGTAAGAGCAGCCCTCCTTCATGACTATATACATAAGCCTAATGCAGAGAGGGGAGGTAAAAAAGGCCCATCTCCCAGCTTCTCCCTGCAACGGGCTTAACTGCACACTTTCTTAGCTGCTTCCTGAGGACACAGCATCCAATCAACCTGTGTCTAGGCACTGAATGTGCCCCCCACCTTTACGACACCGTTGGGTGTTGGCGTACCCTCAACGACTGGGAGCCGCTAACAACAGAAGAGGTGACACAGATAAGGGAGAGACAACAGGAGCTAAGGTGGGGCTGCAGGATCAAGTTCATTTCCTGTGTGAAATCACGCTGTCAAGGCTGGGAGAGGTGGCCGTCTTACCTAAGGCACAGAAGACAACACGGATCATCAAGGAAAATGAAGAAACAGGCATTTGTCCCGAACAAAAGAACAAAATAAATCTCCAGAAACAGATCTTAATGAAATGGAGATACATGATTTAACTGATGGGAGTTCAAAATAATGGCCATAAGGATGCTCACTTAAGCCAGGGGAGCAATGCATAAACAAATTGAGAGTTTCAACAAAGAGATACAGAATATATGAAGTACCAGACGAAACACAGAACTGAAGAATGCAATAACTGAAAATTTCAATAGGGGAGCTCAATAGCAGAAGAGATGAAACAGAAGAAAGGATCAGAGAAATCAAAGACAGGGACATGGAATTCATCCAGTTAGAGGAACAAAAAGGAAAAAGAATGATGAACAGTGAAGACAGCTTATGAGACTTATGGGACAGCGTCCAATGGACCAGAGTGCACTATAGGGGTCCCAGAAGGGGAAGAGGAATATAGGCAGAGAGCTTATTCAAAGAAAAATGGCTGAAAACTTACCTAGTACAGGGAAAGAAATGGACATCCAGTCCAGACCCAGGAAGCCTGGACAGTATCAAATAGGATGTATCAAAAGAGACCAACAGTGAGACACATTATAATTAAAATACCAAGAATTAAAGATATAGTGAGAACTCTAGCAAGAGAAAAACAACCAGAAACCAGTAATTATCTGCCAATTAAAAACAAATTAAAAAAACAACTTATAATAGCCAAGGTAATCTTGAGAAAGAGAAACAAAGCTAGAGGCATCACATTTCCTGATTTCAAACTGTATTACAGAGCTATAGTTATCAGAAGAGTATAATATTGTAATAAAAACAAGCACATAGATCAATGGGACAGAATAGAGAGCCCAGAAATAAGCCCACACATACATGGCCAGTGAATTTACAACAAAGGAGCCACGAATATACACTGGGGAATCAACAGTCTCTTCAATAATTGACATTAGGAAAACAGCCAGATGCAAAAGAACAAAACTGGACCACTACCATGCATACAGTCAACTCCAAATGGATTGAAAACTTGAATGTGAAATTGGAAACCACAGATCACCTAGAAAAAAACATGAATAAGCTCCTCAACATTGATTTTGGCAATGATTTTTTTTTTTTCGCATTTGATCCCCAAAGCAGAGGCAACAAAAATAAAAATAAGCAGTTGAGCCTACATCAAAGTATAAAACTTTCACTCTGTAAAGGAAACCATCAACAAAATGAAACCCATGGAATAGAAGAAAATAATCTGCAAAGTACATACCCCATAAGGGGTTAATATCTAAAATATATACCAAGGAACTCATACAATTCAATAGCAACAATAAAAATTAAAAAATCCAAAAAACAAACCAAAAAACCAACCCCAGCCTGAAACCCACAAACAAAAAACAAACAAACAAGAAAAACCCACATGCACACACACACAAACATGCACACACACACAAACATGCACACACACACAAACACGCACACACACAATTTAAAATGAGCAAAGGACCTGAATAGACATTTTTTCAAAGAAGATATGCAAATAGTCAATAGATACATAAAAGGTGTTCACCATTACTAATCAAGAGGGAAATGCAAATCAAATCTACAGTGAAATATCACCTCACAACTGTTAGGATAGTTATTATAAAAAAAACAAGAGAGACTTCCCTGGTGGTTCAGTGGTTGGGAATCCATGCTTTCCAATGCAGGGGACACGGGTTCAATTCCTGGTCAGAAAACTAAGTTCCCGTGTGCCACACAGCCTAAAAATAAATAAAATTTGTTTTTTAAGAAGTTCTTAAGAAAAAGACAAGTGATAACAATTTTGGCAAGGATATGAAGAAAAGGGAAGCCTTGTATAATGTTGGTGGAAAATGGTACAGATGTTCCTCAAGAAATAAAAACAGATTCGGCCATCCCTTATGTGTATATATCCCCCAAACCCCATATTATTTTCTCTACAGGATATCTGTAGTCCCATGTTGATTGTAGCTTTATTCACAATAGCCAAGATGTGGAAATAACCTAATTATCTGTCAGTAGATGAATGGATCCAAAGATGTGATACACACATGCAAACACAGAGATGCCCAGAGAAGAATATTATTTGGGCATAAAAGAAAAAAATTTAAGGAGATCCTGTCATTTTCAACAGAATGAATGAACCTGGAGCACACTATGCTGAATGAAATAAGCCAGACAGAGCGAGACAAATCATGCATGGTGTTACTTCTATGTCGAATCTTAAAAGAAATCAAACTCATGGAACAGAGTAGAAAAGTAGTTGCCACTGGATGCTGGTTGGGGGGAATAGGGAGAGGCAGGTAAAAGGTTATAAACTCTTAAAGTTATGAGATATGTTAGGGCTGAAGATCTAATATATAAAATGTGACTGTAATTGATAACACTGTACTATATGATTGACATTTACTAAGAGACTAATACTTCTATGTTCTTATCAAGAAAGAAAACGGGTGAATGTGGGAGGTGATGGGTGTGTTAATTACCTGGATAGAAGGAATCCTTTCATAATGTGTGTGTGTGTGTGTGTGTCTATATATATATATATATATATATATATATATATATATATATATATATAAGGTATGTACTTTAGATATCTTACAATTTTATTTCTCAATTATATCTCAGTAAAACAGGGAAAAATCCATTCTGCTGCTTTTGCCTATGATTGGGGTTCATGGGAAGGTGAAAACACAGGAGCGAATTCTGTGTGAAACTTTTGCCTGGAATAAAGGTGGCACTTGTGGTAAAGAAACTGCCTGCCAGTGCAGGAGATGTAAGAGATGTGGGTTCAATCCCTGGGTCGGGAAGGTCCCCTGCAGGAGGGCATTGCAACGCACTCCAGTATTCTTGACTGGAGAATCCCATAGACAGAGGAGCCTGGAGAGCTACAGTCTGTAGGATCACACAAAGTTGAACATGACCCAAGTGACTTAGCAAACATGCACAAATCCGAATTAAACTTTCATCACTGCATATGATAGGATGTTGTGTTTGTCTAATGAGCGCTGATATTTTCTTATCTTCCTATCATCTTCAGATACAGGAGATTTGAGGCAGGAGAATGCGGGAGAACAGAGGTTTCAGAGCTGAGGGTGCATGGGATGAGCGAATCATGGCTGAGAACACCGCCTGGCATCTTCGCAGCTGCCACGTGCGGGAGAAGAGGGAGGAGGGAGAACTGAGAGGTGGGTAACGTGGCCGTGGGAGGTTAGCTCTTTGCTCCTACATGTTTCCATGTTCAGGTGAAGATGCACAATGACGTAGCAGGCTGATCTGTTTTAGCACCAGAGATAAAATGCTCAGAAGGAAGATGATCAGCTCACCGAGTTATTAAAAATCCAGCAAGCCATGGTTGAAAAGGTTTGACTAAAGCTTAGACTTTGAGGGAAACAGTGCTGAGCTGTTTGCCTCGGGACCTTGTATGGGCTCCCCGTTATTGTCGGTGTGCTCACCCCAGCAGTGTGAGTGACACCCCTCGCTCCTCTGCCTCTTGCTTCACTGGCTTGTGGCCAGCCTCCGTTCTCATGGTTAAGCTGTGGACAAAGAGTGTTGTCAGTTGGCACAAATGAACTTATCTAAGAAACAGAAGCAGACGCAAATACAAGAGCATAGACCTGTGGTTGCCAAGGAGGAGTGAGGGTCTGGGAGAGATGGACTGGAAGTTTGGGATTAGCAGGTGCAAATGGATAAACAACAGGTCCTACTATATAGCACAGGGAGCTATTTGGTATCCTGCAATAAACCATAATGGAAAAGCGTATGAAAAAGAATATGTATAGGTATAGCTGAGTCATTTTGTTGTATACCAGAAACTAATGCAACCAGTATGCTGCTGCTAAGTCACTTCAGTCTGTCCGACTCTGTGCGACCCCATCCCTGGGATTCTCCAGGCAAGAACACTGGAGTGGGTTGCCATTTCCTTCTCCAATGCATAAAAGTGAAAAGTGAAAGTGAAGTCACTTAGTCATGTCTGACTCTTCGCGACCCCATGGACTGCAGCCTACCAGGCTCCTCCGTTCATGGGATTTTCCAGGCAAGAGTACTGGAGTGGGGTGCCATTGCCTTCTTCAAATTCAACTATACTCCAAGAAAAAAACAACTAAGAAAAAAATAGTGTTGTCAGTTGGAAGCCTGAGAGTATATTTTCCTTCTCAGTCCTAATTCTGAATCATGTTCACAGGCAGTCCAACCCATAAAACCAATGCGATTTTCATGCTTTCATTTTCTTCACCTAATGGAGCCTCAGTTTCGTCATCTGTAAAATGGAGAAACTTGATTTCAAAGTTTCCTTCCAGCTCCAATATCCTATGGCATCTATGATCTGTCTCTGTTGAGTAGAGAAATGTGTGTGTGTGTGTGTGTGTGCTCACTCGTGTCCGACTGTTTGTGACCCCATGGAGTGTGGCTGCCAGGCTCCTCTGTCCATGAAAATTTCCAGGCAAGAATATTGGAGCAAGTTGCCATTTCATACTCCAGAGGATCTTCCCAACCAAGGGATCGAGCCCACATCTCTTGCACATTCTGCATTGGCAGGTGGGTTCTTTACCACTGGGCCACTGGGGAAACCCTAAGATAAGTAAAGGTGTTCATCAATGGGGTACCTCATTTTAAATAGCGAGTGAGTGAATTTCTGACAAAGCATGTGTGTGGAAAATTGTATTTTAGACATGCCAAAAATGATTTTTAAAGGATGTTTTTAGTGACTTGCTTTGGAAAGTTCTTTTCTTCAACTTCACCTAATTTGATGCATGCTTGACCTAAGAAAAAGAAACACACTTATCTGTTGTTTTCTGTCTATAAAATATATCCTTGTTTTACCGTGTGCTTGTTAAATAAAAAAAAAGCATCAATAAAATCCTCTGTCTCCATGGTGTTGTGTGGAAATCATCTGAAGAAAGTTAAATATACAGCGCTTGCTTCTGGGAGAGTGTCAGATGTAGCAGTTGTGCATATAGATAAACAAAAGCACAGAAAACAAGTTCGTAAGTACAGTATTTTAATTGAGTTCAAGGAGCAACAAATATGTCAAGTGATACACTGAGTGAATTTTTATTTGGTGAAAGAAGGCACCAGGTCCTATAGTAAATTAAAGAACACAGCCTGAAGGACATTGGGACCTATGAATTACAAGGGGAGAGGAAAATTCCTCATCACTCTGGGGAGAAGGCGTGGGCCTCTGATGACGTCTGGATGACTTGAAGACAGCTGTGCACTTAGCTCATTCTGATGAAGATCTGGTTTTCTTTACCATGGGAGGCGGAATACTGGCTCCCCAAGGAGGTCAATTCCTGATTCCAGGAACCTGTGACAATGTGACCTTACAAGGCAAAAGACACTTTTGGAGGTGTGCTTACGCATAAGGACCTAGAAATGGGGAGGTGAGCCCAGTCTAATCACGTGAGTCCTTAAAATCAGAGACCCTTTCCAAAGATGTGATCACAGGAAAAGGGTCAGAAGGATGGGATGTTGCTGGCTTTGAAAATGGGAGAAGGGACTGTGAGCCAAAGAGTGCTGGCAGCCTCTAGAAGCCAGAAGAGTCAACAAAACCAATTCTCCCCTCGGGCCTCCAGGAAGGAAAACAGCCCTGCTGACCCCTTGGTTTCAGTTGATGAGACGTGTCCTGGATGAATAACCTACAGCACTGTAAGGTAATAAAGATAAGCTGTTTTAAGCAACTAAATCTGTGGTAATCTGTTACAGAGCAATAGAGCACTAACGTACTTATTCAAATTCATATCCATGTAAATAAAAACTCTGACATGTCAATGTCAAGTGATTTTACATTGAAAAAAAATTTTTTTTAAGAAAAAAAAATTAAGGTTTTATCTTCCAAATCCCATATGTTTTGCTCTGCCAGGGAAGTGTTTATATCTTATGAGGCTGAAACCAGATCAGAATAAAAATTGGATGCTTCCTTAATTTCTCTGACCACCTGTGGCCTGGCCTTGTCTCATATGGGCTGACTGTGTTTTTCTTGCCCTTCCTTGATGTACAGCTTGCTCTGTCTTGGGGATAGTTGTTCTCTGCCTTTCACCACTAATCTGCCCTAAAAGCCCTTCACCTTATACCTTATTTGAATGATTAAAAAAAAAATCATTGGACTATAATTGCTTTATAATGTTGTGTTATTTTCTGCCGTGCAGTAAAGTGAATCAGCCGTACGTATACATAGATCTCCTCTTTTTTGGATTTCCTTCCCATTTAGATCATCAAGTTATCTATTTTAGACACGTGTGTGTATTTAGTTGCTCAGTTGTGTCCTACTTTTTGGGACCCCATGGACTGTAGCCTGCCAGTCTCCTCTGTCCATGGAATTTCCAGGAAAGAATACTGGAGTGGGTTGCCATTTCTTACTCCAGGGCATCTTCCCGAAACAGGGATCAAACCTGGGTCTCTTGTGTCTCCTGCACTGGCTTGCTAACTCTTTACCATTAACACCACTTCATATTTTATACATAGTAGTTTATATCTGTCAATCCCAGTCTCTTAATTCATCCCCTCCCCCTCCCCCGTCTTGGTGTCCATACCTGTTCTCTGTGTCTGTCTCTCTGCTTTGCAAACAGGTTCATCTGTACCATTTTTCTTAGATTCTACATCTATGTGATTATCATATGTGTCTTTCTCTGTCTGACTTAGTTTACTCTGTATGATACTCTCTAGGTCATTCACATCTCTGCATATGGCACAATTTCTTTCCTTTTTATGGCTGAATAATTTTGAGAAGTGCTTCAAGGTTTCTATACAGAGTATGATATTCTAATCCTTCCCTGAGAATTCCTTCTTTAATTTATAATGCTTATTATTTTAAAAAACATTTTTTGAATGACTTTGATATGTTAGGTCTTTATTTTTGCTCCTTTATCTTCAGATGCTCTTGGCCTTGCATACTGAGACACAATATACCTGTCTCATTTGAAAACACTTTTGTGTAATTGGATGTGCAAAGAACTCATCCTTGTAGGGATTCCTAGTTATAGAGGCCAGGGGAGAGACAGTTGTGGCATGAACTAGAATTGCAGAAGTAGAGGTGATCAAATTTGGCATGCATTGTGAAATTAAAGTCAATAATATTTGCTGTGGATTGGATGGGGAGGGTAAGAGAGAGAGACATCAAGGGTAATTCCAATAAAACAAGTGCTTTAGTCTATATGACTAAACATTGACTCCAGTATTATTGGGCTTCCCTTGTGGCTCAGCTGGTAAAGAGTCCGCCTGCAATGTGGGAGACCTGGGTTCGATCCCTGGGTTGGGAAAGTCCTCTGGAGGAGGAAATGGCAACCCAGTCTACTATAGTTGCCTAAAAAATCCCATGGACAGAGGAGACTGATGGGCTACAGTCCATGGGGTCACAAAGAGCTGGACACAAGTGAGCACGCTGAGAGAGCCATATAGATCTTACGGAGTGCTGAGTAGAGTTCCCTGTGATATACAGTAGGTCTTATTAGTTATGGTAGTATGTACATGTCGGTATCAATCTACCAATGTATCCCTCCTCATCCCTTTTCCCCCTGGTAAGCTCAGGTTTGTTTTCTACTTCTGTGACTCAATTTCAGTTTTGTAAATAGGTTCATTTGTATCATTTTTTTAGATTCCACATATAAGTGATATCATAAAATATTTGTCTTTCTCTGTCTGACTTATTTCACTCATATGACAATGTGTACGTTCATCCATGTCACTGCAAATGCCATTATTTCATTTTTTTTTAATGTGGATAAAATTTAACTCTTTTGGTCATGACTTTTGGAATTAGTAACAAATATTTGATAATTTTAACAGATATCCAGGTTTGGATCTCCACTGGATTTTCTCTCTCATTTATTTACTTTAACATCAGATGAAATATTTTTAGCATATGAATGCCAGGAGGCAGGATAATTGTTGAGTAGTGTTTCTTTAATAATTTGATCATTTTTCTTAATTGTAGATAGAACATATTGTTCATATTTAAATTTCACTAGGTGCATCAGACAGTAAAGGATCCACCTGCAATGCAGGAGACCCAGGTTTGATCCCTGGGTTGGGAAGATCCTCTGGAGGAGGGCAAGGCAACCCACTCCAGTATTCTTGCCTGGAGAATCCCCATGAACAGAGGAGCCTGGTGGGCTACAGTCCGTGGGGCTGCAAACATGACTAAGCAACTAAGCACAGCAAAGTTTTTAAAATTAAAAAGTCTTTATTACAGTATAGTTTGTGTACAATTTGCTCAAACGGTATGTATGTACAGTTTGTACAATCTGCTCAAACTACCGCACAATTGCACTCATCTCACAGGCTAGTAAAGTGATGCTTAAAATTCTCCAAGCCAGGCTTCAGCAATATGTGAACCATGAACTTCCAGATGTTCAAGCTGGTTTTAGAAAAGGCAGAGGAACCAGAGATCAAATTGCCAACATCCGCTGGATCATCGAAAAAGCAAGAGAGTTCCAGAAAAAGATCTATTTCTGCTTTATTGACTATGCCAAAGCCTTTGACTGTGTGGATCACAACAAACTGGAAAATTCTGAAAGAGATGGGAATACCAGACCACCTGACCTGCCTCTTGAGAAATCTGTATGCAGGTCAGGAAGCAACAGTTAGAACTGGACATGGAACAACAGACTGGTTCCAAATAGGAAAAGGAGTACATCAAGGCTGTATATTGTCACCCTGTTTTTTTTTTAACTTATATGCAGAGTACATCATGAGAAATGCTGGGCTGGAAGAAGCACAAGCTGGAATTAAGATTGCTGGGGGAAATATCAATAACCTCAGATATGCAGATGACACCACCCTTATGGCAGAAAGTGAAGAGGAACTAAAAAGCCTCTTGATGAAAGTGAAAGAGGAGAGTGAAAAAGTTGGCTTAAAGCTCAACATTCAGAAAACGAAGATCATGGCATCTGGTCCCATCACTTCATGGCAAATAGATGGGGAAATAGTGGAAACAGTGTCAGACTTTATTTTTTTGGGCTCCAAAATCACTGCAGATGGTGATTGCAGCCATGAAATTAAAAGACGCTTACTCCTTGGAAGGAAGTTATGACCAACCTAGATAGCATATGAAAAAGCAGAGACATTACTTTGCCAACAAAGGTCCGTCTGGTCAAGGCTATGGTTTTTCCAGTGGTCATGTGTGGATGTGAGAGTTGGACTGTGAAGAAAGCTGAGCGCCGAAAAATTGATGCTTTTGCATTATGGTGTTGGAGAAGACTCTTGAGAGTCCCTGGGACTGCAAGGAGATCCAACCAGTCCATCCTAAAGGAGATCAGTCCTGGGTATTCATTGGAAGGACTGATGTTGAAGCTGAAACTCCAATACTTTGGCCACCTCATGTGAAGAGTTGACTCATTGGAAAAGACCCTGATGCTTGGAGGGATGGGGGCAGGAGGAGAAGGGGATGACAGAGGATGAGATGCTGGATGACATCACCGACTTGATGGACATGAGTTTGAGTAAACTCCGGGAGTTGGTGATGGACAGGGAGGCCTGGCGTGCTGCAATTCATGGGGTTGCAAAGAGTTGGACACGACTGAGCGACTGAACTGAACTCCTCATATGCATATGGTGTTTTATAGGACTTCAAGATTTGCTTTTATCTAACCACTTGACAGGATTCTCATTAATATTTCTATTTAAATTTGTAGGTCACGACTGGTGTTCATCAACCAATTAATATGCATAGATGATCTGAAAGTTAGTTTCTAGCCATATTTGTAAACTTGTGTTTTGTTATTAACCAGCATTTTCTAATTTTTTGTTAGACACTGTTGCTATGTCAAAATGACTTTTTAAAAAAATTAAAACGTAGTTGATTTACAATATTAGTTTCAGGCATATAACAAAGTCACTCAGTTTTCCATATATATATATATATATATATACATATATATATATATATTTGGGATTATTTTCCATTCTAGGTTATTATAATATATTGAATATAGTTCCCTGTGCTATACAGTACAAATCCTTGTTGCTTGTCTGTTTCCTGTGTAGTAGTTTGCAACTGTAAATTCCATATCCTAGCTTATCCCTACCCTGCCTCCCTCTCCTCTTTTGTAACCATAAGTTTGCTTTCTGTGTCTGAGTCTGTTTATATTTTGTATAAGATTCATTTGTATTAGATTTTATATTCCACATATAAATGATGTTATGTTTTTTTCTTTCTCTTCCTAACTTTACTTAGTACGATATTCTCTTAAGTCCATCCATGTTGCTGAAGATTGTAATATTTCACTCCTTTTGTGGCTGAATAATATTCCATTGTATTTAAGGCACATCTTTTAAACCAATCATCTGCTGACGGGCTCTTGGCTTGTGTGCATGTCTTGGCTGTTGTAAATAGTGCTGCTATGAATTTTGGGGTGCATGTATCTTTTCAAATCAGAGTTTTCATTTTTTCTGGATATATACCCAGGAATGGGATTGCTACATCATTTGGTTGCTCTATTTTTGGTTCAAAATGACTTTCTTGAGTCTGCAAAAGTTTGTGTTATCTCTATCTCCCAATGTTATTTTTTGTCAAACGTTCTTCTGATGTAATGTCTGTTTCTTTCTAGGTATGAAATAATTTCTTTATTTCTTAACAATGAATTGTCTTGGTTAACACATCCCACTGCTACAAATCTCTGTTAGAAATATAGACCTTTCTCCCCTTTCTTTACATCAAATCATTGGATACATTCTCAGAAACTGAAAGGATAAATTAAGCTGTACAGTTCATAATGAACAGAAGTGCAATAGTATACATCAGTTGTAGCCTAAAAAGCAATGAAACTTATCAGATATATTCACAAAATATGATTAAGCAACAAGTTCCCATATTTCTTTTTCTTGAGATAAAGAGTCATAGTGACCTCAGGAGGGGAGCCAACATACGCCTTATTTTATACAAAGAAATAAAAGCAAAAGTTGCTTGAGGTCCTGGGCAATCCTGGCCACCTTCTAGAACATACTTTAATATTGTGGCACTTGGGGTTGTCTTCTTCCACGTAGCATTGGCTCTCAACCTTTATATTCACCAGGGGCGTTTCTAAGAAATACTGATGCTCATGCTCAGTATTTATCAGAATTTAAATCAGAATTCTCCTCTATTAGTCTTAATATGCCACCCAGGTGAGGGTCACTAACTTAAGGCTTGGATTCAACATTCGTTCATTTCTGAAGATCAGATAAAATTGACTTACAGGGCAGCTGGTGGGCTTTTCTACATCTAGCCTGGTTGTTTGCCTGAAGAATTCAAAATTTTATGCAGAGATGGTTCTAAATACTTAGTAATGGGATCTCCTGAAATGCTAATTTTAACCCTCACTAAGGAAGGTTGCTGCTAGTAACACAAATATAGTTGGCACCTCTTTTTCTTTTTTTACATTCTTGTTTACTTGTTTGTGATCCAGATGCACGCCTTTGATCATTTACCCATACAATAGAAGATAACTGGCTAAGGGAAGCTCAAGCCTGCACTCAGCCGACAGCTGATCTGCATCCTGACAGTTTCTTCAAGCTGCTCTTGAGGTGGCTGTGTTCTGTCGTGGAAGGTTTTCAGCCAGAGCTGTTAATTAGGGCTCATTAGGAGAGTCAAAATGGATTGTCTGTTCTGTTTCCATCTTCAATTTCTTGCATCTTCATTAGTTTTACATTTGTAGCCTTGGCTGCCAGTCCCTGAATCTAACTTTGATTGCCTTCCTTTCTACTTAGCTCTACCAGTTTCACACCCTCTTCCTCCCCTCCCCCCATAAGTCTGCCAAGCCCCCTGGCATGATCACCTGGTACCTGCATGGTAGCTTGCCTTCCTGGCTGTCACACTCATCCTACACCCTTGCTTCCCAAACCTACAGCCATATTGTGCCCTTCTTGTTCCTGTTGCTCACTTGCCAGCATCTTCCTTATCTTCCCCCTCATCTGTGTTGATGAATCTGAGTTCTGTGTCTGTCCCCTCTCCTGACCTCTACCCACCTCTGCTGGCCTCTGTTCACCCAGGAGACTGAGTTATGAATTTCTACCAAATTACGTGAAAACAGGGTGAGTTTTCGTTTCCTAAAAGCAATTTAATCAAGCTTTGTTTTTGCCGTTGCTATGAAGGCCTCTGATATCTATGCCTGCCTGTATTTTGATAAAGTAACCCATTCGCAGATAAATGGAAAATTCTCTAATGTATAATTAGAGTACCAGGTAAAATTATACATACTCATGGAACACTGGAGCAGCAGGGAGCAATCAGCTTGCAAAATACAACCTGCAATTACAAATAATAATAATTACATACAAGAGTATTCAGTTCTGAGTGTCTTATAAAATACAGCAAGGAAAAGAAATCTAAAGCTGAGGTCTCAGTCTGGAAGAAGTCCTGTTAACCTAAATAAGAGACTTTTAATAAAAAGGCCAGATCAGTGAACACTTCTGCAGATAAATGATACTTTCTCCCTTTATAAGCCTCATTTTTGTCTACTGTAGGACTATATCAAAATCGACTTGCAGATAAATTTGAGGAGCTGTGTTGTTTAGAGTTATGTCAGACATATTATTGGAAATTTCATGTGCAGTCTGGCTCCAAGAGAGAAAAAGGCATGACTTTGTAGATCAAATATTGTTTATCTGAGTTCTGTAATATATATTTAGATAGGTGTAATTGGAATTAATAGCTCTCAGAAAGCTTGCAGGAACGAGGTTGTTTGATCATTTAAATTTCTGAGCAGTGAGAATCCACATGGCAAACATGATATGCACAATTATAAAATATATCCTTTTTATTTACAGTAATTCAGAATTTGGGTGTCTTTGACTCTATAAATAACTAATAGAATTGAAAATACGGATTAGGAAAGTTCAAGAATAATCTTCCCAAGGAAACCAATGGCCTAATGTAAATATTAAACTTTAGTGTTTAAAAGTTTAAAAAAAAAAACACCTCCTTTTTTTTTTTTTAACAGAAGATTTTCTTGAGCAATTCTAGACATGTTACAGGGTCTGGTAAACTAGTCAAAAACGTGGCCCCTTGTGGGTACTTGACATAGTGTGAAAACAGTTTTTTTTTTTTATCTGTTGGGATAAAAAGATAATAGAGCAGTTTCAGATTCTTAAAATGGATTCTCTTCCAAGTAACAGACAGAAACATCCTTCTTTATACAGTTGCCAATCACTCCAGAAGAGGTGGCTTGATTTTTGCTTTGTTGTGAAATTAAAGAAGGCTAATCCAAGCTAAAATGATAGAAGCCCTATGGCTTTTTTAAATTTTATTGGATCGTTAAAACATCAACCCTTGAGTGGAAAAAGATAATTCACATTTTATTCAGAAGTCTCTAATTCGTGGAATTCTTAAGCAAAATTCCATATCTTCCAGAAATTGTTTCCAATGCCTGTAATTTATGCAGTTAAGTTGCTCTGATAACTTATGTAAGAAAACATAGGGACACAACTTTTTCTAAAGCTTCTGGGAAGATGGCAATCAAAACGTTTAAAGATACCAACAAGTGCTGGGTTGTGGTCGAAGTATTCTGGGATCTCCATGTTGCTCTAGACCAGTGGTTCTCAAAGCATACCCCACTTCCCACCAACGGCATAAGTATCACCTGGCAGGGGTGGGGGCTGGGTAAAGTGGGTTGTTTTTAGCCCTTACTCTAGACTCATTGAATCAAACTCTTCAGGTGGACCCAACAATCTGGTTTTATTTACTTACTTATTTGGCTATGCCAGGTCTTAGCTGGTACATGGAAGGTGGGATTTTCTATCTTTGTTGAGGCGTGCCAACTCTTAGTTGCAGCATATGAGATCTAGTTTCCTGACTAGGGATCAAACCCTGGACCCCTGCTTTGGGACCAGGGAGCCTTAGCCACTTGACCTCCAGGGAAGTCCTTACAATCTGTATTTTAACAAGTCCTCTTGCTGACTTCATTACACACTACAGTTTGAAAAATAGGTTGGTGTACCTGTCAACTCATTCATTCATTCACCAAGTGGTTATTGAAACCAAATAGGTACCAGAGGGTGTTCTAAATTTCTGTGAAGGAGTGGGAGGCAAGGAGAGTATAAAAAGGAAGGCTGGATCACCTTTGGAGATTTGTCAGGATAAAAATGCCTGGACCCCACCTCACAACCAGTGAACCATCACCTTCCTTGTAGTAGCCATGCCTCCACCCAAGGAATAAGGGCAGGCAGAAAGGTGAAAGAAAGCCTTCCTAGCATCTGATGAAAGGGTGAAATATGGATGGAAGATCCCTCCTCTGTGGGTTAGGGCTGCTGACAGAGCAGGAGAAAAGAGGATTTCCCACTGGAGGCATCATTTGGTGGCAAGTCTGTTTACTACATTTGCAAGAAGGGACAGGAAGCAGAGAGAGGCAGCAGGGCTTCTAAGGAATGGGCGTATGTTTCCAGACATCACTCAGCTGAGAGTATATTTCCTACCGGAGGTGTTTATAAAATGCTTCCCGTCACTGAGGCGCAGAGCGCAGGTCTCTGGCAGAGCATGTGTGGAATTTTCAAAGGGAACTTAGGTTCCTGCCAAATTGGACCATCATTTTTTTTCTCCCTGAACATTTCCCACCTCCTCCCATTTCCTAGGCTTTGATCCACCTCTTTCTGCCATCAGCAGTGCCACCACCTCATTTCTACTTGTCAGAAGTCCATAAATTTACCGAGGCACAGTTTTTAAAAAACCCTGTCAAAAATACTGGTCTAAGCCTGCTCTGATCCCCACCTTAAGACAATGTCTTCTTGCTTCAATTTCCCCACTGCATTTGGTATGTACCTTTGTGTACCTTTGTACCTGTGTACACACAGCCTCTATGTAGAAATAGCAATGGTTTCCCAGAAATGAATCTAACGAACTCATTAGCCACCAATCACCTACAGAAAACACTTGACTTCGCCACTTCAGGTTTCCTCAATCACTAATTAAATCGGGACTGAAATTCAGTCAGGGTTCACGACCCCTCTGAGGGTTGGTGTAGCCGCATAAGCCTTCTCCCTTCTCTCTCCCTGCAGCCAGGAAGGAGCTCGGGCGGCCGCGTGGCTGGATGGCATGGGGACCTTATGGCGCGGGCAGGCAGGTAGGTGTGCCCGGTTGGCGTCCGTGAAGTCTCACTGTGTCTGTTCTGGAGGTGCCTGTGGCTGGCATTGCCGGCCGTTGACTCTCTTTCCGCCATCTTCTCTCTCAGCTCTGCCCTCACCAGGGCCACTGAGCCTCGGAGGCTCCTCGGTGACCCCACAGTCTCCTGGCCTGGCAGCCTCTGCTGGGGGTCCCGTTCCCACACACACAGCACCCTCAGGTTCAGGGACTCCTCAGTGCCCAGGAGAGGAGAGTGTTGTTTCTTCTCAGAGGCCTTCAGGCTCCTCTGAAAGGACTCCAAAGGTCTTTTTGAATTGCTTCCACTTTGTGCTCGAGGGGAAGGCGGGGGTTTCTCTCAACTTAGACACAAGTTGTTCCCAACTCTTCGCTGCTTCCCAGGACAGCCCATCTCACGCGGTGAGGAGGTCCCCTCCAAGGGTTCCTGAAGGAAGTGAGGCTAAGGTCTCCTGCATTCTGGAATTCTCAACCTACCGGTTCCCGAATCCTCCCTCCCCACCCCAGGCTTTCAGCCCTCGGGTGCCTGGGACAGAAACCTCTCGACTCTCTTCCTTTCCTAAATTTCCTTCTCGAGCCTCAGGCTGGGCTTTCCTTGATTCCCTGCCCTTTCGTACCACCTCCCTCCTCTGTTGGCAGTTAAAACTCTACAGTCTAGTCCTCTGTGCTGGGCCAGTGGTTATTTCAAAGCCCATCTTTGAGATTTCTGGGAAAATGCTCTCTCTTTCGTGTCTGGTTCTTGTAATTGAAAGCTGGCCATTTTCGTGTCTATTGTGAACCCTTGGGGGGAAAAAATCATAGCGGGGCTGTGCCTTTATTCTAGACAGATTCCCCCATCCCCTGCAGCAGTGTTCACCTCAGCCTCACTGTGTGAAGAGCCCCAGGGTGGCACGTCTGAGTGGGAATGAGAAAGAGACAATTGAAAACAAACGGAAAGTATTTTTCCTGCCACCCCTCTTTTGATTTATAACATTCTGCCTCTGTCATACTTACAAATCTCCTTTTCACGTCTTCCTTCAATTTACCCACTGACTCTCAACCCAGATGATCAATCTGAGGTAAAGAGGGGCCAAAGCCCTATTCATCTCCAGATTTCTTCAGCTCCTAAGGTGGTATCATCAATGCCGTCGCCCTCCTCCCTCCGGAAGTGTTTGCTGCATTGAGTTAATTCTCAGTATTTTATTTAAAATTTCTGTAAAATAGCTACTTGTTTATTATTGAGAAAACTTTCTCTTTTGCCTCTCTCTCCTTTTCCGGGTTGTTTATTTAAAATCTCGAGTAGAAAATAAAATGCTCTCAGGAATTTAACCTCTGATTCCCTGAAGCTTATGCTTCCTTTATTTACAGTAATGATACCTGAAACCACCACCTGGATACTGCTTTAAAAAGGCATGGCTCTCATTAGCTTTGCTTAATTAAAAGAGAGCTCGGATATGATTCCCACAGCTATTAACCACCTCCATGAGTACGTGAGCACTCTCCCCCTCTCTCTCTCTGGCCTGAATGTGCATTTTGAAGGCAGGTGTACAGACCCACTTAAACACACTGGTATCTGAGGACTAGGTCCAGGTGGTTATGATGGTGTGGAAGGCTGACTAGCTTGCTAAGTTTGATTCTCATGTGTGCCAACAAGAACCTTGAGTCTGGTCCCTGAAATCTACAAGATTAGAAGAATATTAGCAACCTTTTCCCCTCCTTGGAGTAGAACTCTGAAAACACAGGCTTAAAGGATTCGAACTGATAAACTCATGATACCAAAAGAAACAGCTACCTGTCTATAGTGTTAATATAGGTGGCACTACCTACCTGCCTGTCGGATTTGTTGTCATTTCATAGATCAAGATTTGTACCTTCAGTTTTCAGTTATTTCAGCCATCAAAACATGAAACCTGCATATGTCAGAGTCTCAGTTCCAGCTGACTTGAGCAGAAAGGACATTTATCAAACGGATCGTGGGTTGTAGAGAGAACTGCTGTGAGTCTGGCTTGGACCCCGTGGCCGTGGGGCCCTGACAGCGCAGTGCAGAGTGTGAGGGGCCGCACTTGGATTCCTGAGTGGACCCTGCTGGCCCAGAGCTCCGCACACCGCCTCTGCGGCCAGGGAGCCTGATCTTGCTGCCACAGCCACCGCTGCAGGAGTGACTTCCCCTCTCTCCATGATCCTGGCTCCGGCACATGGCTAGCTGGGGCAGGTGTGCCTGATTTGGTCCAATGCCAATGCCCTTGGCTCGGGAGAGGGAGATTCTGACGGGCTGAGTCTGGATAATGGGAGAGAGCTCAGCCTCTCGACAGAACTCACAAGGTGGGAAATTTTTCAGATGAAGGAAGGGGGAGGGGGTCCTGATGAATAGCAGCCAAATGAGGAGAGATGTGGTCCAGAACGCAGGTTGAAGCATGGTGGCGGCAAGGTATGAGTGAGAGTCTTTTGTGTCAAATAGGCTTTGGCTTATCAGGAGAAGATGGCTGTGCTTCTTCTGTTCTTAGACTATAGCATCGAAAATACTGTGAAATAGACAAATGGGCAAAGTTTGGTTCCTATCCTGCTTGCTAAATCCTGTTTTTATTTCCTCATTATTTTCCTTTTTCTCCTTGGTGTTTCAAAAACAAAACCTTGGGTTCAAAGCCCCCAGTCTTATATGCAGGTATTAGCCTCTCTTGGCATAATCTCCTTAAAAACTATGGATTTATGTGTTATCTCAGCTTCCCGGGTGATGCTAGTGGTAAAGAACGTGCCTGCCAATGCAGGAGATGTCAGCAATGTGGGTTTGCTCCCTGGGTCAGGAAGATCCCCTGGAGGAGGGCACGACAACCCACTCCTGTGTTCTTGCCTGGAGAATCCCTTGGATAGAGGAGCCTGTAAGGCTACAGTCCATATGTTACCGAGTCCAAGCTCGCTCTGCTCGTCACATGACAGGACAGTGAATCTGAGAGATGAGGTATTGAGGCAAGGAAAGAGACTTTATTCAAAAAGCAGCTGACTGAGAGGATGGCAGGCTAGTGCCTCAAAATAACCATCTTATTGGGGTCTGGATGCCAGGTTATTTTATAGGTCAGAGAGAGAAGCAATGAGGAATTTAAGTCAAAATAGAATAGAGAGGGAGAAGCAGTGGGGAAGTCAAGTGAAAGGGTCTTCAGTCTTTCAAAACATCTCCAAGGGAACGGGGGCCTTTGGAAGGAGTGTGTTACTCTCTTCTATTCACAGGTAGGCAGGGACAAGCTCTCTCTCCAGGAGCTGAACAAAGGCACTTTAGTTTATAATCAAACAGAGGGGCAGGAGATAAAACCAGTCAATCCTAAAGGAAATCAGTCCTGAATATTCATTGGAAGGACTGATGCTGAAGCTCTAATACTTTGGCCACCTGATGAGAAGAGCCAACTCATTAGAAAAGACCCTGATGCTGGGGAAGACTGAAGGCAGGAGGAGAAGGGGATGACAGAGGACTAGATGGTTGGATGGCATCACTGACTCAATGGAAATGAGTTTGAGCAAGCTCTGGGAGATGGTGAAGGAAAGGGAAGCCTGGTGTTCTGCAGTCCACGGAGTCTCAAAGAGTCGGACACGCCTGAGCAATTGAACAACAACAGAGGAGTAGGGTCCTCCAGGCAAGCCATTAAGTTTGATTATAATAACAAAAGCAATGAAAAAGCATGTCAAAGAAACCATTTCCAACATGGAGTCAGAGTTGGCTTCCTCCTGCAACACATAGGGTTGAACAGAGTCATGAATGAAGTGACTTAGCATGCACACACATGTGTTATCTTGGTGCCTCTCTCTTATCTAATGGAGATAATATTTCAAGTCAAAATTGTTAAAAGAACTGGCGGAGACTGCCATAACTTTTCTTACCTTTTATGTATTAGGCATGTAATGAAAGAAATCATTTAGATGAGAACTCATGCTGAGAATATGAAGAAATATAAATATGGCAGGATTTTTCTAATTAGAACCACTTTCTATCCTCTCTTTAAACAATAAACAAGAACCTTTCCTATAACAAGACTACTCATGCTCTTAGTTATACGATGGGTACTAAAAGTAAAAATGTCTCTGAATAATTCTCTCAAAAGTCACTACCAAACAAGAACAATAATGGCAGCAACAAAATTATGGGGGTTTACCTTTACCTTTGATCCAGTCAGGAGATACCTGAAGCTCCAAATTATAATATATGTAGATGGTTGAACATTCACACACCCACTTTCCCTTTAGCAAATTAAAGGAGGTCAGATCTAAGGGAGGGGTGGGTGTGGAGTTGGCTGAGGTTACCACTGAGAAGCTAGTCGATCCACCCTGCCAAACTCCAGGAATTCTTGGACATTGGAAGTGCCAGGTTGGGGAGAGTCAGAAGGCTATAAACAGGAGGTCTGTTTATTTAAGGAGCAGTTGGACTCCAACCCCTACTTTCATTCTGAGAAGTTATATGACTACCCTTCCTATATCCTAATAAGAGTTTGAGAGATCCATTTCTTGGAGAAATTTCAGAAATGATTTTAGGAGTTGTAGGTACCAAGCACAGAGGAGGGCTGTGATTTGGTTCTGGATGAAAGACAGTGGAAATACAAGTAACTGCACATCTACTAAGGAGGCTGCTAGTGCCCTTTGATGGCCTAACTTGAGAGTACCAGTCACCAGATTCCTATCCCAAGGAGACGACTGAAAGATTCCTCTCCTAGGAAAGTCAGAAGTAAAGATTTTGCTGGTAGTCTCAATGAAAGGGCTAGATCCCCTCTTGATTGCCCTAACAATGAGGTTCACTAGCTGTCAAGGCTTGCCCATATAGCAGGACTTTCAATCAGTATTGTAATGCCTTGTTCTCAAATATGTGCACATGATCAGGCATTTATTAATAGGAAAGCCTCAAATATGAAAAATCCCTCCCCATCAAAAAAAAAAAGTTAGAGCTAACAGGGGCAGTGCAAGGAATTGAAGAAGAAAAAAGCCTACAATTTAGTTAGTGTTGTTAATGAAATAAAAATGCAAAGCTATGAAACAAGCACTGTCAGGGCAAAGAGCAGTTAGAAATTTAAAATGATACTTGAAATTTAAAATGCTCATAATAATTTGGAAGATAAGTCAAGGACAGTACCTGGGAAAAAAGAATTAATAAAGAAATGGACAATAGGTTTTCACTAGTTATCTACTTTATGCATATACTATATTGTGTGACTTTTATCACAATTAAAAAGCCAAGCTTGTGGGAAAAAAAGTAGACAATAAGGGAGAAAAGCTGAGACAGAGGCGTAGTATAGAAGGTCCAGTATTCTAATAATAGGAGCTATGTAAAAAGGAAACAAAGTGATAGGACATTTTCAAAGTAAAAATATGAGAAATTCTCCTTGGATATTGGTCTTTGGATTTAAAGGGTACGTCATGTACAATGCACAATGAATGAAAAATATCCTCTTATTGAGCACATCATTTTGAAGTTTCAGACTAACAGGAACAGAGATAATTAAAAAAAATTTTAATTGGAGGATAATTGCTTTACAATGTTGTGTTGGTTTCTACCCTACAACAATGTGAATCAGCCATAAGTATAAATATGTTCCCCCACCTCTTGAACCTCTCTCCTGCACCCTGCACCCCACCTGCCCCTGCTCCCCGCCAGGTTGTCACAGAGTAGCAGGTTGAACTCCCTCAGTTACATAACAGCTTCCAAGGAATATTTTTAAAAGCTTCCAGAGAGGAAAAAACAGACATGTATAAAGGATTCTGAATCAGAGTGGTACCAGCTCTCTCAACAGTACTGCAGACTAGAAGGAAATCTTCAAAATTCTGGGAGAAATGATTTCCTCCACACTTGCATATTCATGTCTTTTCTTTGTCAATGCCTTTTGTTTTTAACTTTTTGTTTTATGTTGAAGTGCAGCTAGTTAACAATGTTGTGATTGTTACAGGTGGACAGCAAAGGGACTCAGCCATACACGCACATGTGTTCATTCTCCCCCAGAATCCCCTCCCATCCAAGCTGCTGTGCCAATTCTTGACCCACTTATATTATCATTCCGGTGTGAGGATAGAATAAAGTTATTTCAGACACACAAGGGCTTCCCTGGTGGTTCAGATGGTGAAGAATTTGCCTACAATGCAGGAGACCCAGGTTCAATCCCTGGGTCGGGAGGATCCTCTGGAGAAGGGACAGGCTACCCACTCCAGTATTCTTGGGCTTACCTGGTGGCTCAGACAGTAAAGAATCCGCCTGCAATGCAGGAGACCTGGGTTCAACCCCTGGATTGGGAAGATCCCCTGGTGAAGGGATAGGCTACCCACTCCAGTATTCTTGCCTGGAGAATCCCCATGGACAGAGGAGCCTGGTGGGCTACCATCCATGGGGTCACAAAGGGTCAGCCTGCGTGACTAAGCAGAGCACAGACATACAAAGCCACTCACAAACAATTTACTGCCCACACAACTTCTCTCCTGCCCAGCTGCTGAAGGGCACGATCCAGTCAATGAAGAAGAAGATTGAGAAAATATCCTGAAATGTGATCCAGGAGAGAAGCAAAGCAAAATCCTAGGGCTCTAGCTATAAATCCGGCCCAGAGAACAAACTGATTAGATTGAAATGATGGGGCGGGGGTGTGGAATAAAGAGTCCATGAGTGTGGTTCCTGGTTCATCTGCCAGGTTTTAAGGAAAGATTCACAAGAAACATTTAGAGTTGTTGGAGGGTATATGAACTTTTAGCCTAGTTTCAAATAAAAGCAGGAAAATGAAGAAGAGAAGGAAGAGAAAGAGGAGGAGGCAGTAACTCCAGGGGAAAACAGAAAGCACCAGAGAAGAAATGTAATCATGGTGTATGTCATGGCTCAGCGGTGAATGATATTTATATACTTCTAGATTATTATGTTATAATAATGAAAACATGAAATAGGAATTTAAAAATTTTGATATAACTATTAGGAAAGTGAGGAAGCAAGATGGGCATTTAAAGACAACTAGAAACCCTACCAATCACAATGGGAAGTCAGTGTTTTGAATTAAGGATGTCAGAGGATGAGACTGCTGGATGGCATCACTGATGCAATGGACATGCACTTGGGCAAACTTTGGGAGATGGTGAGGGATGGAGAGACCTGGCGTGCTGCAGTCCATGGGGTCACAAAGAGTCAGACATGTCTGGGTGACTGAACAACAACAACAAGCATCATTACTTAGAAATAAGGAAGGAAGTGATAGAAAGCTGCTGGAGGTAAAAGAGGTTTCCTGAGAAGGAAGATTAGAAGGGCAGTTGAGCGCACAGCGCTTTTTGTTTTGCTCCATTTGATTTTATAAACCATGCATGTGCTTTGGTGATACACTGATTTGACAAGGTAGTTGTTGAGTTTTTACTTGATGGAATCTTGAACGTGGTGGTTGCTCTAAGAAAGTTAAAAACCAACACAATATTGTAAAGCAGTTATCCTTCAATTAAAAATAAATAATTTTTAAAAAAAATGAGTAAAAACCAGGTTTGACCCTGGGAGCTTCCAAAAGGGAATGGATATAATTACAACCTGTAAATCAATCATTATAACTTGTATTATAACTTTATTCATGTTGACTGAATGACTTTATTCATTTTATGAATGAATGACCTTAGATACAAACTGTTCAGTAAAGTAGCCACTTGGCCATATGTGACCTTTAAATTTAAATTGATGGGGACTAAGTAAAACTAAAAATTATCTTCATTTACACTAGTAACATTTAAGAATTCAGTCGTTAAATGTGGCTAATGGCTATCATATTAGCGCAGATACAGAACGTCATCATAGAAAGTTCTGTTGGAGAGTGCTGCCTTGGACCATCTGAATTTGCCCAAGGATCCTGAATCATGGAGGGACAAAGTCTAGCTGTATGTTTGCACATTTTTGAAGGAGAACCACCTAAGGGAGTAGAGATTGGTATTGATACTCCATGACATTGGAAGCAAGCCGCAAAGTGGTTATTCTACCTTTGTAAGAAAAGTCTGAGGAGTTCCAGTTTTCAGAATACTTAATGTGGGGAGGAAGAAAATTGTTCTCTGATACTTGTGCTTAAAGACCAGGCTGCTTCTCCTAATGATACTATGGCCCGGCTGAAGCCTGATTTTCATGAAAAATGAAAAAGAGACATTTTTAGGATGAGCTCATCTTTTCTCTTGTTAGTGAATGTTGGAGACATAGTTTAAGATGGGCTCAGTGAAACTAAAGAAGCAATCCCTTTGTTTCAAGGTTTCTGAAAGACCAATCAGCCTTAATCAGTGTCAGAACACCCTGGTGTGTTTAGGTGGTGGTGCTGGTGCCAGTGTAGACGGCATGTGTGCCTTTGTTTGTGTGTGTTTGTGTGCCTTGGGGGATGGGAGGTCAGAGCTATTAATAAAACTGATTACTGGGTCCCCTTTGAACCTAATGAATTGGAATCTCTCTCAGAACAAGAAATCTGTATTTTTTTAAAGTTGAAGTTTAGTTGATTTACAATATTGCACTAGTTTCAAGTGTACAACAAAGTGATTCTGTTATATATCTTTCAGATTATTTTCCATTATAGGTTGTTACAAGATACTGATAGTTCCCCATGCTATACAGTAAATCCTTCTTGCTTATCTATTTCATGTATAGTAGTTTGTATCTGTTAACCTCATACTCCTAATTTACCCTCCCTTTCGTCTTCTGTAACCATAAGTTTTTTTCTGTTTATGACTGTATTTCTATTTTGTATGTGGATCCATTTGTATTATTTTTTATATTCCACATGTAAGTGATATCATATAATATTTGTCTCTCTCTTCCTGACTTCACTTAGCATGATATTCTCTAGTGCCATTCATATTGCAGCAAATGACATTATTTCATTCTTTTTAATGGCCAAGTAATATTCCATCGTGTGTGTGTGTGTGTGTGTGTGTGTGTGTGTGTGTGTGTGTGTGTGTGCTGAGTAATATTCCATTGTATGTGTGTATGCTTCTGTATCCATTCTCTGTTGATGGACACTTAGGTTGCTTCAGTGTCTTGGTTGTTATAAATAGTGCCATTGTGAAGACTGGGGTGCATGTATCTTTTTCAATCTGTGTTTTCTCTGAACATACGCCCAGGAATGGGATTGTTGGATTATACAGTAACTCAATTTTTAGTTTTTTAAGGAATCCTCATATTCTTCTCCATAGTGGCTGCACCAATTTACTTTCTCACCAGCAGTGTAGAAGGTTCCTTTTTCTTTATGTCCTCTCCAGCATTTGTTACTTACTGACTTTTTGATGATATGGCCATTCTGACTAGTGTAAAGTGATGCCTCATTGTGGTTTTGGTTTTCAATAAATCTGTATTTTTAAACAGATTCCCCAGGCAAATCTTTATATGTTAAAGTTGACAACCTTTGCATAGTTAAGGATCTATGCTAGGTTCTCACTGAGAAAGCGCTGAAAGTTGCTATCAGACTCAGTTGAGTTGTTGTAAATACTTATATTTTACTTAAGCATAAAAATCTATCTTATACTGTATATATCTTGTGGCTTTTCTATTAAAGAAGTCTTCTGATAATTATCTACACATTAAATATCAATGAGCTTCCCTGGTGGCTCAGTCTGTAAAGGATCCGCCTGCAATGCGGGAGACCTGAGTTCAAATATCAGTGGAAACCTAACTATAAAGTACTGTGTCCAGAGAAAATAGACTTAAGATTCTTCTTTTAAAAAAATGAAGACCTACCCTTTTAGATACTGTAAAAAGTTTTGCCTTCAGGATAAAAATTAACATATAACTTTGGGGCATACTGGCCTTTTATTCTGCTCCTAAAACAAGTCATCTTCTTGGGCAAAACCTTGCCTGTTCTTGGAAAGTGTAGGGAGGAATGTTCTATTTTAGAGTGCCTGAAGATTGACATTTTATAGATGGGTAGAATGAAGGGGTATCTGATAGTGATCTCTACATACACATAGGATAAAGCAGTCTAGTCCCTTGCCTTTTAGACTAAAGTTATTAAAACATACCTGGTGGACAGAGGGAAAGAAGATTATGGGAAAGGACAATAAAGACCCACAGACAAAGATCTTCATTAGAGAGAAGGCTGACTAATCCAGGCAGCACATTTGACACAGGCCATGTAATACTTGGATGTGTCTTTGAGGAAATGGATTATAATTGAAGGACTAAAAGCTATCATACTTGAAGAACACTAAAAGCTAACTAGGCAGTTTCAGTTTGGTTGGTTTGATTTGGGTATAACAAGAGAAAAGAACATTTTCTTTCAGTTTTCAGAAAGCATTGATGAGTTTGCAGTTATTAGTCATGAGAGCTATAAACACGTATATATGGTGGGGAGTATAGCTGTGGGTGGTCCACTCAGGCTCCATCTATTTGGAAGAACAGCAGGTGGGGTCCAGACCTGAAATTGTGATCTTTTGACAGGTGGTAACAAAGGGATTATGAGGAATACATTTCCTGGGCAGAATAAGAAAACCTGGGATCTTTAGGTACACAATGAACACAAATTAAGTTCTCAACTGATATTTGTTGAATTAATGTAAGTACACTGATAGGAAGATGGATGATGTTTTAATGGGTAAGAACAAGGGATATGGCCATTATAAAACTTAGCTTTTAAGAGTGATTTCTAAGAGTGACTCAGCCAGGAGAATTGATGGTGTGTAATTTACGAAGTAATAGAAGGGACAAAGGAAGACTCTTCTAAAGCAAGGATTGGCAAAGCTTTTGTAGATATTTTAGGCTTTGCAGGTCATAGGTCTTCACTGCCACTACTTAATTCTACTGTTAGAGGGCAAAAGAGCCTAGACAATATGTAAGTGAATGAGCATGATAGGGTTCCAACAAATATTGGCATCACCAACTCAGTGGGCATGAGTTTGAGCAAATTCCAGGGGATAGTGAAGGATAGGGAAGCCTGGTGTGCTGCAGTCCATGGAGTTGCGAAGAGTCAGACATGATTAGTCACTGAACAGCAACAAATATTGGGTTGGCCAAAAAGTTCTTTTGGGTTTTTTCATAACATCTTGGAAAAGCTCAAACAAACTTTTTGGCCAACCCAGTACTTCTATTTTTACAAGTGTTTTAAAGCGTTAAAGTCATTTGTAGTTCATAGACAATATAAAAAGAGGTGGCAGTGTTTACCACTCTGTACTCTAAACTAGCAAAGACCAAAAGACCAGATTTTCTAGGAGTATAACACCAATCACAGGGCTTCTCCATCTGCCTGATCCCCTCTCACAGAGGCTACCAAGTAATACAGAACAGAATTGCCAGTTCCTCCCCAGGATAGCAAGAATGGAGTGATTAGGACTAGGTAGGGAAAAATCAGGATTATCAACAGTTTTTTGATCAAAAAGAAAAAAGCAGAAGAAAGCGTGCAGGGACTTTGCTAACTAATGCAGTTGCTAAAGCATAAAGCATTTGACAGTCACATATTTGGAAGATGCTAACTCTAAGGGTAGATTGATCCACTCATATTTATTAAATGTGGAATTTGGGTTGAGCCAAATAAAAACCGAGAGAATAAAATGAATTGGAGGGTTGTATCTAGATGTTCATACTTCTTTAAATTTTGCTTCAAATTATTATTTCAACTTACGAAGAAACCACTGATTATAACTATTTACAAGAGTAAAGTACATAGGGTAGAGAGCCAGGAGGTGGAAATTTGAGTCCCAGCTCTAGCAGTCAGCTGAATGTCATTGGTAAGTGATTTGAAATTTCCAGACCTCTAGTTTCCTCTTCTTTAGGATTTGGGGCTTGACCGTGTAATCTATAGAGTGACTTTTTGACCGAAAATTCTATGTACAAGTGTGTTTAAAATGTTCAGTCTAAAGTACACAAAATGGCATGTCCCCTTTTATATAAGAACTTTTGGGGCTATGAATACAGTATGTATTAAAAATTGGAAGACAAAAAGCTAAAAGGAGGCAAGGAGTGGAAAGAAGCAGAGTGGAGATGACGGGAGAAGAAACTAGACTTATTTGATTGAAATTTAGTTTGTAAACTTGGTTTATATTTGGATTTGGAACCATGTGGATATTCTACATAATTCTAAAAATATTACAAAAGCATTCTCAAAAATTGGAAGCAAATGAACCTGTTTATGCAGTTGGTGGCATAATAGAAACTAATTCATATAACTGTAAAACTCTGTAATTTGATCACATCCTATTAGAATATATCCTAAGGACAGAACTGAAGTTTAAAAACCATTTTTAATAAGCATATTGTTGGTGGTAACTTTGGTATTTTTATCCTGAGTCTTATGTGTGTATATTGTATATGTAGTGTGGTGTTATTCAGAAATGAAGTTTTCAGTCTGGGAAAAAAAGAATGCAGTTATCAGACTGGTGAGATTAAGTACAATGTATAGACCATAATTAAAGTGGAGAGACCAGTTTAGAATCATGATGTATTCTATCATTAAAATTTTATTTTTCCTATCTCTCTTACTGAAAAGGTTTAGAAAGAACTACCCATTCAGTAACATGCTAAGCACCCATGTCAAAGCAAGACTTAGACGCTCCCAGCCGAGGGAAACCTTTGCATTTAGGTTCATTGAGTCTCCGGTTCCCCTGTGTGTGGAGGAATCTCAAAGTAGCAAGAATCTGACTGGAGAGTCCTCAGGAGGAAGACTGCATTTCAAGGGGAATTGAATCATTCGTGGCTGTGGAGTGACCCTTGGACGGGGAACTGATGGGAGTCGTGGCCAGACTTGTGGATGATAAGGTTGTGAGAGCTGAGGTCGGGCTGTTTCCGCAGGAAAAATCCGAGAGCTTTGGCCCAACTGAGAAGGAACAGATTGTGAGAATGCCAGTCCCAAACACTGCCCATTCTTAACATGAGCCACAGAGAACAGAAGGCCAGGGGAGGCAAGACCAGACCAACCTCACCTTTGCAGCCTCTACAAGCAGCTCATAGTCAAATACATGGACAGGCGGCCAGGTCTCACTCCCTGAGTAAGACCACATGGTTACCTATCTGTCTATACTCCTTTGCCCACATGCCCAGGCACCATTCTGGAGCAGAGGGGGAAAGGGGGCTGAAAGACTCTTTATCTTACTGACTTACATAAGCCAAGTCTGAGTTCCTTACAGACAGGTATTAAACTGCTGGATCGAGATTTTGAATGGGACCAAAAAACTTGTTCCCTCCCTGCAGCTTAATAATGGATGATCCTCAAGAGCAAGATCAATTATAGATAAAATAATAGGTCCATTTTTTTTAAAACAAATCTGAATTGTAAGATAAGTTTTCCAGCTCACTATACACTTTATTAATAGAGTCATTAATAATTTTCCTCTTAAAAAAAAACATTTACCAGTTGGCTGTTGTTCCCTTGGATGGCATCTGCCTTATCAACTAACTGAAACATACATACACACATACATTTTGTGTAGATAGTTTCTCAGAACGTATACAGTGATAACACCATGTCAGGGAGGGGCCAAGTACCTGTCCTCAAGGAGTTGAAAAGTCAGATGGCTGCAAGGACATGAGCCATGGAACGACCAAAGCCCACTGCATGAGGCTCTGGCAGATTGCGGGGCCCCCGCCTGGTCTGTGGAAGGGTGCCCATGTTCAGCTCTGGGGTGGCCAGATTTAATGAGAAAGTTAGAAGCCTAAACTTGTAATTGAAACCTGTTTCTTTAATGTTGGCAACTAGATAAACCAAAAAGCCCACTGTGAGAGTCTTAACATAAGGTGTCTGCAAGCTAGATTTAACTCAAGGGCCTTGAGTCAGTAACTTTGGATTTAATCCAGTTAAAGGCACTTGGCACATGGGAAACTGAGGCCCAGAGAGCCTATGACTTACCTAGCTCTTTAGTCACATTTTAACTACCTTAAGTTTGTATTGTTTTTGGAACAAAATATTTTAGTTATCTCCAATAGGTAATACGTGAAATGGTTCAAAATTCAAAAAAGACGTGAGGTATGAAATTATTTAATGCCCAGATTAGCAACAAGTGTTTGAATTTTTTTTTCAGGGATATTCTATGAAACTCATTTATGCTCCTTTTTGTGGCTAGTTTTTTCTTTTTTTTTAATAAAAATATCTTATTAGCAGATGGGGTCTTTTTTTTTTTTTTTTTGTGGTGATGGTGGTTTAGTCGCTAAGTTGTGTCCAGTTCTTGCAACCCCATGGACTGTAGTTTGCCAGGCTGCCCTGTCCATGGGATTTTCCAGGCAAGAATACTGGAGTGGGTTGCCATTTCCTCCTCCAGGGGATCTTTCTGACTCAGGGATCGAAACCCCAGTCTCCAGCGTCTTCTTCATTGGCAGGTGGGTTCTTTACCACTGAGCCACCTGAGCCCCCAGGGAAGCCTGTTCATTTTTTGTAGAAAACTAAAAAGAATATAAAAACAATTTATTAGGAATAATAGAGTTGAACAAGATGGATGGATATAAGATTGTTGTATAAATGCCAACTGTATTTCTTTACACCAGCAACAAATACCTAGAAAATATCTGGCAAGTTTAAGAAAATATCAAGTGCTCAGGAATTAATCTGATAAAAGATATACAAAGTCTATATGGAGAAGTATGAAAGAGTATATCTTTGATATGTAATGAAAACTATAAATGAGGCATTAAATGAAGACCTGAATGAAGAGATTAACTGTGTTCATGAGTAAGGAATTCATTACTGCAGAGATACTATGTCTTCTCCAGTTGGTATATAAATTCAGTGCAATTCCAATCAAAACCTCAGTAGGTTCTTTTCATGAATCATTGAAAGCTGATTCTCTTACATTATTTTCAGGCAGATTCATCTGTATTTTTGGTGATTTTGGTGAACTATTCATGCCTTAAAGAATAAGCTTATCTCTTGCTTTCTTTTTTTCCTTACGCATTTCTGATGTACATGTTTCTGTCTGTTCATCTCACATCTAGATTGAATGTCTGATTAAATAAAAAAGGCTCTGCAGCTATTATTTTGGATAAAGGGTCCTTTAATTTTGTCCAGTTTCATCCTCCACAAATTATCAACGTAAGGACAATGTAAAATAATTAAATTTGGGGAAGTTGCAGTCGCTTCTCCATGTTTCCTAGAAATCCTCTTGGTCTTGTATAGAATTATCAGTCTTGATGTCACAAGAAAATTCTGAGTAGGGTACATTCTGCTTCTGTGGGGTGAATGTAACAATTCGTTATTCAAATTACAGTGATGCAGGTTTATTGCTCTTATTTGTTTTTTCTTCACATTGTGTGTGCAAATGTGAATAGGAAGTATGGTTATGTGTATTCAGAGGCATGTGAATCTCAGCTAAATTTTCCTCTCTAACTTGGCCTGGAGTAGTGGTGGCTCCAGGAAATGGCCTCAGCTATAATGGTGGTGATGCCCCCACCACACATGGGACAAGGTGAGTGGGCTCGGAATCTGAGGGAGAAGGTGGGTAGAGAGTCCTAGCTGGATGGTGGGGCTCAGATACCCAGTTATGTTGTATTTTAATATAAAAGCATGCAATTTAAAAACTGAGTATCTTGCTATGAAGTCTTCTTAAATCTTAAGCAATAATAAAAATCAAATATGTGAGGAAACCATATTCTCACTGCTGTCTTATCTATAAAAAATTTGTGACTTACAAGTCCATTAGTAAGAGGTGGACCTCATTTTTTAAACAGAGGTTACTTTTCAACTGAAATATGTTGACATATATTAGTTTCAGGTGTACTACATAATGATTCGACATTTTAAGACATTATGAAATGATCACAATGATAAGTCTAGTAACCATCTGTCCGCATACAAAGTTACTACAGCACTGCTGATCATACTCCTTATGCTGTCTATTAAATCCCCTAAAAGTTACTTTTTTAAGTGTAAAAAGCACACATTGCCAGGTAATGTGAGCAGTATGATCCTATAAAAAGCTTCCTTTAAATTTATGAGCATAAAGGTGTGGAAGGATACCAGAAGTATCTGAGAGGAGGATGGAATTGGTGAGGAGTATGTTGGGGAGATATTTATTATTTGTATATGTCTTTATTATATGCTCTATTAAAATGAGTGTTTTACTTATGTAAATAAGAAGGGAATACATTTAAGATGAAACATCCCTTTTTCCACATTTTTATTATAGACACTTTCAAACATTTAACAAAGTTGAAAGAATTTCACAATAAATATCTGTATACCCACCATCAATCCACCTCATTTTTGATGCATTTCAGAATACACTGATATCAGTACACTACCCTCCTGAGTAATTAAGCATGGATATCATTAATTAGAATTCTGTATTTGTTTATAGTTTTCTGCAGTGCCTGTTTGATTAGAGAAGTAATACATATTCATCAGACAAAATTGAAAATTATGCATAAAAATTTTATAATTCTATCAGTGTCTATTTGTATCAGGTATTATACTTTGTAGTTTGCTAGCACCATCTCATTTAATCCATTCCCAAGCCTTAATAAGTAGCATGACCCCTATTTTGCAGATAAGGAATTTGTAGGCAAGTGGCTACAATTCTCACAGTGGCGGAATTAGAATATGTACCAAGCATGTCCCAGCCGCTCACCCGTCATTACATGTGGCCCTACTCCTTGATTCCATCCCACCTCACTCTGAGATAAATGCTGTTGACTCTTCCAGACCCTTTTCTAGATGTTTGTGTTTCCACGAAAGTATTTTTTCCCAAAAATAGGTTTACATTGTGTGTATTACTTTGGAACTAGCTTCTTTCCATCTTGGCAAACCTTCCTCCACATCTTGTTAATGGCTGTAGAACATTCTGCTGAGTGACCATACCGTATCTTATAACTGCTTTATTGCTGAGTATGTTTCCAGTTTTTGTTATCAACTGTGAGGGTATAAATCTTCATACATACTATCAATACTGATTATATCCTTAGGTTCACAAGTGAAATCAGTGGGTCAGATTGTGTGTAGTTTCCACTTTTTTGGGGGTCAAATATGATGCATGTTTTTATTTGTGTGAACGTGCTACATGACTTCAGTCATGTCCGACTCTTGCGACCCCATGGACTGTAGCCTACCAGGCTCCTCTGTCCATGTGATTCTCCGGGGAAGAATACTGGGGTGGGTTGCCATTTTCTTCTCCAAGGGACAGTTAGCGACTAAACAACAACAAAACAGTTATAGGCCAGCATCAGACCACCAGTGGCTCTATTTGAAGGGGCAATTGATGTCACATCTTCTTGGCCCACCATTGTGTGCTATCCTGAAACTGATGGTGTATGTGTAGTTTCTACTCTGAAGATAAATTCCCAAATTTGTATTTCAGAAATTGCTTTTATCAAACTCCTCCCACCAGTTATATATATATATATATATATATATATATGCCCAGTAATATATATATATATATATATATATATGCCCAGCAGGTCTTCCCCATCCTAGCCAGTGCTGGCATGAAATACACAATTAAAAAAAAAGTCTTTTCTAGTTAGATAAATAAAGCATTTATGCTTTGTTTGGCATTCTTTAGATTAATGAGGTGGAGCCCATGTTCTCATACTGATTCATCACTTAGTTTCTCCTTTCACATTCTGCTTGTTTGTGTTTGCACAGTTCAATTTTAAGTTAGTCTCTTGAAGAAGAATTTAAAACCATTTGATGTTAAAGTCTACCTTAAGATTGAAATTTTATTTTTCACTCAGAGTTTACTTTCTGAGAAGTGTGGTAAAGGCAGCTACAACGGGAGTAGAAAGCAATAGCAGAAAGGTTTATGTTTTCCTCTTGGTGACAGATAAATCTCTGAGATTACTGTGAAGGAAGGAAGCATTTTAGAATTCATTTGTACGGAGCTTCCCAAGTGATTCAAGTGGCCATGGAGACCCGCCTGCACCAACCACAGGGGCAGAGGCTCAGCTAATTGATGGTTGGCTGTGAAGCAGCCTGTGGCCCTAGTGTCCTTCATGGGGGCAGAGGACACTCACTGCTGCTGGGACCATCCTGGGGAAAGGGGAGAACGCTGAGTGTGGGCAAAGAAGCAGTGACGGAGTTGGAGAGCAGAGAGGACAGCTAATAGCTTAGCTTCACCTTTTCTAATGAATACACCTCATCTTTTCTGTCTGTCCTGCTTGACGGTAAGAAAAATCAAAGCTGTGCCCCGCTGTGGGGCCCCAAGTCCTGTCTCCACATTAGTGGGGTGACCTGGTGGCTCTCACTACGTGTGAGGTGTCAGAGGACAGGGGAGCCTGGCACAGTAAGTACATTTGGTCAGAATTCACTTATGGTCTCAACAATGCTTCCCTGGCCTCAGTGGGCTTCCCTGGTGTCTCACAAGGTAAAGAATCTGCTTGCAATACAGGAGACTGAGGTTTGATCCATTGGTTGGGAAGATCCCCTGGAGAAGGGAATGGCTACCTGCTCCAGTATTCTTGCCTAGAGAATCCCATGGACAGAGGATCCTGGTGAGCTACAGTCCATGGGGTCACAAAGAGTCGGACACGACTGAGCAACTAACACAGAGATGATGCTTATTCTCCATGGAAGCGTGATAGTGAAACACAGGTTATAGGAGAAAAAGGATCTGAAGAAACAACTTAATGTTAATTCTGGTGTAGCATGAGTGATGATATTTTTACTCCTTTTTTTCTTAATTTCTATAATGAGCACATTTACATATATAAAGAAAATACTAGTAAATCAAATTTAAACAACCTCCCCCCTGGTAAGACTCTCCTGCTGAGTTAGGTTCAAAAAACAGGAAAGTTTTTCATCCCTATGCACCGAAGTTGCAGCCTGTGAGTGTAGGTTCTTTTGTATTGATGTATTGGTAATTAAACTTTAAGGGAGAAGGAAGCAGTTTAGTAGCAGGAGTAATTTAAAGCCAGAACCGAGTATTCCAGATCCCCCCAATCCTTGTCTGGATCATGTGACTGGCAGCCAGAGGAAGCCCTGCTGAAATCTGTTAACATTTTGCTCCAATCCAAAGTGGCTCTTTGCTTTTAGACTTGAATCCACATTCACCGAGATTAAATTTTATCTTGAATTCACTAAAAGGTTCTGGAAGGAGAGGTTACACAAAGGGAAACTTCCCTAATGAGACATTGTTTCCCTTCATCACTGGTCCCAGAAGGTGAAATTTTATTTATAAAACAGAGTCGCAGATATAGAAACACATGTATATTTACTAAGGAAGGAGAGGGGAAGGGATAAATGGGGCAATCAGGATTGACATATACAAACTACTGTATACAAAATAGGTAACTAATAAGCACAGGGAAGTCAACTCAGTACTTTGTAATGGGAAAAGAATCTAAAGAGTGGACATATGTATATGGGTAACTGATTCACTTTGCTATACACTTGAAATTAACATAGCCTTGTAAATCAACCATGTATCAATTTAAAAAAAGACAAGTCTGTCCCTCCGGTGAGCTGAGTGGTATCTGAGGAGAAAGGGCCACCGTGTAAAAGGGGCCTGAAGTGGGCATGGAAAAGTTCTTGAAAACTGAAAAAAAATGGTACCATTTTGTTGGCTTGATATTCTTGGCATGTTCATTAGTCTATAAAAAGGGCCTTGCCAATGTCATAAGTCGAGTTCTAAAAGCCTGAGGCTTTTAAACTTGAAGGAGTACAGCAAAGGACGGACCTCACACAGAATATATCACAAAAAGTGACAAAAGTTGATTAATTACTCATATTAAAACTAATTTGCGGTAATGGTATTAACATTCTGAAGCTAGCTACTTCCTTCAGTTTGCTGCTTGTCGTTGGGAACCTCTCTTCCTTCTTTGTTCATTTCTTAAAGGAACCATCTTTCATTTTTCCCTCTTTTTTTTTGTAACCTGTTTCCTCTAAGGACTATAAATATCTGAGGTTCACTTAAATCTAACCAAGATTTCCTTCTTGACAGAGGTTCTTCGAGAACTCAGTTGTGAAAGTGAGTTACATGTTTGAATTGAAATCTGGAATTACTAAAAGAAAAAAATAAAATAGGTTCCTTTCTTGGGCTGAATGTTCAAAACAGTTCTTTTAAGCAGGACATGTTAAGGACATGACCTGATATAAGTTTCTGTTTCCTTTCCTCTAAATTTTAATTAATTCTGCTTAAGAAAAGAGTCTTCTTGAAGCTGTATGGGTTACCAGCAAGTGTTCTCCTTCCAAAAATTGTCTTTCATAATCTATAAATGATATAGATGCTCAAACTTAAAAAATAAAAAGTACTTATCAAAGTGTCTTACGGGGAATTAAAGGTAGTGATTATTTTTACGTCCTGGTGAAGGCATTTCTATTCTCCTCTGGTGTGAGCGATGTAGTATGAAGCCACCTCCTCGTTTGTGCTTCAACTGCCTGGGACAGCAGTGTCCTCACATAAATAGCATTAGGAGCCCTGTATTGCACTAGCTTTTTTTGAACCATTGGCCAAAACTTGCTGTCTTCCATTGAGCTGAATTTTCCAAATATGTGCATGGAACACTAGTCCCAAAGGAGGTTCCAAAAAAAAGAAAGAAAAAACCGCCAAAAAAACTGTCTGCTCAGCTAATTTGGGGAGATACGAGAGAGTGAACATTAAGTAAGCTTAATATTTTCTACTTACACTTGAATGCCAGTGATTGTCCATGTCAAACTGGTGTTGATTAATAAGAATGATTTGTCTTACCTTCAGCTTTTAAATGGCTGCCATGCAGTGAACCCTTCTTTGTAAGGTATTTGCCGCCTGGTCCCAACCAACTCCTTCCTACTCAAACAGTCTTCCTCACAGACCTGACCATTGCCATCTCCACAGATTCTGATGAGGCTCACAAAGCCAGATGGCTGTTAACAACCCTGTCGTAACTCTGGTTCACATCTGCTGGCAGGGTAAAACACTCCAAATTTTCAGTTCTATCTATGGTACAGCATTAGTGATGAGATCTTACTTTCTTTTCCAAGAAGCTTTTCAAGTGAATATTTCATGAACTGAGTGGCCTGGTCGAAGGATACAGTCTTTGAACATAATCTGGAGTCAGATCACAGAGTCTGAATAGCTGAGTTTACTTGTAGACTTGCCATAAATTATATATTTGAAATTGGACAGTTACTTAAACTTGCTGGGCCTCAGTTTCTTCACCTGTAAAATGGGAATAATAATGGGACTTACTTTATAGGGTTGTTCTGAAGGCTAAATGAGATCATAGTTACATCAGAACAGTTACTTGGACATACTTAGCAATAAATAAGTAGTAGTCATCATCAGGGCTTTCCAAATGGCTCAGTGGTGAAGAATCTGCCTGCCAATTCAGGAGACATCAGTTTGACCCCTGGCTCTGGAAGATCCCCTGGAGAGGGAAATGGTAATCCACTACAGTTACCATCATCAGTATTATTACATTCTCAGAAGCTGAGGTTGGGGTTTGCAGTCACCTGATACTGCCTTTGAGAGTATGTTTATAACTGGATCTTTCTTGTCCCTTTGGAAAGCATGATGCTTTCAATGGCCATATGACATTAAGTCATATGAGTTAGTCTTGAGGATCTGGTGTGGAAATGATAGCACGTTGGAGTTGGAAAAGACTGCAATAGCAATCAAGTCCCACTCTCATTTTATAGATGTACAGGTTCAGGTAAGGTGACTTTTCCAAAGCTCCCCGCCCCCACCATTAGCTGCAGATGGAGTTAATAAGAGAACCTAGGACTCCACTTCAGGGGTATAGGACAGTGATATTAGTTATCTTGTTTTCTGCTTGCATTTGTGGATTGTTTCATAACTGAGGTTAACCTTCCTGAAGCATAAAGAGGCACTATAAAAGGAGGGAAAGGGAAACATGGTGGAAAAGACATTTTAGAGCCAGAGAGCTCTGTGTTGCTATCCGACTTTTGGTGATGTAGTGACCTTCTGTGACTTTCACTACCATCATGTGTTTGGGGATACTAATATTTGCTTTTCAGCATTACTGAGAGGACTGAATGAGAAAATACATAAAACTACTCTGAATGTTGTAGCTTCTCAATAGATGGTAATTATCATTAAAATTTATTGTTAATGGCGTTTTAATAGATAAGTACCAGTGCCAGAAACAGTTACCTGAGAATAACAGTTGGAAAGGGATTGTGGGACCTACTTAATCTCATGCATCTTGAACAGGATCATACACAGTGGAGGGTAAGTAGCCATGTGCAAAAGTGAATGAAATGGTATGTCATTTAGGAGTGTCGATTTGTTTTTTGTTTCTGTTTTTGAGGAAATTTTCAGAGGTCAGTCATTGAAAACATTTTAAAAATTACATGGATAGTCTATGGAATAACATTCAAAGTTAACAAACATTTCTTTAAGAAAAAGCATGGAACTTCAAACAAATTTTAATTTTGCAGCAGACTGCTCTGAAATATACTACGAACCTCCCAGCCCAGTTTCCAGAATGCTCACTCGGCATGGCTGTTGGGGATAGTTTGATGGAAATGCTTGAGAATCATTAATTTAACCTGTCATCTCACTGCTGGGTGATAAATCTAATCATCTAAGGAAAGACAGACTGAGATGATGTGTGCCTGGCGCTGCCAAGCTCCTCTTGCAAGTGCTGTGGTGGTGATGCAATGACAGTCGGATGAAGTTGGCTTTCAGAAGCCTTCCTGGGCTCCAGACCCACACATCTGCTTCTCTCACCTTTTATTCTCACTTCTAATGTCCAGTCCTCTGTTCTGGGATCTCTTTGAGGTGGTATTTATTCTCTGTGTCTGCCGATCATCTGTCCTTCCTTCTGCCGGTAACAATGACTGATTTTCTCTACCCTCCCTCCCTCAGCCTGTGAGTCTTGGATGGCAATACTCCTGACTGCTGGGGCAAGGGGTAGCCACATGACCCAAACTTGACCATGAATTTGTTCCTTTCTTTCCTGGTTCCTGTAATGCTTTCTCCCCCTGAACCTGAAGCTGTGATGATGTTAGCCTTGAGTTCCCTGTTAGTGAGGAAGTGACATAAATTAAATCCTTGGTTTTGCTTTCATCCAAAGTTGTGGGATTTGAGTTTTCTGTTGTTTGTGTCATTCTGTATTGGTATTTACCCTTGGCTTTTCCACCCTAGTTACTAGAACTGTTTTCCCTTCTTTATCTTGAACATAAATTATGTATTCTTTTTTATGATTCAAAATTTTTGTAGATTATATCCCATTTAAAAGTATTATAAAATCTTAGCTCTATTACCTGTGCTGTATAATGTATCCTTGTAGCTTGCTTATTTAAACTCAGTGGTTTGAACTTTTAAATCTCCTACTGCTATTTTGCCCTTTCCCCATTCCTCCTCCCTACTGGTAACCACTAGTTTGTTCTCTGCCTCTGTGAGCGGTTGTATTTTGTTATAGGCATTTTCTTTTTAATTCTACATTTATTTTATAATTTTATTTATTTATTTTTGACTGTGCTGGGTCTTTGTTGCTGTGAGGGCTTTTCTCTAGTTGTGGCAAGTGGGGGCTACTCTCTACTTTTGATGCATGGACTTTTCATTGCAGTGGCTTCTCTTGTTGCAGAGCATGAACTCTAAGGTGGGTGGGCACCAGTAGTTGCAGCTCTTGGTCTCCAGAGCATAGGCTCCATAGTTCTGGTGCATGGACTTAGTTGCTCTGTGGCGTGTGGGATCTCCCTGGACCACAGATTGAACCCATGTCTCCTGCACTGGCAAGTGGATTCTTTCCCACTGAGCACCACTGAGCACCAGGGAAGCCCTTAATGCCACATTTAAATGATAACATAGTGTTTACCTTTCTCTGTATGACTTATTTCACTCAGCATAGCACTCTCCAGGTCCATCTGTGTTGTTGCAGATGACAGAATTTCATTCTTTTTTATGGTTGAGTAGTATACCATTGTGTATATACCATGTCTTCTTTATCCATTTGTTTGTTGGACACTTAAGTTGTTTCCATATCTTGGCTATTATAAATAATAGCTGTGTGCTGCTGTGAATATTGGGGTACATGTAAAATCTTTTTGAATTAGTGTTTTCATTTTGTTTGGATATATACCCAGGAGTGGAATTGCTGGATCATATAGTAGTTCTATTTTTAGTTTTTTGAGGAACCTCCATATTGTTTTCCATAGTGGCTGTACCAATTTACATTTCCACCAATGGTGTACGCTGGTCCTCTTTTCTCTCCATCCTTGCCAACATTTTTATTGTTATCTCTTTGATGATAGCCATTCTGACAGGTGTGAGGTGATACTTCATTGTAGTTTTGATTTGCATTTCTCTGATTTGTGATATTGAACATCTTTTCATGTGTCTGTTGCCATCTGTATATGTCTTCTGACCATTTTAAAATCAGTTTTCTTTTATATTAAGATGTATGAACTGTTTGTATACTTTGGATACTAATCCCTTATTGGTCATATTATTTCAAGTATTTTCCCCCATTTAGTAGGTTGCCTTTTTGTCAATGGTTTCCTTTGCTGTGCAAAAGCTTTTATTTAAGTCCTATGTGTTTATTTTTGCTTTTGTTTCCTTTACCATAGACAGATCAATACACACACACACACACACACACACACACACATTGCTACAATTTATGTCAAGGAGTGCTCTGCCTGTGTTTTCCTCTTAAGAGTTTAGTAGTATCCAGTCTCAGATTTAAGTTTTTAATCATTTTGAGTTTATTTTTGTGTATGGTGTTAGAGAATGTTCTAATTTCATTCTTTTACATGTACCTGTCCGGTTTATGCAGTATCACTTATTGAAAGGCCTATCTTTTCCCCATTGTATATTCTTGTCTCCTTTGTCATAGATTAACTAACCACAAGTTTCTGGATTTATGTCTGGATCCTTTATTCTTTTTTGTTGATCTGTGTGTCTGTTTTTGTGCCAGTACCATACTGTTTTGATGATTGTGGCTTTGTCGTATAGTCTAAAGTCAGGGCGCGTGATTCCTTCAGCTCTGTTCTTCTTTCCCAAGATTGTTTTGGATATGGATATTGGGGGTCTTTTGTGTTTCCACATGGATTTTAAAATTATTCTAGTTCTGTGAAAAATACCTAAAGCAGTTGAGCTTTGAGTTAACCCTTAAACAGGAATGAGGGTTTTCCAAGTGGACCTAAGCATGTAGTCCTTGAAATTGGAACAGCATGTTCCAAAGACACATGGCTAGTTCAGGAGCTAGAAGCAGTCAAACGTTGTAAAACACAGGATAACAAAATTCAAGTGACAGGTTCTGTTTATCTTTATAATCACTATACTATCTTTGAGAATCTACTGTAGGCAGTTCTTGCTTTGCACAGTTCCCATGGAGACAAATATCAGTTACCACAACTTAGTTAAATAACACCAGCCCTTCAATGATGGGGTTCAAACTTCAGTTACTAGTTTAGTATATTAACTATGATGGATTGCATGAAGTACAGACCTACACTGTGGGCTCTTCAGTCCACAAGTCACAGTATAAATAATAGGTACAGATCATGGTCAGCGACCAATCGTGATGCTTCTTTAAAAGTCTTTGGTAATTCGTCACTGTGAATGTCAGCTCATGCACAGACAGTGAAATGTGTGGTTGTCTTGTGTCCTTCTTGTCCATGGACAATCCACATGACACTTACAAAAACGGATAATCAAAGGGGAAATTGGCTGGCAAAGATGAAAGTGCTATGAAGAAATGAAAATAATGCTGGATGTGAAATCCAGATCTAACCTGAACAGAGATCATAGAAGAAATAGCTGACCATGCAGTTGTTGACACTGTATCATTTGAGACTCTAGATACGCAGCCAGAGGAACTCAGTGAAGGTGAATTTACTGACATTAATGAGGCAAGTGGCTGTGATGAAAAATATAAAGATGTCCCAGAGGAAGTAAAAAACTCCACATTAAAGGAACTCTTGGAGATATTTCCTAACACTTAAAAAGCAAAGGAAAAAATGTTGGAAGCTCATCCAAACTTAGGAAGGAATATAATGGTTTGTCAAGGCATAGACAGAAATGCTCATTTCAGATCATCAGTGCTAGGACAAGAATTCAAGTACCATTAAAAAAAAAGTACTTTTAATACTTTTTAAAGAAAAATGTTACTGGAGCATACTTGCTTTCCAGTGTTATATTAATTTCTGCTGTGCAGCAAAGTGAGTTGGCTATAGGTATATGTATGTCCCCTCTTTTTTTGGATTTCTTTCCTATTTAGGTCACCACAGAGCAGAGTCCCCTGTGCTGTAGAGTAGATTCTTATTAGTTTTCTGTTTCATACACAGTAGTATATATGTGTCAATCCCAATCTCCCCATCCATCCCACTCCCTTTCCCCTCTTGGTAATCATCAACTTGTTCTCTGCATCTGTAACTGTATTTTTTGCTTTACAAATAAGTTCATCTATACCATTTTGATACTTTTTTTTTTCAACAAAAAAATAAAGCACCTTTAATTCATGCTGTTTCCACTATTTTAAATTGCAACTTACTAAGTATCAATTTTACTATTTTTCGTTTCCCTCTTCATTTATAGCCCACAATAATATCTTTTAAACATTCCAGTCAAAAAGTTTAAAAGTCACAGAAGAATCATACTTTTCCTCACTGATTATGAAAATAGTTTTGCATGGTTTCTGCTTGTGTGGTTGTTTTTCAGTCCCACAACATTACTGCCAAAACTTGGCCTCTGTTCACTGGTGCTGAACAGAAACGCCGACACAGAGTTTTAGGTGAAGTAGAATAGAGTAGTTTTTACTTCTTTGCCAGGCAAAGGGGGCCATAGCAGGCGAATGCATTCAAAACTGTGTGATGCACTCTGGAGGAGGGAGCAATATGCTAATTTGAAGCTCATGTAGATAACGCTGAAACTCAGCAGTAATCACAGCAATTGTTTAGAACTTAGAGTGAGAAAAGGTTGTTTTTGTGTGTGTGTGTGTGGTGGGAGAAGTAGTTTGTCACTGACATTGCTTTGACTCCCTGACTCATAGGGATATTAAAAAGTAGACTCACTTTTAGTTAGTTTTACTTTCAGTAGATTTGCTCACCTTAGTGCCTGTGCCTGAATGGACCATTCCTACCACCCTGCTGCTGGCACATCACTGAAAATATCCTCAGAGAAGCACAATGGAGTGGAGCATCATCAGAAGACAGTAAAAACTGAAACGTGTTTTGCAGAGGAGAGGGCCTGAGCTAGGGAGGTCCCAATGGAAATTAGCTTAATTTAGGCTATTGGTCTTCATAATGTAGTTAAGTTTAATCCCTGCCTGAGATGACCACTGCCTCTTAAAATTTCCACCAGAGCTCATTTCTATCAGATGCATTTTTTTTGTAGTTGGCATTGCTGATTTCTTTTGAACTTCCCTTGAACTTAGCTGTGAGCTTGGGAGTTGCCCATCCATTTGTCCTTGAACTTCCAGCTTTTCCCATATCTGTTGATGTGTGCATTAGTATGTGTACAGTAGCCATAACCCGAGTTTGGTTTGATTGTCTAAACTATCTAGCCTATTATACTTATAATCATTAGTGAAACGGAGTCTAGAATCTCCTAATATATAACATCTTTTAAAATACCCTACAGTTGAGCTTTGAACAATAGGGATTTGAACTTCATGAGTCCAGTACTCAGACTTTTTTCAGTAGTAAATACTACAGTATTATACAATTGATGGTTGGCTGAATCCAAGAATGTGGAACCAGCAATGTGGAGCAATGTCTATATGTTATTCATGGATTTTCTGACTTCATAGAGGGTTGGTGCCCCTGACCTGGTGTGGATCAACTGTAATTTTAAAGGCAGGAATTTGCCCCAACCCACCTTGTCTTCCTGAAATGACTATACCTATTTTCCATTTTAGGTCGTCATTCTCCAACAACTGCTTATAGATTTGATTCTTCCATCACGTATATTTTAGTTGTATATCTGAATGTCCCAGAAAAAGTTGAATAACAACAACAGTAGTACAGAAGTCTCAAGTTATAATAATGTAGTTAAGCCAGAAATCCAAACTCAGACTGCAGATGTACAAATCTCATTTTCATATACAGTAGAAACTCCTTGGGAAGCTTTAGCTATACCTGTTACTTGGTTGCAAAAAAAGATTTTTTTATAAAAGAATATTTTCTGAAGTTGCACAAAAGAAATTTTACCTTTTGGGAGTAACAAAAACTGAGGTGAGTGACATTTAGGGAATTAAACTGTAAAATGAGCTAAGTTTGGGGTATACTGAACTTTTGCATTAAGAGTTGTTTGAATGCAGAAACAACTTAATGTCTTTCTGGAGTAAAATGAGTTTGGGAAATTTTTTGAAAAATGCTAATGCAACATATTATAAAAATTTCCCATATCATTAGATGGAAGCAGCTAAAATAATGACAAGACTTCTGGGAAGGCCTACAGTGCTTTTGGAAGAATTGATCATGTTTTTCAGTGTGAACTTTGCTCTGGGCGCTGTAACTGCTAGAGGCAAAATGTGAAACTACTTTTATTGCAGAGAGATGGAGGATTAATATTAACAAACACAAGGAAACTGTTGAAAAGACCAAAGAAGACCTCTGAAATTCACAATAAATGTATCAATACAGTATGGAGTATGAGGTGAGACTGTGACAGTATGGGATAACTCCATAAAACTCTTATAAAAAAATGTGGCTCGCTGATTTTTGTTGGAATTAACCACCATTTCATCCAAGTCAAGCTATTCCCAGATTGGTGAAATGTGTTAGGAAATTACAAGTGGCAACATACTTTCAAAAGAGGTCTTAGAGATACCTCCAGTGTACTCTGTATCCCTCTGCTTTAGTTCAGTTCAGTCGCTCAGTCGTGTCCAACTCTTTGCAACCCCATGGACTGCAGCATGCCAGACTTCCCAGTCCATCACCAACTCCCGGAGCTTGCTCAAACTCATGTCCATCGAGTCGGTGATGCCATCCAACTATCTCATCCTCTGTTGTCCCCTTCTCCTCCTGCCTTTAGTCTTTCCCAGCGTCAGGGTGTTTTCCGAAGAGTCAGTCCCTCTGCTTAGGTAGGCAATAGTAATTTCTTCTGGGGACACTTTTACTGCCAGGTTTTTGTCATCTCATGGTGTTTATAATGAAGGGGTACTTGGAAACCCAGACATGCCTATAGAGAGGCTTTGAGAAGGAAACTGCTTGGGGTGGAGTAAGTAAAACCAGATATGATAGATGAAATGGATTAAAGGGAGAAACTAGGGGATCATGTAGGGAAATTTAGAAAGATTTTTTAGAAATGTTATTTTGTTTGTGGTATATTCTTGAAACACTTGATGCTCTTTTGAAACTTATCCTGTTCCTTAAGATGGAGGATTTTTGGAACAAGCAGGTTCACTGGCTACAGAGGTATGGATAGCCAAGAACTGACTGACCAGATAAAACTAGTGCAGTTCTCAGGCTGAGTGATTATGTGTCTATTACTAATCTTGTAGTCATCACCTTGGGAAGCATAGAAACATTACAAAAATAAAAATACCAAATGTGCCCTTTACAGATATTAAAATCTGAATCTTTCACAAGGTGTGGTTCATTTTTGTTTTTAAAAAAGTTATAAAATATTGTTTTTTGATGTGCCATAAATCTGTCAGTTTGGCTGAGTACAAAAATAGATTTATCTCTTTATCCTCAGTAGTGAAATCTTGGTTTTATGATTCCAAGTCAAGAAAATGATATTCTGTATTACATTAACACTAAGTACTTCCAAACTATGATGTTTAATAATGATTTACCTTTTACAAAATATTTGCACAAACGTTATTTCAGCTGGAGTCACCAAACAGGAGAAATGTAAGATTTAAGCAAAATTTTTCTTGAAAATGCTCAAAGAAAATGATTCTTTTAAATGTTTCATTAATATATTATGTAATATAGACATTACATCTCCTTGTCCCAATATATGTTATTCTGTTATAGTTTTAGCCTTAAGATAAGATGATATTTTGGAGAAGGAAATGGCAACCCACTCCAGTGTTCTTGCCTGGAGAATCCCAGGGATGGGGGAGCCTGGTGGGCTGCCGTCTATGGGGTCGCACAGAGTCAGACATGACTGAAGCGACTCAGCAGCAGCAGCAAGATGATATTTTAATGACACAGCAGCTTATTAATAAAACAATGAATCCTCCTCATAGGAAGCATTTTCATTAAAATAAGCTTTTATTTTAATCCAGCTCAACTCAGCCTTTATTGATTGTGTGTACACCATGTGAAGGGTGCTGTGCTGGGTGCTGTGAGCCAAATCAGGAGTAAACCTACTTCTTGCATTCAAGGAGCAATAAGAACATAAATAGAAACCAGTCAAGAGTGGCATATCCCTCTTCTTTGGGGAGTGAGGGGGAGTCAAGGCACAGAGAGAAGACACTAGAGAAATGAAAGCAGTGTGCCATGGGAGTTCACAGGCAGAAGATAGAGCCCTGAGCTGGTAGGATTGGGAAAGCCTTCATGGACATAGTATGACATGAACTTTGAATAAGAAATAATATTGGGAGAAGTGAAGTTTAAACACAATCATGGGCAGAAACAAAGGTTTTTGAGTTTAGGTTGTCTTAATAAGTTGAACTTTCTTTTCTTTCAAAGATGTCTATAAATCACCATGTTGTCAGTGAATGACATATACACTCAGTCTATGATCTGGATTATCTCATCCAGTTTTTTCAGGAAACTCTGGTCCAGAGAAGTTAAGTGCCAGTCTGCAAACCCTGGGAACTTGTTGAAGGAATCAGACTAGAGCCTGCTTCTTTATTTCCAGGCCATTGCTAAACACAGTTTACTTACAAAACAAAACAATGACACAAATGTCTGTAACTCTCAGGTTTTTGTTTTCCTCACTTGCTTAGGATGTTAATATAAAGAAAAAATTTCCTTTTTTTTTTTTTGGTGATGGAGGTGAGATTGAGATTTTTTTTTTTTTTCCTAGTCTGTATATTGGTTTGCTATTGCTGCCATAATAAAAATACCATGGACTAGGTGGTTTAAGTAACAAGTTGATTTTTCTTACTATTTTGCAGGCTAGAAGTCCAAGATCAAGGTGTTAGCAGGGTTGATATGACCTAGATCCTCTTTCCTTGGCTTACAGATGGCCATTTTCTTACTGTGTCTTCAGATGGTTTTTATCTGTTGTATTTGCATTCCTACTTTCTTCTTATAAAAGCACCAGTCATATGGGATTGGTCATACTACATGACCTTATTTCACCATAATTCCTTCTTTAAAGGCCTTATCTCCAAAAATGATTACATTCTGAGGTATTTGGGGTTGGAAATTCAACATATGAATTTGGGGGAGACACATTTGAGCCCCTAACACTATATCACAGTCTTGACTAAATGGAAGGAAATAATAGATGTCATTACTAGGTGGCAAGCATTTATCATATGTTTTCTCATTTAATCCCGACAATAAATAGTTAGGCCCAATAAGCATAATTGTCATTGTCGTGATGAGGGAAAAGATTCTGTGAGAAGGTAAATGATATGACTAGTACCACATGTTTAGAAAATGGCAGAATCAAGACTCAAATATACTGTGTTAGGCTGTGGATCTACACTCCATTTTGCAGCAGAGCTCTAACAGCCTCTGATTGGGGTTGAAGGCATTAGATCACTAATCCCTTTAAAATTACATTTCCCTTTTCTCTAAGACAAACTTTTGGGGACATATATTTAGGATATATTTCCTCTAATATTTGGACCATAGGCTTTTTGGAAATATAAGAAGGGTAATTTCTTCCTTTAGAAATGGAGAACAGGGACTTCTCTAAATCAGTGCTTCAGTGGTTGCGGATCTGCCTTCCAGTGCAGGGGATTTGGGTTCAATCCCTGGTTGGGGAACTAAGATCTCACCTGCTTCCAGGCAACTCAGCCTGTGTGCCTTAGCTACTGAGCCCGTAAATTCTGCAACCCATGTGCTGCAGCTAGAGAAGCTTCCACATGCTGCATCTAGAGAAAGCCTTGTGCCTCAACAAAGACTCAGCACAGTGGGGAAAAAAAAAGAAAAAAAAAAACAACACAAAGTGTGTGGTAATTAACATATGGAGGAGACTTACCTTAACCTTTCCTGTTAGTTTATTCTCTCAAGAGGTCACTTTTATGCTGTCATCTGCAACCTTGCTCATAGCTGTTGGAAGGGTTCTAAGGCATGGGGGCATTGCCCTTTCCAGGGTGACCCCCATTATTGCTCCTTTACTGGTGACACATGAAGTCATTATGCCTGTGAAGAGGTAGGTAGAAGGTACCTCCTGGTCTTTTAAGGGGTGAGTTTTCCTGAAGGCTAAATGTTCAAAGGTTTGCCAAAGAGATGTCTGTGGAAAGTGCAATTTCTAGTTGCACTTTCTCAGAAAAGGAGAAAAGCAAGATGGAGACTTCCAGAATAAGGTTTCAAATGTACAGACAGGTGTCTGGATAAAAACAGGCAATTCTCTCAGCATATTGCACTCATTTTATTTTTAATTACAGTGAGTTACAAGGTTAGTCCTGCTCTTTGGTTGCACTTTAATTATTCCCCCAATGTTGTCTTTCTGTGTTATGATCCCTTTAACAGGGAGGAGGAAATAGACGTTTAATTAACCAGATGTCACTCAATAAATCTTAAGTGTTATTCTCTGCATCAGAAAAGAAATTGCAAACCAGTGAAAAAGGGCCTGGATTTTAAACTTATTAATTTGGCATACTTTAGGGTTTTTATAATGATGACATATTTGAAAGTAAAATCAAGAAAGTTTTTTTAAAATGTGGGGTTTCTTATGGATCAGATGAGCAGTACCATAAATCATGTTCTTAATTTTTCTATATGTTTATTCATGATTATTGACTGTAGTATATTCTTAAAGTACTCTTTTCTTCAAACCTGATTACAGAGGAGGGCTCAACAAGGACAGAAATTTGGAAGGTGGCAGACACTTTACTGATCAACAGCCATTCCCTTTCTTTGAAAATAGAACCCTGATTTTTGTTCACCCTCCTCCTAGAAGCATTTCCTTCAAGAATGGCTGGGCTCTTCCCAACCAAGGAGGTAATTCTAGGTTGCTCTAAGCCAATTATAATGGTGTCATCCACTTTCTGAGGTAATTGGCTTAAATGTGAGCATGTGACAAAGCTCTGACCAATGAAGGAAAATCCACCGAGGGCTTCTGAGAAGGAATTTTTTTCCCCCTCACTAATCGATATGTAGTGATGTCACAATGCTACTGTACTTACTTGGATATTTGTGATATATGATAGGGAGCATTCATTTTGTAGTATCCATTCAAGTCTTTACTGAATACCTGTATATTCAATGAATCTGGCTTGAGTTTTTAACATGAAATCACACACATTGTCTTCCTCACGAATGTTAATTTATCATATATATGTGATGTTTCACATACATTGTTTTCTGATACACAAGTTGCACTAGAAGAAGAACTCACATTTAAAGGCCAAGAGATATATTCTAGAAACTTTTTAATAATATCCAAATCTGAGAGAAGATTATAAGCTTTAAAAAATTATCACCATTTAATAGTATGTAAGGGAGCATTTTAAAATATGCTTATTTGCCATGTGTATATCTTTGGCAAAGTGTATGTCAAGGTTTTTAGTCTATTTTTTAAAAATCTGGTTGTTTTGTTTTTATTGTTGCATTTTAAGGGAAATGGCAACCCACTCCAGTAGTCTTGCCTGGAAAATCCCATGGACAGAGGAGCCTGGTAGGCTACAGTCTGTGGGGTCGCAAAGAGTTGGACGTGACTGAGCGAGTTTACTACTTACTGTGTATTTTGGAGAAGAGGCTGCTATCACATTGGCCTTTTACAGATACTTTCTCCCAGTTTGTGTTTTGTCTTTTCATCCTCTTGAAGTCCAACTTATAGATTCTCTCTTTCATGGATTGTGCTTTTGATATTATTTCAAAAGTTCATTTCCATATCTAAGGTCATCTAGATTTTCTCCTATGTTATCTTCTAAGAGTTTTATAGTTTTACATTTTACATTTAGATCTGTGATCCGTTTTGTGTTAATTTTATGGGAGGTGTAAAGTCTCTGTCTGGGCTTCCCTGATAGCTCAGTTGGTAAAGAATCCGCTTGCAATGCAGGAGACCCCAGTTTGATTCCTGGGTCAGGAAGATCCGTTGGAGAAGGGATAGGCTACTCACTCCAGTATTCTTGGGCTTCTCTTGTGGCTCAGCTGGTAAAGAGCTACTTGCAGTGTGGGAGATCTTGGTTCGATCTCTGGTTGGGAGAAGGGAAAGGCTACCCACTCCAGTATTCTGGCCTAGAGAATTCCATGGACTGTATTGTCCATGGGGTCACAAAGAGTCTGACATGACTGAGTGACTTTCACTTTCACTTCACTTTTCAAAGTCTCTGTCTAGATTCATCTTTTTACATGTGGATGTTTGGTTGTTCCAACACCATTTGTTGAAAAGACTGTCTTTGCTCCATTGTATTGCCTTTACTCCTTTGTCAAAGATGACTCTATAATGCATCTGTTTCTCAGTTCTCTCTACTGTTCCCGTTGATCTACCTTATCTGTTCTGTTACCAGTACCATAAAATCTTGATTACCATAGCTTTACAGTAAGTGTTAGAGTCAGGCAGTCAGTCCTACTACTTTGTTCTCCTTCACTATTGTGTTAGCTTTTCTAGATCTTTTGCTTTTCCATGCAAACTTTAAATCAGTTGGTCAATATGTGCAAAATACCTTGGTGGGATTTTGACTGGGGTTACATTGATCTAAGTCCAAATTGGTAGGAAATGACATTTTTAACAATATTGTATCCCTATTCAGGAACATGGGCTATCATTCTATTTACTTAGTCATTCATTGGAGTTATGTAGTATTTTTAATAGATTTTATACATATTTTGTTAGATTTATGGTGAAATATTTCGTTTTGAGAGTTGGTAATATAAGTGGCATTATGTTTTTACTTTCAAATTCCGTTTGTTCATTTTTGGTATATTGTCATTGTTCAGTTGCTCAGTTGTGTCTGCTAGGCTTCCCTGTTCTTCACCTTCTCCTGTAGTTGCTCAAACTTATGTCCATTGAGTCGGTGATGCCATCCAACCATCTCATCCTCTGTCATCCCCTTCTCCTCCATCCTTCAATCTTCCCCAGCATCAGGGTCTTTTCCAGTGAGTCATCTCTTTGCATCAGGTGGCCAAAGCCTGAGCTTCAGCCTCAGCATCAGTCCCACCAATGAATATTCAGAATTGATTTCCTTTAGGATTGACTGGTTTGATCTCCTTGCAGTCCAAGGGACTTTCAAGAGTCTTCTCCAACACTATAGTTCAAAAGCATCAATTCTTTGGTGCTCAGCCTTCTTTATGGTATATAGGAAAGCAATTGACTTTTGTATGTTAAGCTCATATCCTGTGACCTTGCTTTCTAGAGTTTGTTGTTATTGATTGTTTCAGATTTTCTAAATCATGTCACCTGCACAAATGGTTTTATTTCTTTCTAGTGTATATACCTTGTATTTCCTTTTCTTGTCTTATCACATAGCTAGGGCTTCCAGTATGATGTTGAAAGGAGTTGCGAGAGGGCTCCTCCTTGCCTTGTACCTGATTTTAGTGAGAATGCTGTGAGTTTCTTGCTGTTAAACATGATATTGGTCATAGGTTTTCTTGTAGATATTCTTCATCAAGATGAAGATATTACCCTCTAGTCATAGTTTACTAAGAACTTTTATGATGAATGGGTGCTGGATTCTGTCATGCTTTTTGATTCTATTGATATAATCATGTGATTTTTTTCTTCTTTATGTGATAGATTACATTAATTGATTTTCAAGCATTGAACAGATTACATTAATTGATTTTCAAGCATTGTTTCAGCCTCACATAGTTGGGATAAATCCTACTTGGTCATAGTATAAAATTCTTTTCATACATTGTTGAATTCAGTTTGCTACTGTGTTCATGAAAGATATTGGTTTCTTGTTTTCTTGTAATATCTTTGTCTGAGTAATGCTGACCTCATAGAATGAGTTAGAAAGGATTCCCTCTGTTTCTACCCTCCATTTTTATTTTTTACCTCACTGTACAGTATGTGGGATCTCCATTCCCTGACTTCAGTGCCCCCTGCTTCAGAAGTGCATGGTCTTAACCACTGGATTGCCAAGGAAGTCCCTATTTCTGTCTTCTGAAATAGACTGCAAGTGTTGGTATATCTTTCTTAAATGTTTAGTAGAATTCACTAGTGAACCCATCTGGATCTAATGCTTCCTATTGTGAAAGTACTGTTATTAATTACTGATTCAATGTATGTAATAGATAAAAGCCTATTCAGATTGTCAATTTTGGAAACTGTTGTTGAACTACTGAATTACCCATCCCTAGAACTGACCTATGTTCAGACTTCTAGTAATGTGAGATGATAGATGCCCCTATTTTATAAGTTTCTTTGGGCCAGATTTCCTCTAATTTGCAGAAGAAAGTAGTCTAGTTAATATAAGTTTCAACTTTTTTTTCCTAGAAGCATTTGTAATTCCCATTGTGTTCCTGTACTCCACCTAAAATTCTGTTTTCTGGCTTCTCAAATCATCCAGAGCCTGAAATCTCATATTCTATATAAAACCTCCCCAAAACTTCCTGCAAAGGGTCTCCTCCTCTGAATCTCCAGAATAGTGCTTCTTAAACCTAAATGCTTTTAGGAGTCATGTGGGAATCTTGTAAACATGCACGTTTTGATTTGCATGTGGAGCCTAAGATTCCGAATTTCTGAAAAGCTCCCCAGGGTTACTAATGCTGCTAATCCATATACAACATTTTGAGTAAAAAGAGTTCTCATTTATAACATTCATTTGATACTAGATCACATGCAATCTTACAGGCAATGTAGCTTTAATGAGTTTATGTCTCACCTTTCCAATTAGATTTCAAACTTTTTGAAAGTGAGAGCTATGCCTCTTTTTTGATTTCATAATGACACTCAACATAGTGCCTTATACAAAGTGTTAATCAAATGAAGGGATGAATAAATGAATGGAAAGGAGACAAAGTTAAATGCAGCAGTTTTTTTTTTCAGCAGTTTTTTTATAAGAAGGAATTCAATATCTCAAATAACTGCTGAATTCAGTGAGAGAGGAGATGACTCTGGGAGAAGAAATATAATTTCATGTAATCTCTTGCATTTTGCCTGAGGACAGGTTCCAGCCAGCTTTGTAGGGGACCTATAAACAACAAAAAATGTATCTCATATAATCTTACTTGTTAAAACATGTCGAGGGCAAAGTTCAGAGAAACTACAGCCACAGGAAAGTGAAGAAGACATCTTAGGTAGAAGAGAGCCAGAGAAGAGGAATCCAAAATTCTGTGCATAAACTCTGCCCAAGTTCCTGGCTGGTCTAAGACTGTGTATATATGGGGTGGATTCCAAGTAGTTCAATTATGGTTAAAGAAATTGAACTGAGATTTGAGCTGCTGCTTGCCATGGAAGAGACAGTTTTCAGTTTGACTTCAACTAACAACAAAATCAGTACTCTTTGAAGGAACATAAGAGAGTCCAGAATATGTGTAGTATATCACTAATAGCATTCAAGATATAATCCAAAAGTACTTGACATATGAAGAAACAAGAAAAATTGATCCCTGTCCTGAGAAAATGTCAGTCATCAGAGACTGACTCTGAGATATCTCATGTTGAAATTAGCAGGGAAGGATTTTAAAGAAGCCAGTTAAACTGATGTTAAAGTATATGATGAATATGCTCATTCAATGAATTCAGTTCAGTCCAGTCACTCAGTCGTGTCTGACTCTTTGTGACCCCATGGACTGCGGCACGGCAGGCTTGCCTATCCATCACCAAGTCCCAGAGTTTACTCAAACTCATGTCCATTGAGTTGGTGATGCCATCCAACCATCTCACCCTCTGTTGTCCCCTTCTCCCACCTTCAATCTTTCCCAGCATCAGGGTCTTTCCCAATGAGTCAGTTCTTTGCATCAGGTGGCCAAAGTATTGGAGTTTCAGCTTCAGCATCTGTCCTTCCAATGAACATTCATTGAATTCGATGAATTGAATTAAAAGGTAATAAATATTAGCAGGAAAATAGATATGATTAAAGGAAGCAAATGGAAATCCTGGAACTGAAAAATGAATTATCTGAAGTTTTGAAATTTCAGTTAATAGGCTAAAAAGAAAAAAACAAGAGTCAGTCTTGGAAATATGGCAGCTTCAGTTCCAGACCACTGCAGTTAAATGAATATTGCAATAAAGTGAATCACACAAGTATTTTGGTTTCCTGGTACATATAAAAGTTATGTTGATGCTATGCTATATTTTTTTAAGTGGTCAATAGCATTATCTCTAAAAAGACAAAAACAATGTACATATCTTAATTTGAGAACACTGCTTAAGAAAAATGCTAACCACTATCTGAGCTTTCATATGAGTTGTGATCTTTTTGCTGGTGTAGGGTCTTTCCTCAGTGTTGATGACTGCTGACTGATCATCACTTGCTGATGGTTGGAGTGACTGTGGCAATTTCTTAAAATAAGACAATGAAGTTTGTAACACCGACAGACTCTTCTTATTATGAAATGTTTCTCTGTAGCCTGCAGTGCTTTTGAGAGTATTTTATGCACAATAGAATTTTTTTCAGAATTGGAATCAGTCCTCTCAAACCCTGCTGCTGCTCTACCAACCAAGTTTATATCATATTCTGAATCTTTTGTTGTCATTTCAGCAATCATCACAACATCTCACCAGGAGTAGATTCCAGCTCATGAAGCTACTTTCTTTGCTCATCCATAAGAAGCAATTCTTCATCCATTGAAGTTTTATCATGAGATTGTGACAACTCAGTCACATCTTCAGCCTCTACTTCTAGTTCTCTTGCTCTTTCTACCACAGCTGCAATTACTTCCTCCACTGCAGTCTTGAACCCCTCAGAGTCATTAATGAGGGTCAGAATTAATTTCTTCCAAACTCCTGTTAATATTGATATTTTAGTCTCTTCTCATCTTCTTATGGCACCTAAAATGTTGACTTTGCTTTGCCCAAATACATCAGAGAAATCCCTATTTATGGCAGCTGTCACCTTAAAAAATGCATTTCTTAAATAATACTTGAAAGTTAAAATGACTCTTCGGTCCATGGATTATGGAATGAATATTGTTTTAGCAGGCATGAAAACAACATGAATCTCACTGTACATCACCATCAGAGCTCTTGTTTGGCCAGGTACATTGGCAATAAGTAGTCATTTTGAAAGGAAACTTTTTTCTGAACAGTAGGTATCAACAGTGGGTTTGAAATATTCAGTAAACCTTGTTGTAAATATATGTGTTGTCATCCAGGTTTTGTTCCATTTATGAAGCACAGGTGGAGTAAATTTAGCATAATTCTTAAGGACCTTGGGATTTTTTGAATGGTAAATGAGCATTGGGTTCAACCTAAAGTTAGCTGCATTAACCCCTAAAAAGAGAGTTAGACTGTGTTTTGAACATTTGAAGCCAAGCATTGACTTCTCCTCTATAGCTATGAAAATCTGAGATGACATTTTCTTCCAATGTAAGGCTATCTTGTCTACATTGAAAAATCTGTTTAGGGTAGCCATCTTTGTCAACTATTTTAGCTGGATTTTATGGGTGGCTTCCTGAAGATTTTGTGTCAGTACTTTCTGTTTCACCTGGCACTTTTATGTTATGAAACCTTATGTTAGGCATCTCTTTAAACTCATGAAACGAACTCTGCTAGCTTTAAATATTTCTCTGACAGCTTCATCACCTCTCTCTGCCTTTATAGAACTGAAAAAAGTTAGTACCTTGCTGTAGATTGGGCTTTTTTCCTCTTTTTCTTTATATGTATACACATATGTATATGTGTATATATATATATATGTAAATGTATAGTTGACTTACAATATTTCAGGTGCATAGCAAGGTGATTTAGTTATACTTAAAGAATCTGCCATCAATGCAGAAGACTCAGGTTCAAGTCCTGGGCCAGGAAGATTCCCTGGAGAAGGAAATGGCAACCCACTCCAATATTCTTGCCTGGAGAATCCCATGGACAGAGGAGCCTGGCAGGCTACAGTCCATGGGGTCGCAAAAGTCGGACACAACTTAGTGACTAAACCACCACCACCATACACATATAGTATTTTTCATATTATTTTAGATTTTAGGTTATTACAAGATATTGACTATAATTCCCTGTGTTATACAGTAAACCTTTGTTGCTTGTTGCATATCTATTTTTTTAATTAGAAATCTAGCATTCTGTTCATACTAAGTCAAACAAGTGGAATCAAACTGTCATGTTTTTAGCTAGGCAAAAATTCATAAGTATTCTAAAATATGTGTATATTATACACAGTATATATGTATGTATGTATACAAAGGCTTTTCTACTACACTTGATAAGAGGCTTCAGTGGTAGTGATAGTAGTGGTTTAGTTGCTAAGTTGTGTCCTATTCTTTGTGATCCCATGGACTGTAGCCCACCAGGCTCCTCTGTCCATGGGATTTTCAGCAAGAATATTGTAGGGGGCTGCCATTTCCTTCTCCAGGAGATATTCCCAACCAAGGGATTGAATCCTCATTTCCTACATTGCAGGTGGATTCTTTACCACTGAGCCACCAGGGAAGCCCAAAGACTTGAGAAAGAACATCAAAAAAAAAAAAAAAAGAAATTGGAAAACAAATATATGGAGAGGAGCACTGATTATGAAATAGAAAAAGTGAAACAAAGTAGATAAGAGTAAAAGATCACCATTTAGTCCAGTTGTTTTTAAATATGGTTGTTCATCAGAAACACAACTGAAACTTTGGAGAAAAAAAGCAATACCGATACCAAAATAATTCTGATATGCATCTAGATTTTACAAAATGATTGCAGGTTTTGCTATTAAATGGTAGTTTTGGTGATATAGAATTCTGTTATTTTCTGTTGACCAATCATGATACAATGGTAATAAGCAAATAGTAGTTATATAATGACAGTAGTAGAAGATGTTTATCAGTTTTCACAATCAATACCCAGACAAAAAATAAAAGATAATTACAGTTGCAAGCCATAATGAAAACATGATTAACCAAACAATATAATGGCAACCCACTCCAGTGTTCTTGCCCAGAGAAACCCATGGATAGAGGACCCTGGTGGGCTACAGTCCACAGGGTCGCAAAGAGTCAGACACGACTGAGCGATTACACTTACTTATAAAATAATTATATACAATTTGGGGGATTAAGTAGAGTGATGTGATAAGTAGAAGTGCATACACATATGTTTTCATCCACCCAGCCAGTCTATGCCTTTTGATTGGTACATTTAATCTATTTATATTTAAGGTAATTATCAATATGTATTATCCTATTGCCATTTTTAAAATTGTTTTAGGTTAATTTTGTGTAGGTCTTTTCCTTCTTTTGTGTTTCCTGCCTAGAGAAGTTTCTTTAGCATTTGTTGTAAAGCTGGTTTGGTAGTGCTGCGTTCTCTTAACTTTTGCTTGTCTGGAAAGCTTTTGATTTCTCCATTAAATCTAAATGAAAGTCTTGCTGAATATAGTATTCTCAGTTGTAGGTTCTTCCCTTTCATCGCTTTAAATGTATAAAGATCTGGCTTATAGAGTTTCTGTTGAGAAATCAGCTGATAACCTTATGAGAGTTCCCTTGTATGTTATTTGTCATTTTCCCCTTGTTGCTTTTAATATTTCACCTTTGTCCTTAATTCTTGTCAGTTTGATTACTATGTATCCTGCTGTGTTACTATCTGGGATTTTCCATGCTTCCTGGACTTGGTTGACTATACATATATATATATATATATATATATATATATTTTTTTTTTTTTTACCATGTTAGGGAAGTTTTCAGCAATTATCTCTTCAAACATTTTGTCTGGTCCTTTCTCTCTTCTCCTGCTGCTGCTGCTGCTAAGTTGCATCAGTCGTGTCCGACTCTGTGCGACCCCATAGATGGCAGCCCACCAGGCTCCCCTGTCCCTGGGATTCTCCAGGCAAGAACACTGGAGTGCGTTGCCATTTCCTTCTCCAATGCATGAAAGTGAAAAGTAAAAGTGAAGTTGCTTAGTCATGTCCAACTCTTAGTGACTCCATGGACTGCAACCTACCAGGCTCCTCCAGCCATGGAATTTTCCAGGCAAGAGTACTGGAGTGGGATGCCATTGCCTTCTCCACTTCTCCTTCTGGGACCCCTATAATTTTAATGTTAGTGCGTTTAATGTTGTCCCAGAAGTCTCTTAGGCTGTCCTCATTTTTTTTCATTCTTTTTTTCTATATTCTGTTCTGAAGCAGTGATTTATATCATTCTTTCCTGTAGGTCATTTGTCCATTCTTCTGCATCAATTATTTTGCTGTGGATTCCTTCTAGTGTATTGTTTAATCTCTCTTTGTTCTTTAATTCATCTAGGTCTTTGAGAAACATTTCTTGCCTCTTCTCCATTCTTTTTTTTGAGATCTGGGATCTTCACTATCATTATTCTGAATTCTTTTTCTGGAAGGTTGCCTATCTCCACTTCACTTAGTTGTTTTTTTCTGGGGTTTTATGTTGTCCCTTCATCTGAAAAATAAACCCTCTGCTTTTTCATCCTGATTAAATTTCTATAACATGGTTTTTGTTCTAGCTACTGTGGGATTGTGGTTATTCTTACTGTTTCTGGCTGCCCTCTGGTAGATGAGGCTAAGGGTCTTGTATAAGGTTCATGATGGGAGGGCCTAGGTGGGAAAAACTGATTCTTACTCTTGTGGGCAGGGCCTTGATCAGTAAAGGTTTAATCCAATTACTTGCTGATGGGTGGGGTTGTGCTCCCTCCCTGTTAGTTGCTCGGCCTGAGATGACCCAGCCCTGGCGTCTATGGGCTCTGTTGTAGGGTTAACGGCGACCTCCAAAAGGACTTACACCAAGGGGTACCTTCCAGGATTGCTGCTACCAGCGGCCCCATACCTGTGGCGAGCCCCTTCCAAGCCTTACCTCCACAGGAAACCCTCTAACACTAGCAGTTAGGTCTGGTTCAGTCTCCTATAGGATCACTGCTCCTTTCTCCTGGGTCTTGGTGCACGCAAATTTTGTTTGTGCCCTCCAACAGTAGAATCTCTGTTTCTCCCAGCCCTGTGGAAGTCCTATAATCAAATCCTGCTGGCCTTCAAGTTCAGATTCCCTGGGGATTCCCAGTCCCTTTGTCAGATCCCCAGGCTGGGAAGCCTGACATGAGGCTCAGAACCATCACAATAGTAGGAGAACTTCTTTGGTATTATTGTTCTGCAGTTTGTGGGTTGCCCACCTGGCGGGTATGGGATTTGATTTTATCGTGATTGCACCCCCTCCTGCCATCTCATTGCAGCGTCTTTGGCTGTGGGGGTATCTCTACTCCACCATCTTGTACCAGAAGCCTGGAATAGGCTTTGGCATAAGGGACTGTTGTGGTTAGTTTGATTCTCTATTCAATTCACTAAAGTTTCCTCTATGTCAGCAATAAGGCTGTTTGTTTCACTTTCTTATCACTCATGTGTTCACTGGAGCAGCATTTCTCATTTCCTTCAAGAAGTTCACTATTTGGCTAACTTTTTGGTGCAGGAGAATTAGCTTTCTGCATATCTCAGCTTTCATCACGCCTTCCTCATTAAGCTTAATCATTTCTTACTTTTGATTTAAAGGGTGAGACATGTGATCTTCCTTTCACTTGGAAACTTAGTGGTCATTATGGAATTATTAATTGGCCTGATTTCAGTATTGTGTCTCGGGGAATAGGGAGGCCCAAGGAGAGGAGAGAGACCAGGGAACAGTGGCGCGGTCGGAAGGCACACGTTTATTAAGTTCACCGTGTTACATGGGTGTAGTTTGTGATGCCCCCAAATAATTGCAATAGTAATATCAAAGATCACACATCACAACAAATATAATAATGATGCAAAAATTCAAAATATTGTTAAGAATTGCCAAAATTGACACAGAGACATGAACTGAGTGATTGCTGTTGGAAAAATGGCACCAATAAATTAATTTACTCGATGCAGGGTTGCCACCAACCTTCAGTTTGTTTGTTTGTTTGTTTGTTTTTAAAGGTAGTATCTGTAAAGGTATAATAAAATGAAGTGCAATAAATTGAACCTCAGAAATGACAGCTGTGACTAGTCTAAAGACTTTCTGGGGACCAATTACCACTTCAAGGACCTCAGGAATTCACTACTTTTCTGAGATAAGGACTTTGAAACTCGGGAAAATTCAGGAAGTTCACAAAGTTCTTAATTCTGTCAAACAGCAGTTGAAAATCTTTAGTGAACTCAGAAGAGACATGCCAACCAGGAATTTCCCAGATATCTGTTTGATGGCAGCTCCGTTAGAGAAGGCCCAGAATATACTGAATGACACCAACCCAATTAGACTGATTAGAATCTGATCAGCTCTGAGAATGCAATTAAGCAATGCCACTGCTTTGTTAATATTATGTCACTCCCAGAATAACAGAAATATTTGATGTTGCTGAAAGAAAAGATAAAACTTAAAAGGCATTAAAAAGTAGGCACATCATCACTTGTCACCTACCACAGTAATAATATTTTCAGGCAAGAATCAAGAAAGAAACCCAAAACTAGTTAGTGTAAATTTGATGAGAAACAGGATATCTATGTTGTCTCAAAGTAGTCCCTAGAAGATATTTATTAATTACAAAGAGAAAAATAGATTTACACTGACAGGAGCCCCTTCAACTAGGTGACCAAAGTGAACATCACTAATAATGAGACATATTTATGTCATGTGCCTCTCATTACCATGTACTGAGAAGAACATAACATTTCTCAAAAAAAATGCATAACTTAAATCTAATCATGAGGAAATACCAGGGAAACTACATTCAGTACCGGTATACTTCTTGAATGCCAAGGTCATGGAGGGCAAAGAAAGACTAAACAACTGTAAGTAGATAAACATACAGGACAGCTTATTGTATAATATATGATCCTGGATGGGAAAATTTTTTTTTTTCTTTTGCTGTCAAGGACATTAGTAGAATAATTAGTGAAATTTGACTCAATTCTGTAGATTAATAATAGATTTGTGTGAATAAGATCTTATTTTTAAAAAAACTTAAAAAAAATATTTGTTTTTGGCTGCATGAGGTCTTAGTTGTGGCATGCAGGATCTTTTTTCTTGTTGCAGGGGATGGTGGGCTTTTTAGTTGTGGTGCATAGACTTCAGTAGTTGCAGTGTTTGGGCTTAGCTGCCCTGCAGCATGTGGATCTGAGTTCCTCAATCAGGGATCGAACCCACATCCCCTGCAATGGAAGGCAGATTCTTCACCATTGACCACCAGGAGAGTCCCAAGATCTTGGTTTTGATCAATGAACTATGTTTAAATAAAATAATGCTCTTGCTCTTTTTAAAAAATTGATTTCTTTTTTAAGAATGATTTCAGATTCACAGAAAAACTGAACAGAAAGCACAGAGAAACAGAGTTCCTGTATATTTGCTGTCCCCACACATGTATAACTTTCTTTTCTATAGACAGTCCACACCACCATGGTACATTTGTGACAATTAATGAATCCACATTTAAACATTATTTCCCCCCAAAGTTGATCATGTACATTAGGATCTGTTCTTGGTGCTGTGTTATTTTTATTTTACCCATAGTTTTTCCTTTTCCAGAATGTCATATAGTTGGAATCATGCTGTATAGATTTGTGTGAGACTATACTTGCTTTGTAAGAGACTCTCTTCAAAAGTGACCATTTTGCCTTCCCACCAGAAATAAGAGAAGTTTCTGTTGCTCTACATCCTCATTACCATTTGGTATTGTCAGTGTTTTGGACTTTGGACATTGTGATAGGTGTGTAGCCCTTGCTTTAAAGAAACATACTTAATGTATTTGCACATAAAGAGGCATTGCAATATAATATTACATCAGAAAAAAGTCTGTGTACATGCATTCACAAAGTAGTAAATATTAGTAGTGGTTCATCTTCTTTTTCCTAGCTTTACCTCCCCTCACTTTTCCTAATCTTGAACTCCCTTTTTTTTTTTTTTTGTTTTATATCCAAAATAACAGAAAGAACTTATGGCCAGGGTTGGTGGGAGGAGGTGAGAGAAACACATTTTGATTCCTTCTGGCTCTGATTGTAAATTCTAGAGCAATAGTTTTCAAACTTGGCTGCACAGACTCATTCAAGGCGTTTTAAATAAATACTGATGCCTGCATCCATCCCTAGAGATTGTGGTTTAATGGATTGGGGTCTGGCCTGGAGATTTAAAAGCTCACCGGGTTGTTGCAATGTGCAGAAAAGTTTGAGTGCTACTATTCTAGAGTGACCTTATGATTTACAAATGCAAAGAAAGAATTTTGACAAGGAAATTGAGACTTGGCTTTATTAAACATTTAAATCCTAGATCAAATAAACCTGTAAATGTAGATATCTCGTGTTTTTTAGCAAAGCAAACTTTGTATATTCAGAGTGATTGTTTTTAAAAATATATTTTTTAAATTTACTTTTAATTGAAGGATAACTGCTTTACAATGTTGTGTAGGTTTCGACCGTACAACAGTGTGAATCAGCCATAAGTATACATATATCCTCTCCCCTCTGGAACCTTCCTTCCACCACCCCCTATCTCTCTCCTGTAGGTCATCACAGAGCCCTGGGCTGGACTCCCTGTGTTATATAGCAACTTCTCACTGGCTCTTTTACACGTGGTAATGTATATATTTCAGTGCTACTCTCTCAATTTGTTCCAACCTCTTCTTACCCCACTGTGTCCACAAGACCATTCTCTATGTGTATGTTTCTATTCTTGCTGTGCAGATAGGTTCATCAGTACAATTTTTCTAGATCCCGTATATATGCATTAATATCCGATATTTGTTTTTCTGTTACTGAACTTCACTCTGTACAGTAGGCTCTAGGTTCCTGCCCCTCAGTTCAGTTGACTCAAGTTCATCCCTTTTTATGCTGAGTGATGTCCCATCGTATACGTGTACCACAGCATCTTTATCCATTCATCTGTTGATGGACATCTAGGTTGCTTCCATGTCCTGGCTACTATAAACAGTGCTGCAGTGAATATTGAGGTAATGTGTTTGTTTCAGCTATGGTTTTCTCAGGGTCTATGCCCACTGGTGCAATTTTGGGTCGTGTGTGTTAGTCACTCAGTCATGTCCAACTCTTTGTGACCCCGTGGACTATAGTTCACAGGCTTCTCTGTCCATGGGATTTATCAGACAAGAATACTGGAGTGGGTTGCCATTTCCTCCTCCAGGGGATCTTCCCGACCCAGAGATGGAACCCAGGTCTCCCACATTGCAGGCAGATTCTTTATAGTCTGAGCCACCAGGGAAGCCCCTTCCTGGGTCATAATAGTAGTTTTATTCCTAGTTTTTTTTGGTTTTTTTTTTCTTCTTTAAGGAAATTTCCTACTGTTCTCCTTAGTGGCTGTATCAATTTATAGTTTACATTCCTGCCAACACTGCAAGAGGGTTCCTTTTCTCCACTTCCTCTCCAGCATTTACTATTTGTAGACTTTTTTGATGGTGGGCCATCCTGCCTGATACGAGGTGATACCTCATTGTAGTTTTGATTTGCATTTCTTTGATAAGGAGTGATGTTGAGCATCTTTTCATGTGCTTGTTGACCATCTGTATTTCTTCTTTGGAGAGATGTCTGTTTAGGTTTCCACTCATTTTTGACTGGGTTGGTTGTTTTCCTGATACTGAGCTGCATGAGTTGCTTGTATATTTTGGTGATTAATCCTTTGTCAGTTGCTTTGTTTGCAATTATTTTCTCTCATTCTCAGGGTTAAAATGATTCTTAAACCTGGTATGATGATCAGAATCACTGGAGGAAACTCTTTAAACAATTATAAATGCTCTGACCCCACTCCATACCTGAGCAAAAGTTTGTTTTTTTCTTTTTCTTTTTTTTTTTTTTTGTTTTTTTCTTTTAAAACAAAACAATTCCCAAGTAATTTTGGTGATCAATGAGGATTAAGTACATTTTTCTAAATTTTAGTGTTCTTCTAGCTATTTCATTGACATCCAGAGTATACTTAGATTAATTTGTATTTACTGAGTATGTAGTAGATACTATAGAGTAGGGTTTCCTGTTCCAGACCTCATGGATTCCCTTAGAGATCCAACCAGAAAGGCTATAAGTGAAGGTGAAAAGTGAAATCACTCAGTCGTGTCCAACTCTTTGCGACCCCATGGACTGTAGCCTACCAGGGTCCTCCCTCCATGGGATTCTCCAGGCAAGAATACTGGAGTGGGTTGCCATTTCCTTCTCCAGGGGATCTTCCTGACTCAGGAATCAAACCCGGGTCTCCTGCATTGCAGGCAGACACTTTAACCTCTGAGCCACCAGGGAAGCCCATAGAAAGGCTTTGGAAACACCTAAAGATTAAAATGCAAATTCTTAGCTTGACTACCAGAGATGCATATTTAGTAGCTCTGGGAGGGGCCTAGGATCATTATTTTAATAATGTTATAGGTTGATTTTGAAGCAGATGTTTCAAGGGTCAGCTTTAGAAAACTATTCTTTAAGGGAACCATAGACCCACTTCAGAGGGTCTTCAAGTTTGCAGTTGTATGCATTATTGTGCATATGTGAGTCAATGTACATTTGCAGGGGGTGGGGGTTGGGGATAGAGAGGCCTTACCAGTACATCAGATTCTCAAAAGGGCCAATGACCCACTATATAGGATAGAAAATGTGAGTAGGGACCAGTAAGGAGTTCACAATCTAATAGGTAGATAAAAGATGGCATTTTGTTAAGCCATTATCTAAATGTAGTCATAGTAAGTATTAGGGAGGACAAAGTACATACCAGGGACCTGAAAGGAGAATAAACTTAACGCAGTGATGACGGTGTGACAGGCACCATAAGGTGCTTTATATTTATTACAGTATATCATTCTCACAATAACTCAATGTGCCAGGATTCATTCATCCATCCATCCATTCATTCATCCTCAATTTGCAGGTAAGGTTAAGTTATTTGCATAAGGCCAGTTATTGAAGTTCGTTTTGCTCTATCACAGTGATTCTTAAAATGTGGCCCCAGGCTCCCAGGGTTCCGCAAGATTCTTTCAGGATATTTGTGTAGTTAAAACTCTTTCAAAATAATATCAAGTGTTCTTTGCCTCTTTCACTGTATTTCCATTTTGACCAGCTGATGGAACAAAAGCAGTAGTGGATAAAGCCACTGGCGCCTTAGGAGAACTCAAGACAGAGCTCCCAGCCATGCCACGAGTCACTGTATTCCTCAGCTGGACTGCCACACACTCACAGTGAAACAAAATGCTCATTTTAAGACAATCCTTGAATGAGCAGTAAAAATGAGTAATTGTATGAAGTCTTGATTCTTGAATACATGTGCTTTTCATACCCTATATGATGAAATGGGAGTTTCTATGGAATACTGAACTGCAGTGGTCATCTTGAGGAAAAGCAATTGTTTTTGTTGTGAGCTGAGTCAGTTGCTTTTCCTATGGCACAGCAGTTTTACTAGAAGGAAACGATTGACAGCTAAACTGATTATTCAGACATCGGTATTTGGCAGCCACTTTTTCAAAATGAATTAAGCAAGCTTATCGATCCAAAGAAAACAACTGACAGTATTTGTTGCCAATGATAAAACTTAAGCTTTCAAGTGAAAATTGGAATTTTGGAAAAGTTTATTTTCTACCATGAGCTTGACAGCTTATCAATAGTTTAAAGCTTTCATGATGAAATTAAAAGGGATATTAATGTGATTTTTAGAAATACCATGTAATCAAATACAACATTTGGAAGATCTGTATAACTCAGTGAATCAGCATTTTTCAAATAACCAATACATGATGTTAAAAAAATCATTCATGAATAAGAAGATTCATTCAAAGTGCAAAAGACAACAATAATGTAAGAATATGACAAGTTTGTTAATGTAGCTTCAGATTCCACATTGCAACTAACATTTTAGAAAGATGACTTGTAGAGTTTTGGTGTGGTATCAAAAAATAATATCCACAATATCTGAAAAGGCTGCCAAAGTACTCCTCCCTTTCCCAACTACATGTTACATGAAGCTGTTTTTTCTTCAAATGTTTCCATCAAGATATTATTGTAAGCAGATGTAAGAATCCAGCTGTCCTTCTCCTATTAAGCCAGACATTAAAGAGATTTGCAAAATGTAAAACAAGGCCAGTTTATTCACAATCTGAGGGGAAAACAGTTTTCTTTTTCATAAGTGTATTACTTATGCCAATATGTGATGAGTTTATTATGTTTAATGAATTAACAAATTTTTGAGAAGTTATTTCAGTTCTAATTTCTAATGTGGTTAATATTGATAGATATAATTCAGTTAAACAAAACCCCTTTGAGGTCTTCAATAGGTTTTAAGACTATAATGGAATTCAGAGACTAAACCCATAGATCTCTGAGCATTCACAGGAACTTCCTAGCATTTCATAGGGTCTTTAAGAACTGGCTGGAATCTTAGCAATTAAAGAATTGGGCTGATTGTGTGAGAAGATGTTCCAGGCAGAGGGATCCATGTGAGCTGAGGCTCAGATGTGTGAAAGTCTGGACAGTATTTAGGAAGCAATGGAAAATTCAATTCAATTGGACAAGTACCTGCCAGATGCATTTTGTGTGGTTGATTTGTGCTGTGAACAGTGCTGGGGAATAAGACACATTCTTTACCTTTAGCTCACACTTTGTATGGGTGGGAGCACTAGATTTTTGAGGGGGAAAGCAGTCAAGGATACACATGGCTTGACCTCAACATTATTTTCCTAGGTACTTTCTTAAAAAAAAATCTTATATTTAGTTAACTGTAATGCCTTTGGACTTTATTATCCAGGCAGTCATTAGCAGCTGCCTCACTTTTTTCTTTGTGGGCACTTTTTCCTTAGGCAGCCAGTTTTACACAGATGCTGGTGAAATTGTTCAGCTGATAAATGAGCAAGTTATGTTCATGAAAATGAATGGGAATCAAATATGTGAACCGGGGGAAAGATATCCTTCAAAAAGTCAGTTTACACAGCGTTTCTCATTACATTCTCATAGTAGAATTTCAATTTCAATTATACTTAGTGAATTATATTAGATACCCCGTCTCTAAGGTTGTGTGCATGTGTATGTGCTCAGTTGTGTCTGACTCTTCATGACTCCATGGACTGTAGCCCTCCTCTATCAGTGGGATTTTCCAAGCAAGAATACTGGTGTGGGTTGTCATTTCCTCCTCCAGGGGACCTTCCTGACCCAGGGATCAAACCTGCGTCTTTTGCTTTGCAGGCAGACTCTTTACCGCTTGAGCCGTCAGGTGAGCCCTTTTATGTAACATGTCAAAAGCTCATTCCACCTATTCATGTATGTGTGAGAAAATGAGAATTCTATCAGAATTTCATTACAAACCTAGTTGGATGAAACAGAATGACACCTGGCACATAGTAAATGTTAGGTGTTTCTCTTCCTCTTACAAAAGATTTTGTCTCCCTGTTTGTACAGTTTTAACTTCAATGCGAGTGCTTTCTAACGCTGCATCTATAAAGTTCTTGCATTTCTCAAAGGTTAGTGACATCAAATATGCTTCTAGATGTGTTTCATGTCTTGGGTTGTCCAGAGCAATCATTTTGAAGTGGAGTTAAGCTCACCTCCTGTGATGTTCTTTTAGGATTTGAAATAGCTCAACTGGAATTCCATCACCTCCGCTAGCTTTGTTCATAGTGAGGCTTCCTAAGGCCCACTTGACTTCGTATTCCAGGATGTCTGGCTCTAGGTGAGGGATCACACCATCCTGATTATCTGGGTCATGAAGATCTTTTTTATATAGTTCTTCGGTGTATTCTTGCCACCTCTTCTTAATATCTTCTGCTTCTGGTAGAGCCATACCATTTCTGTCCCTTATTGTGCCATTTTTGCATGAAATGTTCCCTTGGTATCTCAATTTTCTTGAAGAGACCTCTAGTCTTTCCCACTCTTTTGTTTTCATCTATTTCTTTGCATTGATCACTGAGGAAGGCTTTCTTATCTCTCTCTCCTTGCTATTCTTTGGAACTCGGTGTTCAAATGGGTATATCTTTCCTTTTCTCCTTTGCCTTTCACTTCTCTTCTTTTCATAGCTATTTATCAGGCCTCCTCAGACAGCCATTTTGCCTTTTTGCATTTCTTTTTCTTGGGAATGGTCTTAATCTCTGCCTCCTGTATGGTGTCACGAACCTCCATCCATAGTTCTTCAGGTACTCTGTTTATCAGATCTAATCCCTTGAATCTGTTTGTCACTTCTACTGTATAATCATAAGGGATCTGCTTTAGGCCATATCTGAATGGTCTAGTGGTTTTCCCTACTTTCTTCAATTTAAGTCTGTGGTGTTGGAGAAGACTCTTGAGAGTCCCTTGGACAGCAAGGAGATCCAACCAGTCCATCCTAAAGGAAATCAGTCCTGAATATTCATTGGAAGGACCGATGCTGAAGCTGAAACTCCAATACTTTGGCCACCTGATGCGAAGAACTGACTTATTTGAAAAGACCCTGATGCTGGGAAAGATTGAGGGCAGGAGGAGAAGGGGATGACAGAGGATGAGATGGTTAGATGGCATCACCGACTCAATGGACATGGGTGAGTAAACTCTGGGGGCTGGTGATGGACAGAGAGGCCTGGCATGCTGCAGTCCATGGGGTCGCAGAGTCGGATACAACTGAGCCACTGAACTGACCTGAGCCAAACCTGTGATGTTCAGACAAACAACAGTTTCTGATACAGTTCAGTGCCAAAGTCGCCACAATAAGAGAATGTGATTAAGAGACTAATAAAGGAAAGAGAACAGATTGCTTGTAAAGCATGTGACTTTGAGATAACAAGTGACACATTATTCACTAAAAGAGCATTCCTGGTAAAAAAAAAACAAAACCGTCACACAAACCCATGGATCAGGAGAGGAGATGAACATTTTCTCCTGGGATCCTTTGCAAGTTGCGCACAATTTGTCAATAAACCTTGGTTTCCTTAAAGATTGTTTATTCTTGTACTAATAAACCACATTTACTGAGAAACCCCAGAACATGATAGCAAACACAAACCATATATTTATTTTATTATCTACTTATTGGCTTCTGGATACAAATTGACCCTCTGTTGACCTGGCTGTCTCAGCCTTTCTAATAGGCTCAGGAAGTGCATGGAGCTATTGCTCAGGGAAGTCAGTGACTCTGGTCATCCTTCATTGCTGTTGCTGTTATTCTTAATAATCTTCCCTAACATCTTCCAAAGGAACACCTAATAAGTGCCTTAACTCGCCATCAGCATCAATGACATCATTATTGCAGGAACCTTTCACTGTTCCCTTGCTCTTCTGCTTCTGGTGGTTGTAGTAGATTCTCCGAGAGCCCTAATGCAAGATTTCAGCACGTCAAGAAGCATTCCTTGGATTGAGCTTTTATGATTTGAGCATTTGCTTTTGAGGGAGTAGGTATAGGAAAACGTATCTTCTTGCTTTTACTCAGTGATTATATTCATAGCCTTTCTTCTTATCAGTACTCCTTCCTTTGAGTGCCTACCTACTAGGACTGTGCAAGGAACTTTATTTATAGGATTCTTTCATTTACAACTCTTTGAGGAAAGTACTATGATTATTTTCATTGTTTCAAACATATTAAGACATATTCATGTTTTAAGGGCTAAAAACACTGGCCTTAACCTGCACAGATTTGGACCCATTCGAATTGGCCCCCAGTTTGGTGTTTTCGTGCCAGTCATACTTCACTGTGTTGTGGGGGAAAAGGAGGATTGGATCAACACTAAGGAGTCTGTGTCATTTGCCATCCCTTCTTGTCTGGAACCACCCTCTAGCAAGACCTCTGTCCTCCTCTGCTTTGCTTCCCACCCATTCATTGTTGAGACTGATAACTGTGATTACAAGTAAACCTACATGTATCTGTGTATCTGTACTTATACTCAGGGATTTGCCTCTAATTAAATAACATAATTAAATGATGACATGCAAACGTCCAGAGTTTTCTAAGCATCCTTTGTATGACTACTTTTTGAGGGAGGAGGTTGGTTTCTACATTTTGAAGCTTTTGTGAGGCACATGGCTCAGGCTCTGACATCTCACAGACCTCAGTTGTCATGGCTCGCCCTTACTGATGATATAAAATGGGCAGGCAATTAACTTCTTTGAGCCTTAATGATCTTACCTGAAAAAACAGGGCTGGCCACGGTGCTACCATACAGGGTTGTTGTGGGGATTCCATGAACTGTTGTGTTGAATCTTTGCATGTGTGCGTGCTCAGTCATGTCCGACTCTTTGTGACTCCATGGACTGTAACCCACTAGGCTCCTCTGTGCATGGGATTTCCCAGGCAAGAATATTGGAGTGGGTCACCATTTTCGCTCCAGGGGATCTTCCTGATCCAGGGACTGAACCTGAGTCTTTTGCATTGTCAGGTGGATTCTTTGCCACCTTTGCCACCTGAGAAGCCCGTTGAACATTTAGCACAGCATTATTTCAGAGTATGCACTCTGTGAATGGTGGTATTTTATTACCAGTTTTCCCTTTTGGCCATCATGTGCCAATCACCCTAGGTTTTGGAAAAGGTCTTTCATGCGTTCATTCATTTGACCAGCATACCCGCTTGTAATCATGAACATCTAGTTACCCTCCTTAAAGAGTTTTTGGTTTAATGAGCAACTGAACACATCCACTTTATTATTTTTTTGTTAATGAGAGTTCAGCTTCAAACATCGATTCTGAGCTCAGCGAGTGACATTTTGGTTCTGCACATTCATCCTGACAAGATGTACAGCCTGAGCCCAAAGATGAAAGCCAAGATTATGTTTCATAAATAATGTTATTTTTGTTTGATTTTTGTGTTAACAGTCTCCTTTGTTAGGAAGGTGTCTCCCTTCAATGGGTCTGCTAGCTGACATGTGGTTGTGCTGCTCTAGACCCAGTCTATGTGAGCATTAACAGGCTACACTCACAGGTTCTGAGCTCAGAACAGGGTTTGCACGATTCCTGGTCCCTTTCTACTCGTTGGCTCCACTCTGTGCCCGAGCCTTCTCACAGAGATGATAGGTTTCCCAGTAAAGTTTATTTTAGTATTTTATTTTTTGTGTTACAACTTCCCTTTCTCATGCTTTGAAAAGCACTCTTGATTGCCTCTAGTTGCTGGTACCAGTGTTTCTGAGGAATGCTCTTTCCAGTCACTGTGGGAACAGGTCCAAGCCACTGAGAGTGCGTCTGGAACATCCCAAGGAACAGAACCAGCACTGGGCCAGGGTGCTGAGCCACTGTGTGGCCTGAAGGACTGGGGACTTAGTTTTGACTTGAAGCTTTTGGATTTGAACTGAAATGGTTTGGGGGGAAAAGGCACATGAATCAATAGGTTTTAGTTTTAGTGGCTGGTCAAAGAATGGGATATGTGGCGTTGGGGAAGGAAAGTGACATTTCAATGGGTTGTAAAGTCTCAAAGTACCACATTGAAGAGACACCAAAGAAAATGGAATCTACAAAGTGTAAATATCAACTGTAAGATATATTAACCTGTTAAAAGAATCTTGGGTAACTGAATCACTTTGCTGTACAGCTGAAATTAACACAACATTGTAACAACTATACTGCAATTTTTAAACAGAATAACCCCCCTCCACCAAAGTTAAAAGAATCCTTAATGGACAATGATTGGGGCTTACTGGTATAAACAATCTGCCTATTTATTTTTACTTAAATCCATTAAAGGGCTGCAATGCGGGAGACCTGGTTTCAACCCCTGGGTTGGGAAGATCCCCTGGAGAAGGGAAAGGCTACCCACTCCAGTATTCAGAGTTCCAGGGACTGTATAGTTCATGGGGTCGCAAAGAGTCAGACACAGCTGAGCAACTTTCACAAATCCATTAAAAATACTGTTGAGTAAATAAATCTCAGGTTGAATAGACATAGAAGAGTCTGATACCAAAAGAAAACCCCATGATAAGAACAATTAGTGTTGTGATTTCTTTCTAATTCATCCAGTAACGTCTCTTGAAGGGCTGCATTCTCTGGAATCAGTTGCTCAAAAAAAAAGTGCAGCAATATTATTTGGTTTTCCAGTCAATAAAAATGGTGCATCAAGATCTGGAATGGTTTTCTCTTATTCTAGGAAACTGCAAGTCTTCTGATAAAATAACACCATTTTTAGACATTTATTTAGATTTGGAGGGCATTGTGACAGTGAAAATAAAGAGCAGACAGATTCATTCAGAACATATAAAAATACCATTGACACAGCACCATCCCAGCTACAACATCTATGCTGAAGCCCGTCTGGCAGTTTTATTTTTATGTTGCAATTACGGCGTGAGGGAAAATGGAAAGCTACCAGGATGTCTCCTCACCCAGGCACTGGATGCACAGAAATGGACTCCTACGTAGGTTGTAAATCAGGCAAGCAATTTGCTTTACTTTACCAAGACTTGCTCTTAGAGTTTTACGGTCTCCTCAGCCATGGATTTTTGGTGATCGTTCAGCTCCCTTACATCTGGGACTGTTGTGTGCCCCATAGGCAAATGCGCTGTGCCTCTTTCCTTCACTGCTTTCTGCTGATTCTAAATCACAGTCTCTCGCGCATTTGTTTTCTCCCTTTAGTCTTTCAATCAACTAGCATTTATCATGATGATGATGGCGGTGGTTTTAAGCATCTTCCTTTAACAACTGCCGAGAAGCTAGATCTGAGATTCATAGAAGAGAACAGCATGTTTGCACTTTCTAGTATTTTAGAGGTTTAATTAAAAACCAGAGACTTTTAAGCTTAGTTTGGTCTATTCTTTTTCGGTCTTTGGCAGAAAATCCTGAAAATCAAAGCAAGCTAGCTATTTTTAATTCATAGGTTTTTGCTCATTTGAATTGTAGATTTAAGATCTTATCTAATGTTTGTTGCATTTCTTTAAACTTGGAGATTTCGATGAATTTCCTGCATTGTAAAGTGGAATCCCCCCAGCCATTTCTGCACACATACACACCTTACAATGCTGGCTCTTTTTTTTTTTTTTTTTCCTCTCACATGGACACCTTTAAAATGTTTTGGTGAAAAGAAGTTGGGTGTACAGTATGGAGATTTACTTCACAGGCAGCCCTTATGTGACTGTGTCTGTTTTGCAAAATGGGGAAAATTAGCTTTGGAGTCAGGGCCACCACTCTCTTTGTAGGAGGGAGCTACTGGTGAAATCTAGCCTGTGATCCAGCCCCCCATGGCACTGAGGGAAGCAGGTCCTTTTTCCCACTTGATCCATCAAAAGAGATAATTTTTTCCTAATTCTTACAAATCACATGGCATGTGCTAGCAGCAGCCCTGAATAAGATACTTTTAAAGGCGATTTTACGAAGTTTTTAAAACCATAAAAATTACCCCTTATCTATCTTTTTTATTTTTTATTGAAGTATAGTTGATTTACAATGTCATGTTACTTTCAACTGTACAGTACAGTGAATGATTCAGTTATATATACACACATGATTGTTATTTATACCATCAGTGCCGAATAAAACAACCATGATACAAAGTCTCTTAAGTTTCCAGGATCATCAAAATGTGTTTCTACTTCCAAGAATATACATATGTGTACACACAGAAACGAAGGGAACTATTTTTCAACATGTCGGTGGCTCCATGAAAGTGAAAGTCACTCAGTCTTGTCTGACTCTTTGCGACCCCATGGACTGTACAGTTCATGGAATTCTCCAGGCCAGAATACTAGAGTGGGTAGCCTTTCCCTTCTCCAGGGGATCTTCCCAACCCAGGGATCAAACCCAGGTCTCTCGCATTGCAGGCGGATTCTTTACCAGCTGAGCCACAAGGGAAGTCCCTGTGGCTCCATACTTAATGATTTATTTTACTTATATCCCAGAAGGTGATGGTAGTAACATTTCCGTTATGTTTCCACACTGGGAAAAAATTGATTATAGAAATCACTAGGTAGCTATACCGATTCATTGAGTTTAGAAAATTATTTCTCTAGAAAACATTGCTGATGTCAGAATAACAACAACTAAATTCATTTACCTGTAGTCCAGAGTCAGTGTTTGCAGTGTTAACTTTCATGGTCCATTTTCTGTGTGGATCAGAAAGAGATAATGCCAGTAAACAAGTGGGCAGGGAATTCTGGAAATCAACTTTCAGACTATGTCATAACTAGAATTACCATCAAGTTTACCTTCCAAACTTGGACATTTTTGAGAATGAAAGGGAGTACTCTATGGGGACAGCAGGTGTTAGTTGTCACTATCCCAAGCAAATTGGAATATATGAAGACCTAGGTTATAGATCACAGAGTAATCTGAATTAATAATTCAGTGACTCCATTGAGCTCTGGAATATTGTAGGGCTTCACATATTAATGCCTTAAACATGTCTTATAGTGTGTAGATGCTTGCACATTTGTGGTGTATACAAACACCAGTCACGGACATATTCTGGCTTCGAGGAGTTTACAGTCAAATATGAAGTAACAGACAGGTCTGTACAGCCTGGTTCGGCTCCTTTAAGATGCTTCTTCTGGCCTGTTATGATGTGTGAGGCGCTATCAGAGAAACACAGAATTCCCAAACCAAAGAGCTACGTGCTCTGACACTGTAGCCTGAACCTCTTCTCACTGTGTTCTCTGAACCACCTTTGTTCTCATCTTCCATCCAGTCTCTTGCAAGTTTGCAGGTTTCTCCCAGTTGCTCATTTTGGTCTCGCTTCCTGTCTTTGCCTCTACCTTCCTCTCTCTAGCTTGCTCACCTCATCCTTCTCTCCTAGCCCTCCCTCCCCAAGCTCAACAGGAGTTGCCCTCCTCTGAATCTCTCCTCCAATCGGTCTGGGAAAATGGCAGCTTGCTGAACATTTTATGAATTTCTTTTTAGCCTTTTATAGTGTGGGTTAATTTGCATATGTGCATTGATTTGTTAGCGGGGTGGGGGGGGGGGGATTGTTTATTACTCAATTTTCTCTTCAATTATATAATGAAGTTTTTAAACCCCAGCTGCAACTCATTTTGAGTTTTATTATGTATTATCATTTTAGTTTAAAATTGCACCATGCATGTCGTGTTGTCTCCTACTTTAACTTATTTTTATGTTGTCTTTCCCTGGCAAAAGTCGTGGTTCTTTTTATTGTACTCTGTCCAATAGAGCAGGAAAAGAATAATATAACAAACCAATTAAAAAGGAGATAAGTTATAAACTTCTCACCGAGATAATAATACTCTGCCTACTGAATAATATTCCTCAAATCTATTTCCATGAGACTCTTGGAATATTAGGTAATCATAATTTACTTCTGAGCACTGAGCTTTTGGAAGACAATGATCATCATTAAGGGAAAAAGAACTAATTGCAGAAAGTCCAATATGAAATCCAGTGATGACTGATTCTGTATTGCTCAAGGGAAGCAGATATTTAGCTATTATCTCTTTGGTCTGATCAATACAGTCAGTCAAAACTTGGTAATTTAGGCCCTAAATAAAAAGCCCTCAGAGGATCTCCAGAGGGCTCATTTATAAACCTGATTCAATTCTAAAAGTTTTGAAATTTTGAGAGAGAGAATTCATACTTAGGAAACAACAATCTATTTTTCTCTGTTTATCAAATGCCCCACAGTGTAAAACACTGGGGGTTTTGCAACAAATAAAATCGACCCCTTGCCTGACCTTAAGGTTTTCAGTGTGGTGGAAAAGACGCTGCATGTGAAATGATGAGTGTAGTGAAAGTTTCTCATACAAAGATGAATCCTAGGCTGATAAACTTTTAGATTTGGTAGAAGTTTTAAATGTTTAGTTCAAGTGCCAAGTAAAATCATTCCTAAGGGGTGAGGATGTTTCAGCAGGTGGAGCAAATATGGCCAGGAAAGCAGAGCACATAGGCAGTGAAAGAGGAAAGGTCTTGAGCATGACCTCCTAGGAGCATGGATGGAACGTTTATTTTGACTATCCTTGAAGATCTGATCAGAGTTAGTGCTTCATTTGGCAGGTAATAGGGCCACTGAAGTTTATTGCTGTTTTTAGTAGAGAAATGACATTGGAACTGCAAAAGAAAATAAAGCTGGTGGTGGGGCTTCCCAGGTGATGCTAGTGGTAAAGAACGTGCTTGCCAATGCAGGAGACCTAAGAACCGGGGGGGTCGATCCCTAGGTTGGGAAGATCTCCTGGAGGAGGGCATGGCAGCTCACTCCAGCATTCTTGCCTGGAGAATCCCATGGACAGAAGAGCCTGGAGTGCTACAGTGCATAGGGTTGCAAAGAGTTGGACGGGACTGAAGTAACTTAGCATACACACACCCACAAAGCTGGCAGTCCTATGCTGAATGAATGGGAACAGCAGATGGGTTTGGAGACTTCTGCTGTTAGGCAGGGAGAGATAGTGAGGTTGAAATAGGATGGTGATTGGGGGCTGCAGAGGAAGGGCCTGAGGCAAGAGACACAGCAAACTATGGAAAGCAGTAAGGTGGCTCCTTAAAAAATTAAAATTAGAATTACCATAAGATTCAGCAATTCAGCTTGTGGATGTACACCCAGAAGAACTGATTTTGGATCAAATTCTGCCATAATAAAGATATTTATTAAATGCTAACATTTATTAAACCATTAATTAGAAAGCCAGCACAAAATAGCACATACAACCATATTATCAGGCAACTAAACTTCATACTAAACCAATGGCCAACCAACACAAAACTATTCAACATTTAGTTGGGTGCTGTCCTTAAAGATGAAGGCTTAGCCCTCACTGAATTTTATACCCTGTTCATTCAAAGAAGTTGAATATATCTCAAATGTCTTAAACCAGTCCATACCTGCTGCTGCTGCTGCTAAGTCACTTCAGTTGTGTCCGACTTTATGCGACCCCATAGACTGTAGCCCATCAGGCTCCCCCATCCCTGGGATTCTCCAGGCAAGAACACTGGAGTGGGTTGCCATTTCCTTCTCCAATGCATGACAGTGAAAAGTGAAAGTGAAGTTGCTCAGTCGTGTCTGAATCTTAGCGACCCCATGGACTGCAGCCCACCAGGCTCCTCCGTCCATGGGATTTTCCAGGCAAGCGTACTGGAGTGGGGTGCCATTGCCTTCTCCAAGTCCATACCTAGAATACCTTTAATTTAATCAATGAGTCCTTTCTAAAATGTTATCATGTTATTCATGAGGCCACTGTTTCTGGTTTTTTTAAATTATTTATTGCCTGTAGTGGGTCTTTGTTGCTGCACGTGGGCTTTCTCTAGTTGTGGCAAGCAGGGGCTACTCTTCATTGCAGTGTGCAGGTCTCTCATTATGGTGGCTTCTTTTGTTGTGGCGCACAGGCTTTAGACGCGAAGGCTTTGGTAGTCGCAGCTCATGGGTTCAGTAGTTGCAGCACTCAGGCTCTAGAGCTTGGACTCAGCTGTTGCGGCACATGGGCCACATGTGGGATCTTCCTGGAGCAGGAATCAAACTGGTGTCCCCTGCATTGCAGGGCAGAATCTTAACTACTGGACCACCAGCAAAACCCATGAGGCCACTGTTTTCATCAATGAAAACCAATTGCTGATATTGACTAAGCTAATTAGCAATGTTGGTTATTGACTGAGATGTGGATGGCTTAAGTTGCAGCTTTCAGCAGCAGACTTTCTGAGTAAAACACCAGTAGATCACCCTGGTCTTTGCATTCTTTGTTTGAAACCTAGGCTGAGCTTACCCTGGGTACATGTGTATACATGTACATGTATCGTATACCCATGATAGTCACATCATAGGTGTATTTTAAAGTATTCACATCATATAAGTATTTTAAAGTGCTTTAAATTATAGAACAGCATAATACTATGTTGATTTTTTAAATTAATGAGATCATTTTAGATCAACTGGTTGATTACAGATGCAAAGTAAAATTTGAGAACTAATTTTAGTACCTTATTTCTAGTTTAGACATCTTTTTCTCATAAATGTCAATGAACTGATTGTACCCTGATGGCAGATATGGAAACTGAGTCACAGCTTATTAGTTAAATGACTTTTAAAAATGTATAGGAAAAAGTGTAGAAAGAGAACCAAGGGGAGACTTCAGAGCTGCTGACTGTAAATGTGTATTTCATGTGGGGATCCCACAGTGTGAGCAAAGAAGGACGTTTCTGAGAGAGAATTAAGTGAGACACTAAAATTAAGTCACCCCTAAAATCTTTCTCCTTACTCGTAGGACAGGGGAAACTGAATTCTGTACTTCAGGCAGATGTTTGCCTCTGTTCTTACCTTAGATGTGTTAGTCACTCAGTCATATCTGACTATTTGCAATCCCACGGACTATAACCCGCCAGGCGCCTCTGTCCATGGGATTCTCCAGGCAAGAGTACTGGAGTGGGTTGCCATTCCCTTCTCCAATTCTTACCTTGGGGACCATTACCAAATGTAATTGCCCTTCTGGCCTCGGAGGCCATGGTCCTCATCACCCTGCAGCTGGGAGATTTGGAGGGCATGGCCTCCTGGTACACGCTGAGCACCTGGAAATTGTACTTTCTGGTCACATGGTAACAGGCAGGAGGACAGCGGCTATGGTGACAGTCACCTGGCTGAGTGTAAGCCCAGTGGTCTATCTGGGGTTAGTCCCTTCTAGCTTACCTAGAAGAGCCTGCACCAACACTAAATCCCTGGTGTTTTAGATTCTATTCAGAAACAGTGGGCTAACACAACTCGAAACACATCCTCCTTTGAAGAGTCTTTGCAAATTCTCTGCTTCTACGGAGTCTAGGACCTCAGAGTAACCCTCCTGTATTCTTCCTGTTCTTCATCCTGTCATCACGCGATCCTAAATGTCCTGGCTCTTGGAGATGTGAAGACCCTTGTGAAGGTATAGACAGGGCAGAGATTTTTTTTTAAATTAGGTTTTCCTAGCAGACCCAAACCTTCCCCTCCCCCTATTTTAGGCTTTTGAGACCAGATAAAAGAATTGAGAGATTTATTGCCTCCACTGTTGGGCAGTTATTATCGGTACCCTAACCTGGGTATAGGTTTTTTGGTTTTGATAGTTACTTTTCATCCTTTAGACTGTACAAATATTCTGAAACTCAGTAACTCCATGACCAGGGAAATTACTGTTTTCACTGAGGAATGCTTCTGAGATCTTGACTGACTCGAGAGTATTTCAGAAATTCATGTCAGTGATAGCGCTCTATTCCATTGCTTCTGCATTTTGTTCTGGCAGGTGATTTACTGATGGGATGCTACCTGGAGGAAATTGGATTAAGTCTCATTCTCTGTTTGAAGACTAAGCTGTTTTCTATAAGCTTGACTTTGTTATATAAAGTTCTGACTTATTTATCTCTTAAAAAAATAATAAAAATGAAGTGCCATGCAGAAAACACAGTAAAAAGTCACAAATCCTATTTAAAATACCAGGAAATAAAGTGTTACATAACCCAATATATTTTCTAACCACTGGTTTCATGAAATTTATAAAGGTTTAGGATGTGTAATTAAATTTTTGAAAAATTAAATTAGTCTTAATGTTATATAAGGTATAAATCTCTTTGGCCCTAGAAAGTATAATGAAAAATGTGTTTTAGTTTTTAAACCACTTAACTTTGTAGTTGGGTGACTTCATAGCTCTTGGCTTCCAAGCAACCATTATCTATCTAGCACTGTAGTTGAGACTTTACACACATTATGCCATTTATTTATTGATTTTTAAAATTTTTGCTTGCTTAATACTATCTTACTGTAACAATATACCACGTTTTTTGTTTCTTCTGTTAATTAATTAATGCTGGACTGGAAGAAGCACAAGCTGGAATCAAGATTGCCAGGAGAAATATCAATAACCTCAGATATGCAGATGACACCACCCTTATGGCAGAAAGTGAAGAAGAACTAGAGAGCCTCTTGATGAAAGTGAAAGAGGAGAGTGAAAAAGTTGGCTTAAAGCTCAACATTCAGAAAACTAAGATCATGGCATCTGGTCCCATCACTTCATGGGAAATAGATGGGGAGACAGTGGAAACAGTGGCGGACTTTATTTTGAGGGGCTCCAAAATCACTGCAGATGGTGATTGCAGCCATGAAATGAAAAGACACTTACTCCTTGGAAGGAAAGTTATGACCAACCTAGACAGCATATTAAAAAGCAGAGACATTACTTTGTCAACAAAGGTCTGTCTAGTCAAGTCTATGGTTTTTCCAGTGGTCATGTATGGATGTGAGAGTTGAACTGTGAAGAAAGCTGAGCACCAAAGAATTGATGCTTTTGAACTGTGGTGTTGGAGAAGACTCTTGAGAGTCCCTTGGACTGCGAGGAGATCCAACCAGTCTTTCCTAAAGGAGATCAGTCCTGGGTATTCATTGGAAGGACTGATGCTGAAGCTGAAACTCCAATACTTTGGCCACCTGATGCGAAGAGCTATCTCATTTGAAAAGACCCTGATGCTGGGAGGGGCTGGGGGCAGGAGGAGAAGGGGCCGACAGAGGATGAAAAGGTTGGATGGCATCACCGACTCAATGGATATGAGTTTGGGTGGACTCCGGGAGTTGGTGATCGACAGGGAGCCTTGGTGTGCTGTGCTTCATGGGTTTGCAAAGAGTCAGACACGACTGAGCGACTGAACTGAACTGAACTGATTCATTAATTGATGGACATCTGGGTTATTTCCACTTCTTAACAAATGTGAATAGTGCTGCTATGAATATTCATATAGTTATTTTTGAGTGGGCCTATATTTTCATGGGGTCCCAAAAAGTCAGACGTGACTGAGCACATATACACACAGACACATTTTCATTTCTTTTTGTTGTATATCAAGGAGTGGGATTGCTGGGTTATATGGTAACTCTTTTTACCCCTTTGAGGGACTGTGGACTTTTCCACCGTGTTTGCACCATTTTACATTGTCAGTAGCATTGGATGGAGCTTCCCATTTCTATACATTCTTATAAACACTTGTTGCTGTCTGACTTTTATATTATAGTCATCTTAGTGGGTATCAAGTAATATGTCATTGTGATTTTGATTTGCATTTCCTCAATGTTTAATATTGTTGAGCATCTTTCCATGTGCTTATTGGCCATTTGTATATCTTCTTTGTAGAAATGTTTATTCAAAACCTTTGCCCATTTTTAATTGGGTTTTTGTCTTTTTGATCTTCACATTATGCCATTTAATTCTGTTTTTGAGATGAGGAAATGGAGGCTTAGAGAGGTTAAGACTTGATCTTAGATCTGCCAGCTGAGACATAGTAGAACAACGATGCATAGATTGACCACACAAACCTTGTTTTTCCCAACTTTGCAGCATTTACTGGATTTCAGTTTCTTGTTTGCCTGTGGCAGGGGGTCCCCACAGACCCCCAGATGTTTGAAATCACCCCCTTTTGGCTAGGTCTTGGGTACTCTTATTCTGGATAATTCTGTCAAAGACAGATTATATTTGGTGGCCTGACTTATGCAGACTTGTGAAAAACACACATAGCTGATAAAAGAAAGAGCCTAGTTGTATCTTAAAGATGCTCAATATGTATTTCCTTCCTTCCTCCATTTTCTTCCTTTTTTCCAATATTCTGTTTACAAGTAATGCTGTTTCCCCCCACCTTCCAGAAATATTCTAATTTAGTTCAGGGCAGTCTTTGTACTGATCCTCCATAAAGGCACAGGGGCAAGGCAAATGACAGTCTACGATGTGGAATGGCTTATCTGAGAATCAGGTAATAGGCAATGGCTTCCATGTGATTTATCATCATGTTAATTAGACTTTTGACTCCATCCATCTGCCAAAGAAAGTTAGACTTCCCTGAGCGGAGGACACACACTTGATCTGAGAATGAGGAGGGTAGATGAGTCATTTCTGTTATAAATCAATCTTGACAGGCAATGTCAGAAGCTCAGGGCCAATAAGTCAGTGTCACTTACTGAGCCCTAACCTGGCCACTGTGTAATTACTCCCGGGCCTTTCCCCTTGAGTGCACCACTGTCTTCCTATCTGACAAAGTATTAATTACTGGACCTGAAGGTTCAATGTGTCTGATTTCACTCAATCAGGCAAACTAATGTCAGTCTCCATGCATGTTCCAATTAGACATGAGGAGTAAGGTGAGGGGAAATTAAGGAGGACTAACTTGATCTCCAAATCCCTCCAGGCAAACTTAAAAAATATATGTACTTGGATGTCAGAAAAATTCTAGGAGTTCATGCCATCCTGTGTTTTCATTGTAATTGTCATGGTTATTGTCATCACTAGCATAGTAAGTGTGGTTTTAGCTGCATTCCTGGACCGTCTTCAGTGAAATTTATGTCAGTTAAAAATAATTTGTGCAGGTTTTCCCTAACTTGCAAACTATATATTCTTGAAGAGCACATGTAAATTTATATACCTGAAGCCTCATCTTAAAATCATTTTTCTGCCCCATCTCTAGGCCTTCTGCAGAGGTAGACCCCTGCTGTTTGTATCTGTGACACCCACGGTCACCTCTTTGGCAAGTTAATTCTTTCTATATTTTCCCCTTTCTCCATTTTAAGCAAATAGCCAGAACTTTTTGGCCTTCTTATCTTCGGGATGGTTTCTACTTATGGGGCAAAAGCCAAAATTTCCTGTAAAACACACAACTTTTGGATTTTTGGAAAGCCAAAACCCACTGAACAGATTCACAAGGTGTGTGGGAGGTCTACAGCTTAGAGAGGATTGGGTCTTTGAGAAGTTGCAAAAACGTAGAGTAGGAGAGAGGTGGTGGATTCTGCACAGAGGTCCCAGAAAGAGCAGGGACTTGCATTTTGCTCTGTGACAGCACCTGAGGGATTGGTATGATTCCAAGGGCAGGACTAGGGCTGAACCCTGCTGAAGGTCCCAGCCCAGTAGCAGACTTTCCTGTGCGTGTGTTCATGCCGGTCAGAGCTAACTGCGGACCGGTGACGACAGGGGCCCCCGATGCTTTGGCCCATTGTAGACCCCTTTGCCTGACCCCACTGGCTTACTCCTAGGGGCTTCAGATACTACCCTCTGATTGTCACTTTAATGGGACCGACACCTTCACAACAGAGCTGATGACTGTTATGGAAAATGGAACTCTGCTTTCCTACACGGCAGTAAGAAAAGTTTTACCCTGGAACTCTTGGTCAGACCTTGGGTCTAATGCATTTCTTAACTTCCTTGTCGAAGTTATTCAAAATTGCTCTGTCAAAATACAATTCTTGGGTCCCTGGAGGCTTGTGAAAAAGTGAATCCAATCCTTTCATTAATTTTACTGACTATGTCATTAATTACCTGTCTGAAACAGCGTGATTGGGAATAAGGTGGGAAAAGCTGGGCCTTGTCCTCTGTGGGCAGACGATTGTGGAAAGAGGGTCTGGAGAAGACAGGAAGGATTCCTGGTTGAAATCATCAGAAGAGACTAGCACTGAGTCAGCAAAGACACAGGCTTGAGTTAAGGAAGGGGTGGGCCTGCCTTCTGGGGAGCTTGCATTACAGAGTCGGGCAGGAATGCATTGTCTGTTACCCACTTTTGTTGGCTTAGCTAGTGAATATACAGGATTGAAAAGAGAAATAGTAATCTTAAGGAACTTTTTTAAATTAAACTTTTTATTTTCTATGGGGGTATAGGTGATTAACAATATCGTGATAGTTTCAGGTGAAAACAGTGAAGGGACTCAGGCATACATATAACAGGCATCCATTGTCCCCAAACTCCTCTCCCATCCAGGCTGCCATATAGCATTGAGAAGGGTTCCCTGTGCTATACAGTAAGGCCTTGTTGGTTATCCATTTTAAATAAAGCAGTGTGTACATGCCCATCCCTAACTCCCTAACTATCCCTCCCCCCATCCTTCTCTCCACAACCATAAATTTGTGCTCTAAGTCTGTGAGTCTCTGTTTCATAAATAATTCTATTTGTATAATTTCTTTTCAGATTCTGCAAATAAGGGATGGTCAGATTGACTTTTGCAGTTCATCTACCCAGTTGTATGGTTGTGCGTGCTCAGTCATGGCTGACTCTTTGCAATCCCATGGACTGGAGTTCACAAGGCTCCTCTATCCATGGAATTTTCCAGGCAAGAATACTGGAAAGGGTAGCCATTCCCTTCTCTAGGGCATCTGCCCGACCCAGGGTTCAAACCTGAGTCTCCTGCATTGCAGGCAGATTCTTTACCACTGTGCCACCTGGGAAGCCCAGTTGTGTGGTTGTAAATTCATTCAGTTCTCTTTATGCCCCGAAATAGTTCCTTCAACTTCACTGGCATCATCTTCTTTAAATTATAAATGCCTAGAAGCTAGGCACCATGTGTATTTGATTAGCTTTGTGAAATGCCTCCTATAGCTCTTTATGCAGGAAATTATTAAATGTGCTAGGCTAATGAGCTGATGCTTGAAAAGTGAAAAAGATCTCAGAGTCACTTAAAGATCATATTTTACATGATGCTTTTTGGTCCCTTTTAGGATCTCTTTTGAGTTGACAGGAAGTGGCTTCCACGATGAATGGTTTGGCAGGTAAAGAATCCACCTGCAATGCAGGAGATGTGGGTTCAATCCCTGGTTTGGGAAGATCCTCTGGAGCAAGAGGTGGCAACCCATTCCCGTGTTCTTGCCTGAAAAATCCCGTGGATAGAAGAGCCTGGTAGGCTACAGTCCAGTGGGTCTCAAAGAGTCGGACATGACTGAGCAACTGAGCATATAGCACACACAGTAGGGGTGTCACTGTTTATTTCTGTGGATGGGAGCACGTTTCGCAACTTGATACACTTGGACCTACATTGAGCTAAGGCCCCCATGTTGATGGCCTTGCTGGGTTTCAGGGGTGCTTGATTCCAATCCCTCTGAGCATCCCAGTCCTGTGACCATCTTCTCTCAAAAGGCCCAGGGCAGCTGACATTGAGATGCGAGCCTGGCCACACGGGGAGAAGCACATGTTTGAAATGCATTGCTTAGTTTGTTTGCTCAGGCCAAGGTTCCAAAAAACCAAACCAAACCCCACAGCCATGAAAGCTCAAAGAAAGACTATAACTCATTAAAGTTGAGGAACAAGAATCAGTAATAAAAGAAAATCCAAACTTCTCTCTGAATGGTCAGATTTTGGAATCTTCCTTGTCCTTGAAATGTAAAGGATTGTGATTATGAATGTAGCCATGACAGGAAGCCTAAGACATAGTCGGACCACAGCGGAGACAAGGCTATTGTTGGCTGTGACAATGGAGAAAAGGAATGGCGCTCACATGGCGGTGAGAGCCTTGGAGCTAATGAGGCCAGTGGTCCAGGACTTCAAAAGAAAAATAGCTAAAAAAGCCTTGGGATGTTAGCCTGTAAGAGTTCCAGAGCAATTATCACCAACTGTCATGTCCATGAGTCCTGTTTCAATACCCGCTAAAGCGTCAGGCTTGTTAGATACCACACACTGGAAGACTTTCCTTGGCAGATGTATATGGAGGTGACAGCTAGTCAAAGTCCCAAACAGACTTATTAAACAATTCAGTGAAGACTTTGGAGAACAGCCTGGAGAAGAGAGATGGTTAGTACATAAAAGAATAAATCTTTGGAAGTTTTTGTCTCCTTTGATTAATTAGCTCAGGTTTGAATTGGAGGAGGATTTCAAGGGCAGTGCTTGGAGGTGTGGATATCCGGTGACTTCATTTTATAGCCCAGGAGCTCTCTTGGAGTTAGCCATCAAGGCGTTCGTCCCCAGCGCTCTGCTGTCCTCCCTGTCTTCTGCCTCCAGTTTTCCCCAAGGCTGGTGTCTTCACCCCGCAGCTGGAAGCAGATGGCTCCCGCCTCTGTCTCTGGCCTCAGTCTCTCTTCTGAGTCTCTGTTGCACAATTTTCATTACTCGGTGGATGCAGCCATTTGAAGAGTTACCACCTTCCATGAAAAACTCTTTTCCCCTCCTAACTTGTCCTGTGTCTGAGGGATACCCCTTGTTGTTGTTGTTATTCTTGTATTGCCAGTAAGAAATCCTCAGGTCACTATTGACTTCTTCCTATTTTCAACTTCCCCATAAGCAATCACTCATTAGAGCTAGTTGTTACTGACTTGCTCCCAATATCCTATCCTGCAATCTTGGCATTTCAGCCTCTTTTCCTGGCACACTTGGATTGTTTCACCCAGATTTCCACTGTATCTGTTTATGGTTTCAGTCTTCTATAAGAATGACAATTTGTATTTTTGAGGACTTTCATACCTGCTAACCTACTTGATTCTCATAATAATCCTTATAAGGGACAAGGAAAACCAAAACTCAGTGACTCATCAAGGTCACAGATAAGCAGTGGTAGACGAGGTCTCTTGACTCCAAATCTACTTTTTTGATAGTGTCTTTTCATATCATGTCACTTAGGGTCTGGTCAGTGTTATTGACATCTCCCCCCCAACTCTCTGCCTCTGCAGGCAGGAGATGAACTGTATATTAAAGTTGTGTGTTGGGTGTCCGGGAATCCTCCAGGACCTGTCCCTTTATTCATCTTTCTCTCTCTCATTTAATAGTTTTTATTTTTAAGAAAGTTTTAGATTCACAGTAAAATTAAGTAGAGGGTACACAGAATTTTCCCTTCACATACATTTAGCCTCCCTAACCATCAACATCCTCCACCAGAGTGGTACCATAGCTACAATCCATGAACCAACATTGAAACATCCTAATCACCTGAAGTCCATCGAACATTGAACATTAGGGTTCATTCTTGGTATTGTACATTCCGTAGGTCTCGACAAATGTATAGTGACCTGGATATACCACTGTAGTATCAAACAGGATAGTGCACTGTCCTAAAGGTCCTTTGTGCTCAATGTATTTATTTTTACTTCCCTAATTATCCCTGGCAACTACTGATCTTTTTACTGTCCCCATAGTGTTTGCCTCTTCTAGAATCTCATATAGTTAAGAGTCCTGCAGTATGTAGTCCTTTCAGATTGACTTCTTTCACTTGTTGTTTAGTCACTGTCAGACTCTTTGGTGACCCTGTGGACGATATAGACTGCCAAGCTCCTCTGTTCATGGAATTTCCCAGGCAAGAATACTGGAGTGTGTTGCCATTTCCTTCTCCAGGGGATCTTAGTATTATGCATTTAGGGTTTCTCCAAGTCTTATCATGACTTGATACCTCATTTTATGTTTTATTTCTTTTACGGCTGAACTATATACCATTGTATGGGGGTGCTGTAGTTGATCCATTTACCTACTAAAGGATGTCTTGGTTGCGTCCACGTTTTGGCAGTTATATATAAAGGTGCTATAAACGTCCATGTGCAGGTTTGTGTGGGTATACGTTTTCAACTCATTTGAGTGAATACCAAGGAGTGCAATTTTTGGATCATATTGGAAGTGTATATTTAGTTTTGTAAGAAACTTCAAATTGTTCTCCAAAGTGGCTCTTCCATTTTGCATTCCCATAAGCAGTGAATGAGAAGAGTACTCGTTGCTCCATTTTCTTGTCAGCATTTGGGGTGTGTTTTGAATTTTAGCCAGTGTTCTTGCCTGGAGAATCCCAGGGATGGGGGAGCCTGGTGGGCTGCCGTCTATGGGGTCGCACAGAGTCGGACACGACTGATGTGACGTAGCAGCCGCAGCAGCATTCTAATAGATGTATCTCATTGTTGCATTTTTGGGGTTTCCCTGGTGGCTCAGACAGTAAAGCATCTGCCTACAGTGTGGGAGACCCAGGTTCAATCCCTGGGTTGGGAAGATTGCCCTGGAGAAGGAAATAGCAACCCACTCCAGCATTCATGCCTGGAAAATCCCATGGACCGAGGAGCCTGGGGGCTACAGTCCATGGGGTCGCAAAGAGTCGGACGCAACTGGGCGACTTCACTTCATTGTTGCTTTAATTTGAAATTACCTAATAAATGCAGTAAGATTAGATCTCAATTACAGGAAAAAAACTATTAAAAATTCAAATATATGGAGGCTAAAAAACATGCTTCTGAATAACCAACAAATAATAGAAGAAACAAAATTACCTAATGATGTGTGATTTTAAGCATCTTTTCATGTGCTTATTTGCTATCTGTTTATCTTCTTTGGTAAGGTATATGTTCATATCTTTTGCCTATTTAAAAAATAAGGTTGCTAATTTTCTTATTGTTGAATTTTTAAAGTTTTTTATACACATTGAATAACAGTCCTTTATCAGAAATGTCTTTGCAATGGTATTCTCCCAGTCTGTCCATTGTTTCCTTTCACAGAACAGTTTTACAGAAGTCCAGCTAAATTTTACTTTCCTTCGTGGATCATGCCTTTGGTGCATGCGTGCTCAGTCGCTTCAGTGGAATCCGGCTCTTTGTGACCCTATGGACCGTAGCCCGCCAGGCTCCTCTGTCCGTGGGATTCGCCAGGCAAGAACACTGGAGTGGGTTGCCATGCAGCCCAGGGGATTTTCCCAACCCAGTGACTGAACCTGGGGCCTCCTGCACCTTCTGCATCGCAGGTGGATTCTTTACTGCTGAGCCACTAGGGAAGCCCATGCCTTTGGTATTATATCTAAAAAGTTACCAAACTGAAGGTCATAGGGATTTTCTCCATGTTATCTGCTAGAAGTTTTATAGTTTTACATTTTACATTTCGATCTACAATACATTTTTAATTAATTTTTCTTAAGGGTGTAAAGTTTGTGTCTATAGATTAATTTTTCCTTTTTGCACATGGAAGTCCAGTTGGTCTTTGTTGAAAGAACTTCTTTCTCCATTGAATTGCTTTTGATCCTTTGTCAAAAATCAATTGAGTATATTTTGTAGGTTTTTTTTGTTTTTCTGGGCTCTCTACTCTGTTCTACTGATGTTTCTATCTACCAATACTGTACTATGATGGTTACTTTCGGTTTACAGTAAGTTTTGATTTTAGGTAATGGCAGTCCTCTGATTTTGTTCATCTTCAATATTGTGTTGGCTATTCTAACTCTTTTGCTTCTTATAAACTTTAGAATCAGTTTGTTAACATCCACAAAATAACTCTCTGGGATTTTGATTAGGATTATATTGAATCTGTAGATAAAATTGGGAAGAACTGACATCTTCACAATATTGAGTCTTTCTGTTCATGAACATGGAATATTTTTCTGTTTATTTATTTCTTCCTTCTTTCTTCAGAATTTTGTAGTTTTCCTTATATTGATCTTATACAAACGTTGTTACATTTATGCATAAGTATCCTTGAAGAAGGAAATGGCAACCCACTCCAGTTTTCTTGCCTGGAAAATTCTATGTACAGAGGAGCCTGGAGGGCTATAGACCATGAGGTCTCAAAGAGGTTTATGTGACTGAAGCAACTAAACAGCAGCAGCATTTTTATTTACTTTAAACATTTTTCTTAAATTTATTTTGAGATTTTAAAATGTGCTGTATGCTCTCTTAAGTATTTGGGGATTTTTCAGCTGTCTTTTTGTTATTGATTTCTAGTTTAATTCCATTGCAGTCTAAGAGCATACATACACTGATTTTTATTCTTTTAATTTGTTAAGATGTGTCTTATGGCTCAGAATGTGGTCCATCTTAGAGAGTGTTCCATGTGAGTTTAAGAAGAGTATATATCCTGCTGCTGTTGGATGGTATATTCTATAGTTGTCAATTATATCTAGTCAGTTAGATGCTATTGATTTCAACTATGTCCTAACTTATTTCCTGCCTGCTGGATTTGTCGGTTACTGATAGAAGTGTATCGACGTCTCCAACTACAATAGTGGTAATATTTCAGTTATTTCTCCTTGCAATTCTATCAGTTTTTGCCTTATATCTGCTCATCTGTTTTGTTAAAGTATGCCTAATTTGCTTCTCCACATCCTTTTAATGTGGCAGCATGACTCAGTCAAATATTCTGCTCATCCGTTTCACAGTTCCACATAATATTCTGATAGCCTGTTGACACACGTGACCAAGACAAGTTCAGACCTGATGGGCTGACTCACTCTGATGTTCCCAGATCCTGCCGGTTGGGAAGGGACAACTGGTTGTGTTACTTGAATTAGTTCATCCTCATCACTGCATGGCAAGTTTTTGTAGGCATATCATGTGACGGTGCATGTTCATCTCAATACATTCTTCTCTTTTGTTTTTGTTTTGGCCACGCCACGCAGCATGCAGGATCTTAATTCTCTGACAAGGGGTGAAGCTCATGCCCCATGCAGTGGAAGAACTAGTCATAACCACTGGGCCAGCAGGGAATTCCCTTAGTATGTTCTTCTAACATTAACAAAAGGGGCAGGTGTCCTGTTCATTGGTCCCTACCCAGTGCCAGGAGCACGATTGACTTGTATTGCATGTTTGTTCAAGAGTCAAATGAGCACACTAATGTATAGCTGGAGGAAGAGATCTTGTGGTCTAATGCTTGAATTTGAAAAAAATAAAGACCAAAAATGAAAATTTTTGAAAAGAAAAAAGAAAGGAAACAGTTCTTTGGAATCAAAATTCCCACTCACTCTAGAAAAGAGAATACATCAGGACTTCCCTGGTGGTCCAGTGGTTAAGAATTCGCTTGCCAGTGCAGGGGACATGGGTTCAATCCCTGGTCTGGGAAGACTCCATATGTCTCAGGGCAGCTAAATCTGTGCATCACAATTACTGAGCTCACACTCTAAAGCCCACAAGCTGCAACTACTGAAGCCCATGTGCCTAGAGTCTGTGCTCCACAATAAGGGAAGCTGCAACAATGAGAAGCCCATGCACCACAAGTAGACGGTAGCCCCTGCTCCCTGCAACTAGAGAAAGCCCGTGCACAGCCAAAAATAAAGAAATTGATCAATTAAAAGAGAATATATCAGTATATAGTCTGAAAATAATTTTGTTTAGAGTTATAAGGTCTGGGCATGAGTTGTCGCTCCATCATCTTGGACAATTTATGTATCTTCTCTAAGCTTTAAATAATACTTACCTAATGGGATCATTGAAGGAATACAATGAGATAATGATGTTTTACAGATGCTATTAAATATTTCCATTTAAATCTTCATTAAGGGTGAGAGTATGATGACATCACATATTCCTTCACAGATAGCTTCTAAAAATACTCTCTGAGCACATGTATACAAAAAAGAACAGCCTCTGGCACACGACTCACTTTTTCATTTTTGTTTAGAGAAGAGGTGAATCCTGATTTCACTGTTTTACTTGGCTTACATAAAAAAGTTCCACATTGTATTGCTGGTTTATGCAGTTTGGGATTTTAATGCTTAATGTGTTTACAAAGATACATTTTTATTTCTGTAGCATGAGTTCATGCTATTGGGCTTACACCATCTGTCTAGTATAAGCTCACTTCAATTCTCAGCTACTAATGTGCTCCTAATTAATGAATGTGTAATGGAAGCACTGAAAAACCTCCTCTTTCATCACGAAGAAGTGAGGCCTGAAATTATTTGTTGGTTTCATGTGTGCCTTTTTGTCTGTTTGTTTAAGGTCTTTTGCCACATGGAGATTTTATTTCCCATAATGCCTTAGCTGAACTAATATTTTTCCATAATAGAATTTCCGAAGTATCACTTATGCAGTGTATGTGGGCCTTGTTAAAGTGTAACTAATTTCAAAGAGGTCCTCTTCTAGAACCTGAGACTCTTTTTAAATTTATTAAAAATATTTTAAAAGCAAGTTCAACTAAGACCTCAGAGGGGAGGACATTTATAGATTAGCAACTCATTAATTCTTGTTTCTTCCCCACAGGAGCGCCACTAATTAATGTTTTCCAATCAGGCCTTACCCTCCCTGAAAGCTCAGCCATGAACGAATCCTAATTACGCAGTCATGTGGGCTAGTGGGGTGGGAGTTAGTCGTGTTGCTCTTGTACCTGTCGTATCCTGTACCTGTAGCGAGCCCTCAATAGCTGTTCCGACCAATTCACACAACAGAACTTTTGCCTCAATCCCTCCTCACCATCCCCAACCCAAGCCCATCTGGGTGGCTCTTGGTATTCTGCCAAGCTCTAGCCCTTTCCCTTTTCTGGAGGTAGAGCCCATCTCCCTGCACTTCCACTAGTCAGAGAATAGCTGTGTTTGAACAATCACTTAAATCCTTAACTATTACCAAGATCCCTCGCCATGTGCCCAACCGTGTTGGATTTCCTTAGATATCTCATCTCTCATTGCTTGACCCCTGGAACTCAGTTCTCCAGCCAGCCATTTTTTTCAGCTTTTTTTTTTCGGGCATCACACTCTCTTTGGTGTCTGAGTATTTTCATGTGCATTTCCCTTTGTATGGAACAGTTTTCCTCTCCCTCCACTCAAATGCACACGATCCAAACTAACTCTACATGTCTTTCAGGTGATCCTTCCGAGACAATCCAGTTTGGGTTAGGTATTTTTCCATGTATTTTGATCACACTTTTAAGCATTATTACACTCAGTTATAATTGCCTGCTTACTTCTCTGTTTCCTCCACCTCCAGATTATGAGCAATTGTGTCTATAATATTCCAGGTGGTTCAGTGGTAAAGAATCTGCCTGCCAATGCAAGAGACTCAGGTTTGATCCCTGGGTCAGGAAGATACTCTGGAGTAGGAAATGTTGCAACGCACTCCAGTATTCTTGCCAGGGTAATCCCATGGACAGAAGAGCCTTGAAGGCGACAGTCCATGGGATCACAGTGAGACAAGGCTGAGCACCTGAGCACACATGCACATCTATGACACTCAGTTGAATTCCTGTGTTTAGTGAAGGGTCTGACATTTTATAAGCACTTGATTAAAACTTGTTGAATGAATAAATGTTGACTCCTACCCCTACCAAGTCTGAGTTTTACATGCTTCAGCTGCCTTGAAGAAACCACTCTGTAAACCATTTTTACTTCTCTGTGACCCTGTCTTATTTAGGCTCTGTATCATAGCGAGGCCCTCTTGCCAGCTGGAAATAGTAGAATTTTGACATAGTCCCAAAGCTGTGCTGACCAGGGCTGGAGGAGGTATATGGGAATGTGAACCTTAGTTCATAGCATCTCTCCTGTATCCTGTGATTCCTCTGAAACTCATCCCCTCTGACTCTTCTTCTAAGGAGCTATGCAGTCATATCTTTAGGCAAACTCAACCTCTCTGAAAGCCACCGTTTCCTCACTTCTCACCTGTGTCGAAAGTAGTAGTTTGCACTGATATTAGAACAAAAGAAAGGAGACCCTCTCCTCCTACCCTCAATGCCCTTAATGTAAACTTTTTTTTCCAAGACGGGTGTGGGTCACATACTCACAAATGCTCTTGGGCTCACCACATGGGGAGGTGTGTGTGTGTGTGTGTGTGTGTGTGTGTATGCATAGATGTGTTCCTGGCTCTGTTCAATGTGGGTGGAAACCATCTTTTGTACATGTCTCGTCGAAACAGATGTTTGGATGAGACTAAAATTATCAGTGTGCACTGAATCTCAGTCAGATTTTGTGATTTAAAAACTATCCAGCTTTCCAATCCTTAATTTGGTTCCTTCCAAAGAACCCAAGGCTTCCCTGGTGACTCAGAGGGTAAAGAATCTGCCTGCAATGCAGGAGAGACATGAGAGATGTGGGTTCAATCCCTGGATTGGGAAGATTCCCCTGGAGTAGGATCTTCCCAGGTAGTGCTAGTGGTAAAGAACCCACCTGCCAATGCAGGAGACTCAGGTTTGACCCCTGAGTCGGGAAGATCCCCTGATGAAGGAAATGGCAACCCACTCCAGTTTTCTTGCCTGTGGAAAGTTCCATGGACAAGAGAAGCCTGGTGGGCTACCGTCTATGGGGTTGCAAAGCGTGAGACACGACTGAGCACATGCACACACAGACGTGAGAACCCAGCTTGTATGGAGGCCAAAGCCTTGTGGCCCAGAGACTGAGCTGAACTCTCAGCTAGGTTTTGCTTGTAGAGCATTGACCTACACCAGAGTAAACTTTCCATCAGCTGTCACTTCTTCACAATCAGATAATACATGTCTAACATTTTGGATTTCTAGCTTCTCTTGAAAAAAAAAACAAGACCAGAGCCAGATTTTAGGCCACAGTCCTTTTAACTCCCAGTTGTTGCCACTATGCCCAGACCAGGTGATGTATTTATGGCACCTGCTGGTTCCTTGTGACCACTCAAGTTTATGATCCCAAGTCCAGAGATCCAAGAGAATCTAGTTTCTAATTTACTAGAGTCAAATGGTATGTGATCTGGCTCTGAAAAATGCATGCAGGCTACTTCCCCTATATTGTACATGTGACAGACTGTGGGCCAAGAGTACTTAGCTTCTCATAAAGAGACTTGATCATGTATGAAGAAACATAAACTTGGAGGCGTGCTTAAATATGGTGTCTATTTGGTGACATGTAGGAGCCATTAGAATGATTTTTTGGAAAATAATCATGTCTTGATAGTAGAAAAATGAAGACTACATTATTACATATATGTGTGCTTAGTCGCTCAATTGTGTCCAACTCTTTGTTACCTTGTAGATTATAGCCTGCCAGGCTCCTCTGTCCATGGGGATTCTCCAGGCCAGAATCCTGGATTGGGTTGCCATGCCCTTCTCCAGGGATCTTCCTGTCCCAGAAATCTAACCAGGGTCTCTTGCATTGTGGGCAGATGTTTTTACCAGCTGGGCTATCAAATGTATCTATAATTCTAAAGGAAAAATATAAGTATGTGTACACACACACACACACACACCAGGAAAGTCTTGAGGAAGGAAACGCATTGATGTATAAAGGTGATAATCTCTGCTCAGTAGGATTGTGGATAATTTGTTGTTGTTTTTTAATATACTCTGAATGTTCCAAAAATCTCTTGAGTATCTATTCCCTTTATAATAAGAAAAGTAATTTTTAAACTAGAGGAAACAGAATAATCTGTCTCCAGTAATCTAAAAGGACCATTTCTATAAAATTTATTATGCTCCTAGGGAGGATTTTAAGCCTGTGGGTCTACCATAGTACCCACCGTACATTTTTTTTTTAACAACATCGAAGGGAACTTGAGCTCCATTAATGAGAGCCCTGAGGACAGCTGGGAGATGGCTGAAAGGGAATCAGTACTAATCATTCCCACTATTGGGTGTCTGCTCCATGACCTTCCCTACCCTATGTTCCTGGGCCTGTGTGAAACTAACAATTGAAGGAAGTTATAGAAACCACATCATATACTGAAAGCATTAGGGACTCATGGGCTCACAGAGGCAGAAGGTTGAGAAGGGCAGAAATTGAGACTAAAGGGTTAAGAATAGAAAGAATAAAAATAAAGGATCGATCTACAGACTGTCATACAGAATGAAGTAAGTCAGAGAAAAACAAATATCACATACTAATGCATATATACGAAGTCTGAAAAAAATTGGTATAGATGATCTTATTTACAAAGCAGAAATAGGAACACAGAAGCAGAGAACGAATGTGTGGATACCAAGGAGGAAAGTGGGGGTGGGATGAATTGGGAGATTGGGGTTAACCTGTGTACACTCTTTTTTTCCCCCAAGGTTATTTTTTATAATTGTATTTACTTTTGGCTTTGCTGGGTCTGTGTTGCTGCACGGGCTTTTCTCTAGTTGCAGAGAGTAGGGGCTCCTCTCTGGTTGTGGCTGTGGGTTTCTCACTGCAGTGGCCTCTCTTATTGTGGAGCACAGGTCTTAGGGCACACGGGTTTCAGTAGTTGTGGCTTGTGGGCTCAAGAGTTGTGGCTCCCAGGCTCTGGAGCAGAAACTCAATACCTGCGGTGCATGGCTTAGCTGCTCCTCGGCAGGTGGGATCTTCCTGGATTAGGGACTGGACCCATGTCTCCTGCATTGGCAGGCAGATTCTCTACCGCTGAGCCACCAGGGAAGGCCCTAAACTCTTGATACCATGTATAAAATAGAAAACCAATGAGAACCTACTGTATAGTCTAGCGCAGGGAATTCTCAGTGCTCTGTGGGGACCTAAAGAGGGAAATCCAAAAAAGAGGGTTTATGTGTATACGCACAGCTGATTCACTTTGCTATACAGCAGAAACCAATACAGCATTGTAAAGCAACTATACTCCAATAAAAACTTTACAAAACAAAAGAAAAGAATATTTAAAAAATTGCACTGTAAATGACTAAACAAAATATAGTTAAAAACAAGTTAGGACCCCTAGAAGCTTAGAAATTAAGAGAGTTCAAAAAGGAGAGAGGCAAAAATATAAAAGGAAAAAAATGATAAAGGCTCAGGAATAAATACAACCATGAAAAGAAATAAGATAAATGATATTGATGAAGCTTTTTAAATGAACAAAAAGAAAACTAAGAAAACTCAACACAACTCAGAAAAAACCCCTAAAACTTTGAGAGGATAGTATAAAGGAGTACAGTACCACAAAACAATAAATAAGGAAACAGTAAAACTATTTAGAAGAAGATAAAATGGTAAAATTCGGGATGCTTAAAAATTGAAAGTATAAGACAATTGAAGAGAAACACCTGTAATAGAATTGTGGTATCCAACTTTTATTGGAAGTTTATTGGATGCCAAGGACTTGACGTTAATTCACGTGCATCCTTTCACTCTGTGAGGTCCATGCTATTACCCTCCTATTCCCCTGAAGCAAGGGGAAAGCAAGCACACAGGTGAGAGGCTCCCCTGCAGGTACCTGTTGGGAAGGGATGGCTCTGGGGCTTGAACTCAGATCACCTGCCTCCAGATCCTGGCATTTTCCTGACCGTTTGGCCATACATACTGTGAGCTAGGGTAGATCGAATGGAAATCTTAAGGAAAAATACTGCTAAAATAAGACTCCCTCTGAAGTTGAAAAGTATTTAAAATAAGATTCCAATGGAGAAGGAGAAGGAACACAGAGACCAGGACCAGGGCACTAGTAAAAGCTACTCTGCTGGATGTTCTGTCCTCCCCAAGGAGAGCGTGAGGCCTTGCGCTGTCTACACAGGACACACTCTCCTTTTATTTACCTCTGGGGGTTTCTGTACCCAACACTCTAGCGACAGTGTTAGCTGTCCAGATATTGTGAGGGAGGCTAATGCAGGACTGTCTTACGTATTTAAGGTGATAGAAGATTTGGGGCTAGGTAGAAAAACATAGGAAAATCTCACATCTTCTCTTTCCAGCTGAATGTTTTTTACAGAGGACTGAGACATTTGAATCTTAAGCCTGTATGCCTTTTTTTTTTTTAATTACCTTGATTCCTGTTTTTTATTTTCCAAAGCATCTTTAGTCGATAATTCCTATAAATGTAAAATGAAAACAATTTTGGGGGGAAATTTGATGGCGATATCAAGCTTGTGTGCTATTTTCAACAAAATTTTGGAAGTCAGATTTCACTGATTTCTGAAGCTTCATACCTCACACATAGTAGGTATAAACAAATAAATGGAAAAGTACTATTTGAAGCAATACAAACACTTAAATATAAGAAATATTAGTACAAAATCTTCAAAGTCTAGTTAAAATCTTGAAGAAATCACATATCAATCTGTTAAAGTTTCTTGCTGTTCACAGAAGTTTGACAAAATATTACAGGGAACGTAGATTGATTTTTTCTTATGTTTCAGCAGTTGCTGTTATACTAAAATGTCTGTTACTTTTAGGACTGCCTTAAAGTTCAAAAAGATGCCACAAAATACCATTGCAGTTTACTTGGCCTTAAAATGTAAAAGTAATACAAGATCATGGAAAGGAGGGGAAAGAATGCTGAGCATTGCAATTAACTTTTCTTTAATGCTTGCTCTTCTCTGAAATTACAGTAATACTGGACTTGCTGGTTAAAGATGTTAGAATAAAGATCCCACCTCACTTCTATGTAAAAACCAACTTAAAAAAAAAAGCAAATAGAAGAGGAAATAGCAAACTTGTCTTGGAAATTAGGGAATACGCCAAGCTCTGATTTGACAAATAAAAGGGGCTGAGTGTAGTAAACTCTGGACCAGAGTATTTGGTGCATGCAGTGGAGTCAGGGTGATGCCACGAGATGAACTTTGTTTCTCCAGATCCCAAGCAGAGAGTGCGGAGTGTAGAGTTCTCCAGAGTTGCAGCCCCACAGAGCCGGAGGCATAAGGGTTGGGTGTTTTTTGGACTATGGAAGGTTCCCTGAAGCCAGACTCCAAAGATTAGAAACGTAGGAGGGGTTAAATGCCTAGCTCAAGGCAGGACCCTGTCCAGGGTTCCACGTTATAGTTAATCATTGTGTCTCCTTAGACTCTTTAGTTGGCGGTACCAGCTTCTCAGACTTTTTTTTTAAGGTTTTTGATGGTTTTGGCAGATTTGAAGAGTTCTGGTTAGATACTTTGTAGAATGTCCCTCAGTTGAGATTTATTTGTCTGATACATTTCACATGATTAGACTGGGTTTAGGGGTTTTACAGAGGAAGCGCCATTCTGATTATAAAGTATCAAGGACACATACTATCATTCTGGCTTGTTCCTATTGATATTAACCTCGATAACTTGGCTGAGGTAACGTTTGTCAAATTTTTCCACTGAAATTATTCTCCTTCCCCTTTCCAAAATGTCCTCTTCAGAAGGACATCACTATGCACAGCCCACACTTAAGGAGTGGGGAGTTACACTGTCCCTCTTTGAGGGAGGGGCATTTATGTAGATTTTATGGAATTCTTCTGTGTGGGAATTTTGTTCTCCTCCATTCATTATTCATTCACTCAATCAGTCCATCACTTATTTGCATCAATAGGACTCATGACTGTTTTATACTTTGGGTTATAATTCAATACTACTTTACTTATTTTGTTGCTCAAATTTTCCACCATTGGGAGTTCTTTCACTTGGCTCTTGTGTCTTTTTGACATTCCTCTATTATTGTGTGTGTGGGGGTGGCGGGTAGGGGAATGGATGAGCAGTTCTTTACTTTCTGGCAGTGCAAAATACTGCAAACTCATTTTGTTTATTTCTTGTCTCAGTCTTGTAATCAGTCATTTCTCAAAAATGGTGAGAGAAAACAAGATCCAGCACTAGGTTGTTGTTATTGAGGTGTTATTGCTTCTAGACCCTCTCAACTGAGAGAACAAAGAAATGAATGGGCGCATACTAACTCATTCATATCTGTATCTAACACTACATATATATAACTATGTATTCATGCATATCTATATTAATCTAGACATGAGTTTGCACTGACGACTTTAATGTTAATCTCTTATATCTTAAATCATTCTAGACTTCTCCCCTTGTTTATCTATAATCTCTTATTCCAACAGTGAAATACCTGAGTCCCACCATCTGCTTTTACTTAATTTACTTAATTCATTTACTTAATTGTTCAATTTTGGTTGACATTCTAGTGGTTTCAGAACTGTTCGCCAGAACTCTCATGGGAAGCAGTTTTATCAGCTAGTTCCTTTGCTTTTAGTCTTATAGAAACCACTCATTTTCAAAGTTACTTAGCCAGCATATTTTCCCCAGCATATTTTCCCCTACTCCCTTCAATGAGGTTTTTCATAAATTTGTAATGCAGTTAGATGCTTTTGTCACAGTCTTAAGTTTCATCCAGGGATCCCACAATCTTCTAAAAGATCTTTTAAATTGTGTATTCTAAGGTCCACTCCTTGCACTATAAAATTCTGTGAGCTTTGACAAATGCATGAGGTCACATATCCACCATTAAAATATTATACAGATTACTTATACCACATTAAAAATCCCCTGTGCTTCATCTATTCAACCCTTCCCCAAGCTCTTGAATTCTTGACAACTGCTAATCTGTTTATAATTTCTATAATTATTGTCATATAAATGCAATCATTTAGTATATAGCCTCTTCAGAATGGCTTCTTTGACTTAGCAATATGTGCTTAAGACATTCTATGTCTTTGAATGGCTTGACAGCTCTGTGTGGATCACAATAAACTGTGGAAAATTCTGAAGGAGATGGGAATACCAGACCACCTCTTGAGAAGCCTATATGCAGGTCAGGAAGCAACAGTTAGAACTGGACATGGACCAACAGACTGGTTCCAAATAGGAAAAGGAGTACGTCAAGGCTGTATATTGTCACCCTGCTTATTTAACTTATATGCAGAGTACATCATGAGAAATGCTGGGCTGGAAGAAGCACAAGCTGGAATCAAGATTGCCAGGAGAAGTATCAATAACCTCAGATATGCAGATGACACCACCCTTATGGCAGAAAGTGAAGAAGAACTAGAGAGCCTCTTGATGAAAGTGAAAGAGGAGAGTGAAAAAGTTGGCTTAAAGCTCAACAGTCAGAAAACTAAGATCATGGCATCTGGTCCCATCACTTCATGGGAAATAGATGGGGAAACAGTGGAAACAATGTCAGACTTTATTTTTTTGGGCTCCAAAATCACTGCAGATGGTGATTGCAGCCATGAAATTAAAAGATGCTTACTTCTTGGAAGGAAAGTTATGACCAACCTAGATAGCATATTTAAAAGCAGAGACATTACTTTGCCAACAAAGGTCCGTCTAGTCAGGGCTATGGTTTTTCCAGTGGTCATGTATGGATGTGAGAGTTGGACTGTGAAGAAAGCTGAGCACCGAAAAATTGATGCTTTTGAACTATGGTGTTGGAGAAGACTCTTGAGAGTCACTTGGACTGCAAGGAGATCCAACCAGTCCATCCTAAAGGAGATCAGTCCTGGGTGTTCATTGGAAGGACCAGTGCTGAAGCTGAAACTCCAATACTTTGGCCACCTCATGCGAAGAGTTGACTCATTGGAAAAGACCCTGATGCTGGGAGGGATTGGGGGCAGGAGGAGAAGGGGACGACAGAGGATGAGATGGCTGGATGGCATCACCGACTCGATGGGCATGAGTTTGAGTAAACTCCGGGAGTTGGTGATGGACAGGGAGGCCTGGCATGCTGCGATTCATGCGGTCTCTAAGAGTCGGACACAACTGAGCAACTGAACTGAACTGAACTAAATAATATTCCACTGGATAATTGTACCATAATTTGTCCATTTACCTATTGAAGGATATCTTGGTTGCATCTAGTTTTTGGCAATTTGAATAAAACTGCTGTCATTCACATTAGCTTTGTAAGAAACTGCCAAACTGTCCTCCAAAGTGCCTGTAACGTTTTTGAATTCCCACCAGCAATGAATGAATGTTCCTTGCGCCAATCCCCACCAGCTGTTAGTATTGTTGGTTTAATTTTTTTTTTTTAAATTTTAGCCATTCTCAGAGCTCTGTAGTGTATTTCATTTGTTTTCATTTTCATTTCCCTAATGACATGTGATGTTGAGCATCTTTTCGAGTGCTTGTTTGCAGTCTGTATATCTTCTTTGGTGAAATGTCTGAATCTTTGGCTCATTTTTCGATTGGGCAGTGCTTATATATATGTGTGTGTGTATATATATATTTATCTTGAAGATTCCTTTATGGACCTCAGCTTGTTCTTTCTCTGCATTCTTTGAGTGAGGAGATTACAAACCGGCCTGGTAGTTTCATTCCAATACCAGTGGAGGCTTCCCTTGGCTTCCCTCACCATTCAGCTATGACTCAGAGGAATCTCCTTGGCTGTAAGTAGGGCTTGTGACCTGCACATCTGCTTGTCATTTACCTACTGTGGATCTGCTGGGCTGGTGAAGAACCGGTTCCTGCTTCTTCTGCCTTATTCTGTGATACATGGAGAGAAATTACTCCTGTTAATTTGAATCCATCCCTGGTTTTGCTCCTGTTAAATTTGATGCATGAAAAACCTCCAGAATCTACCATTCCCATGGCTCTTGCCATCTTGTTTGCACCTTCTTCCTGCGGTCAACACATCCCAGATGCAACATATGTACCTGCTCATTTTTACTCGCAGCTACAATGAGTCACTTGAAGTTGTAGTCTATAAGACAAATGAAAAAAAGAGGAAGTTACTGATGCATGGGATAGAGGATGTTGTATTGATTGCTTTAGAACAAAGAAAACTTGCTTACAGGTATCCCAGTCAGAGTGTGATTGGCAGCTTCTGCAAATACACTGCATCTCCAAAGACAGAAACACAATGAAAGGGAGAGAAAAAAAACTCATGTAACCATAACAGTGCCCATTATTAGTCTCTTAAAATAACCCAGTGCTTTACTAAGCATTTTGTGTATAATGATATCTTATTATTTTAAAGGTCTTTTTTGATGTGGACCAGTTTTAAAGTCTTTATTGAATTTGTTGTTATGTTGTTTTTGTTTTTTATGTTCTGGTTTTTTGGCCATGAGGCATGTGGGACTTAGCTCCCCAACCAGGGATTGAACCCACTCCCCCTGCATTGGAATGTGCAGTCTTAACCAGTGGACCACCAGTAGTCCTGATATATTAAAGCAACTCTCTGGGATAGGAGTAACTTTCCTCAATTTACAGATAAGGGAATGTAAGACTTAGGGAAATTGAAGACACACTAATAAGTAGCAGAGCTGAAATTCAAACTCAGGAAAGTCTGACTCCAGTACTCATCCTTCCAGCCAGCATTTTCTTGCTTCTTATTGAACTTTTCTCTTCTAGATCAGGTCCATGTTTGTGCTTTACTCAGTGAGATTTCTCCTTGGAGCCTGGAAAATGGTGTTTGATATTCATATTTCAGGTTCTGTGATAATTCTGTATGTTAATGATTAAAATATATGAATCAACTGAATTGCAAGCTGCTTACTAGCTGCCATCTTTCTCTCTCTACAGCTGACATTAGAAAAATAAAGCTATAAAAACACGCTACCTATGCTTTATTTCACTGCTATGCTTTATTTCAATAGATGAAGGTACTTTGAGTATTTTAAATTGATATGGCAACTTTTATTTGAAAATTCTACTATCTCTATGTCATTCATAGATCATAAAACCATTTTGATAAGCAGGAGAATTAATAAACGACACTCATGCAATTTGAAATTAAAAATGTTGAATTCTCTGATATTTGGGAAATAGAATGGCTTAATAAATGACCTTCATGAAATTTGAAATTTAAAATGTTGACTTCTCTGATATTTTAAACTCTTTCTCTATTTGTTAAGAGGGAATAAAATCAAACTGTGATTTTTCCAAGACAAGAATGAGACTTGAATGTCTTGAGTCCTTTTAAGTGTCTCCTCTTTTCTTCCATGTTATCTCCTAAGTCTATTAAAGTAAATTTCCTTTTTAAAGTTAAAGTCTATGTGCTTAAATATATCACTTGGACCTCTAGGACTAGTACAGTATTGACTTCAGCCAATATAACTTTGTATGTTACTCCTGTTGTTATCATCCATGTGTAGGACTTATCTTCTTGTACCAGGATCTTTGCAATTATCAAAACATACTGATGTTTGTATATCATTTGACTTTTGTATATCAAAGCATATACAAGTGCAGTATTGTACTGCTCATTGTATTTATCTCGGGGGTCTTTTTCACTTTCTGAAGGGAAAATGCAGGTTGTCTCACATCCCATGGAAAGTGTCTGTTCTTTGAAGTCAATTGTAATCACATCTGCTCCATTGATTAACCCTAACAAGTTACCTAACTCAACTAATCTTTAGTTTCTTATTCTCTCAGGGAAGTCTTAAAGGTTGCAGTGAAATTAAATGACTTGGAGTATGTAAGTTAATGTTAGTTCTCATTTCCCTGTCCACAACTGGACCGCTGTCGAACTTTATGATTTCATTTTCCAAACTACTGGCCATGCGGTATCTACCACTTTTCAAACAAGTTTTGTCTTTACCTGGTTCTGTGCATTTTATTCTGTGTTCTCTCTGACTGGGATGTGCTTCCAGGAGACATGGAGGGCCATCTTCTGAGGGCTCAGCCCATTCACAGCCTAAGTTAAGATCCTGGGCAGGACAGGCTATAAAATAATATAACCCCACCTGAGTAGTATATTTGGTAACTTGTAGGTATGCATGCCCACTAAGGCACAGACTTTTCTTTTTAAATCATACTCTATTTCTCCAGTATGCAAAATTGGGACTCCACATGAGTTTCTTTATAGCACTGTAGTTATTACCAGGTTATGAATGTATCCTAGCCCTGGGTTCCAGTCCTCTTGACTGGGATCTTGATGCTTCCTAATTCTTGAGAGGTTCTTCTCTAAAGGGCTCTCACAACCTCTAGTTGAGGTCTTAATCTGCAAAAATTAACCTGTGCACAGTATACTCCTAACTTATCTTGGTACTTTCACTTGAAAGAATCATACTGCAGTCAACCCACAGGAGTGAAAACAAGGCTGATTTCCACCAAGCCTCTCTGGACTCTAAAATCTTGACTTCTGGCATCATCTCTTAGGGACAAACTTTACAACCAAGCCAATTTCTCCACCTATCCTGGTCCTTTCTAGTTAGTCTCTTAGTCTGGGCACTGAGAATTGAGAATCCTATCTTGCTTGCTTCATTACTTTATTCAGAAGCAATAAACAACTCATCAGTGAAGGCTAGCTCAAATACTTCCTTTTCTGTAATGACCCCTACCCCACCACACATTGATATATGATCTGTGAGTAACTTCATTCAGCTTTGTTTATTGAGCACATAGTATGTACAAGGCAGTGAAAATCAAAACAAGAAACACAAATCTTTGTCCTCAGGGAGTTTTTGTTTATATGACTTATTGCATTTTTAGATTGTTTTTGTTAGTTATTTGTAAATACTATTAATCCAAGAACAGGAGACTTTTAAATGATCTTGTCTAACCCTCTGTGTAGTGGGTTGAATGACAGATCTCCAAAAGATGTGTCCATGTCCTAGCCCATAGAACCTGACAGTGACCTTATTAAGGATCTCGAAATGAGATCATCCTGGACTACCTGGGTCAGTGAAAAGTGTCCTTATAAGAGATGGAAGAGAAGACACAGACAGAGCAGAAGGCTGTGTGAAGATGGCAGCAGAGATGAGAGCGATGCAACCACAAGCCAAGGAACACCTGGAGCCACAGCCCTTCCTGGAAGAGGCAGTGAAGGGTTCTTTCCTGGACTTTCAGAAGAGTGCAGCCCTTCTGACACTATGATTTCAGACTTCTGGCTTCCAGAACTGCTTTGGAATAAATGTCTGTAGTTTTAGGCTCCTCAAATTGGTGATAATTTGTTATGGCTGCCACAGACACTGAAATATCACCATACTCTGCAATTGACCAGGGCTAGTTAAGATCTTTAGAACTCATCCATACTAATAAGATTACACTCTCACTTCCGGTGCTATATGTCATTTAATATAAACACCAGTTCTAAACTGATAAGTGCAAATATACATTCTGAAATTAGTAGTTCCCTTTCAGCTTTTCTGACTGAACAATTTGGACGAGTTCATGAAGTATGGTAGATTCTTTTGGTTTTTCAACTGTAGGACAGAAATTAAATGCCATCCCATAGGGCTATTATAGGAATAAAATGATACAGTGTGTGAAAATGCCTCACATGGTACCTATCCCCTTTTAAAAAATTTTTATTTATTTGTTTTTTGTTTTATTTTATATTGGAGTATAATTGATTAAAAATGCTGTTAGTTTTACATGTACAGCAAAGTGATTCAGTTATACATATACATGTATTTGGGCTTCCCTGATGGCTCAGACAGTAAATAATCTGCCTGCAGATTTAAAGATGGCAGGGGAGTAGGTGGACATGGAGTACATCTCTGTCCACGGATACATCAGGAATACACCTTCAGACACAGAAGTGCTTGCAGAACACAAGCTGAGAAGTGGACAGGAGTACCTGGCCAGTGGAAAAGAAGATATAGAACAATGCAAAACTCGGTAGGATGAAGAAACTAGGGGAAAAAACAGGAGTGTTAGTAAGACTGGACCTACCCTTGACCAATGGGGGAACTGAAGCAGGGGTCCGATCCCCACATAAGGGCAATTGTCTGAGTCAGAGGAGAAACATTTAAGGCTGAGAGTGAAACATCTGATCTGTGGCAGCCTAAATGGAATGAGAATCAGTCCTTGTTGCAGCTGTACATACCTCGGACAGGGACGCAGGTCCCCTAGAAGGTGCAGAAGCTGGGAGCTGGAGTTTAGGGATTCTGGAGCAATCCCAGGGTGAGGGCTGCTGTGGACTGCAGAGAGATGGATCAAGGGGATGTGAGGGAGGAGATTGTGGTGGGAAATGCCTGTGGAGGAAAGCTAGGCAGCCATGAAAGCAAGGCAATACTGCTGAGTCATGCGTGGGGGGTGGAGCCATCACCGTGGCCTCTCTCTCCCCACACGCCAGCATTGGCAGCTGAACCATAGAGAGGCTGGCCCAGAGAGTGCCTAATGCACTGAACTACAGAGTAGGACCCCACTCAGGGTGCCCATTTAAGTGCCTGATGAGCCAGTCTACAGAGTAGGACCCCAGCCAGGGGGGGCCCGTCTATGTGCCTGACCTGCCAAACAACAGAGAAGGACTCCAGGCGAGGGAGCCCTCCAAGTGCCTGAACATGTGGAGCTGCGGAGAAAGACTCTCCAAAGAGGCCTTCTGATCACCAGCTATCAGAGGTTCGGAAAAAGACTCTGAGAGGGCCAAAACTCCTGCGGTGGAGGCAGTCTGTGTCCCTGCACACTTGGCACCACATGGGTCCCTGCAAGTCAAGCAGCTGCACCACCTTCATGCTCAACTGTCACTGGGGCAGAGCTGCCACAGGCAAAAAAAGTCTTGCGTCTATGCACACAGAGTTGCTTCGGTCATGTGCAGCTCTTTGCGACCCTGTAGACTGTAGCTTGCCAGGCTTCTCTGTCAGGGGGGTTCTCCAGGCAAGAATACTGGAGCATATTGGCCATTACTGGTTGCCATACCTTCTAGAGCACTGTATTTCCTGCTACCCTAACTGCCAACACCCCCTGAGTACCTGGTGCTGCCAGAACCCCTGAGACCCAAGCAGTTGCACCACCTCCACATCTGGCCCTCAAAAGGGCAAACCCAAGTCCTCCAGGGCAACTTAAGAAGCTAAACCCCAGTGAATGACCCACATTTAGAGGTGGAAATAAAACCATAGTTGAAACCCAGGGGCAATGTGGCTAAGGAAGACCCAGAACTTTCCCACCAGCTGTACAAGCTGCAGATGAAATCCACATGATCAACTAGGCAGACTCTGTGCCTGTGGAATATATAAAAGGCCATTGAGCGCCCCCACAAAAGAAAACGCACTCGTTCTGACAGCTGTGGACATTGGAGGCAAGAACACACAGGAGTAGGACCAGAGTAGAATCTGAGCTGCCCCCATAACAGGCCCAGAGATCAGCACAGTGTTGGAGGGCATCCTAGAGAGGTGAGGTGGGCTGTGACTCCCAGCGAGGGAAAGGACTCTGACAGCAGTGACTCAAGAAAAACATTTATTATTCTTATGTTTTGACTTGTTCTATAGGTTCTTTTGGATTTTTTTCTTTTATTCTTCTTCCCCCTGCCACCTCTGCTGTAGTTGTCAGTTTTATTGACACTATGAAATGTAATTAAGCTTTTGAGGTTTTTTTTTTTCCCTCAGTCACATTTTTTTGTTGTTTTTATAAACCTCTGCCTCAACATTGGGCTTTTGCAGTTCTGTGGAGTTTTCTTTTTTTTTCCCTTTCTCTCTTTATTTTAATTTTCACTTTTTAAACCTATATTATTTTTTCTATATTCCTTTGTTTGCTTTTCCTACTGTTCTTTTCCCCTTGCAGTTAATATTTAATGTATATAAATCTTATTTATCTACATCTAACTTTGCATATCTGGTCTTCTTTTCTTTCCTCTCAACATATGTTAGTTTTTTGTTTGTTTTTTTTTTTTTTTTCATTGCTTTATTCCCCATTTGGCACCTTGCTTTAGTTTTGTTTTCCAATTTGTGCTTTAGTTAGTTTTGTTCTTGACTGGTAAATATAATTTTTTATTTCCTTCGTTTGCCAGGCCAATCTACTCTATTTTAGTTGGACTGTTTTGACTTTGTTTATGGGTGTATATGTATACATGTATATTCCATTATTTTAATTATTATTTGCCTGATTTTATAACTGCCACTTGCCTGGGGTTCATCTTTGCTTTCCTGCATTTGTGTATTTGTTTTAATCTCACTTAATGCCATAACAAACCACTTGTGGAATCTTCATTCCTGACCAGAGATCAAGCCCTGAACCTTTGGAGTGGGAGCACTGACTCCAAGACCCTAGACTCCCAGAGAACTAACCCTAGGGAGTATCAGAAAATGATAACTCCCACAAAGGAAACCACTTGAATATAAGACCCAGCATCACCCAACTACCAGTAGCACCCTATGCATGAAGCCTCATCTGAACAACAATCAAAACAAAAATACAAACCCAATCATCAGCAGACAGGATTACCACCTCACTCAGCCTTGCCTATCAGAGGAAAAACAAACAAAAAAACCCAGCACAAATACCACCCTGTACAAAGCTTACACAAACCACTGGACTAACCTTAGGAGGGCAGAAACCAAAAGGAAGAGAGAATTCAACCTTGAAACCTGGGAAAAGGAGACCTCAAACACAATGAAGTTAAAAAAATATTACACAGACAAAGGAACAAATGAGAAACACACATGTCCAAATAAATGAAGAGGAAATAGGCAAACTACCTGAAAAATAATTCATAATAATGATAGTAAAGGTGATCAAAAACCTTGAAAACAAAATGGAGGAAATGCAAGAATCAATTAACAAAGACCTAGAAGAATTAAAGAAAAAACATGGAGAGACAAAGAACACAATAGCTGAAATTAAAAATACTCTGTAAGGAATCAATAACACAATATCTGAAACAGAAAAACAAACCAGTGAGCTGGAAGATAAAATGGTAGAAATAACTTCTGAAGAGCAGAATAAAGTAAAAAGAATGAGAAGAACTGAGGACAGTCTCAGAGACCTCTGGGACAATATCAGATGCACCAATATTCAAATTATAGGGGTCCCAGAAGAAGAAGTGGAGAAGGAAATGGCAACCCACTCCAGTATTCTTCCTGGAGAATCCCAGAGACAGGGAACCTTGGTGGGCTGCTGTCTATGGGGTCACACAGAGTCGGACATGACTGAAGCAACTTAGCAGCAGCAGCAGAAGAGAAAAAGAAAGGGTATAAGAAAAAATTTGAAGAGATTATAGTTGAAAATTTCCCCAACATGGAAAAGGAAATAGTCAAATCCAAGAGGCTCAAAGAATCCCATACAGGATAAACCCAAGGAGAAACATGCCAAGACACATACTAATCAAACTAACACAGACTAAACACAAAGAAAGAATATTAAAAGCAGCGAGGGAAAAGCAACAAGTAGCATACAAGGGAAACCCATATGTTTAACAGCTGATCTTTCAGCAGGAACTCTGCAGGCCAGAAGGGAATGGCAGGATATATCTGAAATAACTGAAAGACAAAAATCTACAACCAAGGTTACTGTGCCCGGCAAGGATCTCATTCAGTATTGATGGAGAAATAAAAAGTTTTTCAGATAAGCAAAAATTAAGAGAATTCAGTACCACCAAGCCAGCTTTACAACAAATATTAAAGGGACTTATATAGTCAAGAAATAGAAGAAAAAAGATCTACAAAATCAACCCCAAACAGTTAAGAAATGGCAATAGGAACATATATATCAATAATTACTTTAAATGTAAGTGGATTAAATGCTCCAACCAAAAGACACAGACTGGCTGAATGGATACAAAAACAAGACCCATATATATGCTGTCTACAAGAAACCCACTTGAGACCTAAAGACACGTATAGATTGAAAGTGAGAGGATGGAAAAATATATTCCATGAAAATGGGAAGCAAATGAAAGCTGGAGTAGCAATCCTCATATCAGATGAAATAGACCTTAAAGTAAAGAAGATTACAAGAGATAAGGAGGGACACTACAAAAAGATCAAGTGATCAATCCAAAGGAAGATATAACAATTGTAAATATCAATGCACCCAACATAGGAGCACCTCAATGCATAAGACAGACACTAATAGACATAAAAGGAGAAATTGACAGTAACACAATAATAGTAGGAGACTTTAACACCCCACTCACACCAATGTACAGATGATTAAAACAAAAAATTAATAAGGAAATACATCTTAAATGATGCGCTAGGTGAGATGGATCTCATTGATGTTTTCAGGACAGTCCATCCAAATGCAGAATAATATCTTCTTCTCAAGTGCACAAGGAACATTCTCCAGGATAGACTACATCTTGGGTCACAAGTCAAACCTCAGTAAATTTAAGAATATTGAAATCATATCAAGCATCTTCTCTGACCACAATGCTATGAGACTAGATATCGATTACAAGAAAAAAACTGTAAGAAACACAAACACATAGAGATTAAACAATACATTTCTAAATAACCAACTGGTTACTGAGGAAATCAAAAGGGAAATCAAAAAATTTCTAGAAACAAATGATGATGAAAACACGACAACTCAAAACCTATGGGATGCAGCAAAAGCAGTTCTAAGAGGGAAGTTTGTAGCAATATAATCTTACCTCAGGAAACAGGGAACACAACAAATAGACAACATAACTTTACACCTAAAACAACTGGAAAAAGAAGAACAAAAAACCCCAAAATTAGTAGAAGGAAAGAAATAATAAAGGTATGAGCAGAAATAAATTAAAAAGAAATGAAAGAAAAGTAAAGATTAATAAAACTAAAAGCTGGTTCTTTGAGAAGATAAACAAAATTGACAAACCTTTAGCCAGACACATCAAGAAAAAAAGAAGAATCAACAAAATTAGAAATGAAGAAGAGGTTTCAACACACAATGCAGAAATGTAAATGATTATAAGAGATTATTATGAACAACTTTATGGCAATAAAATAGATAACCTAGAAGAAATGGACAGATTCTTAGAAAAGTTCAATCTTCCAAGACTGAACCAGGAAGAAACAGAAATTATGAACAACCCAGTTACAAGCACTGAAATTGAATCTGTGATCAAAAATCTCCTAAAAAACAAAAGCCCAGGCATATGGCTTCACAGGAGAATTCTATCAAACATTTAGCAAAGAGCTAATGCCTATCCTTCTAAAACTCTTTCAAAAAATTGCAGAGGAAGAAACACTTCCAAACTCATTCTATGAGGCCACGATCACCCTGATATCAAAACCAGACAAAGACAACACAAAAAAAGAAAATTGCAGGCCAGTATCACTGATGAACATAGATGCAAAAATCCTCAACAAAATTTTAGCAAACAGAATTCAGCAACACATCAGAAAGCTCATACACCATGATCAAGTTGGTTTTATTCTAGGGATGCAGGGATTCTTTAATATATGCAAATCAATCCATGTGATACACCATATTAATGAAAGATAAAAACCATATGATCATCTCAGTAGATGCAGAAAAGCCTTTGACAAAATTTATCACCTGTTTATGATTAAAACTCTTCAAAAAATGGGCATAGAAGGAACCTACCTCAACAAAGTAAAGGCCATATATGATAAGACTACAGCAAACATTATTCTCAATGGTGAAAAACTGAAAGCATTCCCCCTAAGATCAGGAACAATACAAGGGTGTCCACTTTCCCCACTGTTATTCAACATAGTTCTGGAAGTCCTAGCTACGGCAATCAGAGAAGAAAAAGAAATAAGAGGAATCCAGATCGGAAAAGAAGTAAAGCTCTCACTGTTTGCAGATGACATAATATTGTACATAGAAAACCCTAAAGATAGCATCAGAAAATTACTGAGCTAACCAGTGAATTTACCAGAGGTGCAAGATACAAAATCAATACGCAGAAATCACTTGCATTTCTATATACTAACAATGAAAATCCAGAAAGAGAAATTAAGGAATCAATCCCATTAACTATTGCAACAAAAAGAATTAAATATCTAGGAATAAACTTACCTAAGGAGACAAAAGAATTGTACACAGAAAATATAAGACACTAATGAAAAAAAAATCAAAGACAACATAAACAGATGGAGAGATATTCCATGTTCCTGGGTAGGAAAAAATCAATATTGTGAAAATGACTATATTACCAAATGCAATCTACAGATTCAATGTTAACACTATCAAATTACCAATGACATTTTTCACAGAACTAGAACAAAAAAATTTCACAATTCATATGGAAACACAAAAGATCCTTCTTGGCCAAAGCAGTCTTGAGAAAGAAGAATGGAGCTGGAGGAATCGACCTTCCTGACAACTACAAAGCTACAGTCATCAAGACAGTATGGTACTGGCACAAAAACAGAAGTATAGACCAATAGAACAAGATAGAAAGCCCAGAAATAAACCCATGCACCTATGGGTACCTTGTTTTTGACAAAGGAGGCAGGAATATACAATGGGGCAAAGACAGCCTCTTCAATAATGATGCTGGGAAAACTGGACAGCTACATGTAAAAGAATGAAATTAGAAGACTATACACAAAGATAAACTCAAAATGGATTAAAGACCTAAATGTATGACCAGAAACTATAAAACTCTTAAAGGAAAACATAGGCAGAACACTCGATCACATAAATCAAAGCAAGATCCTCTATGACCCACCTCCTAGAGTAATGGAAATAAAAACAAAAGTAAACAAGTGGGACTTGATTAAACTTAAAAACTTTTACACAGTAAAGGAAACTATAAGCAAGGTGAAAAGAGAGCCCATAGAATGGGAGAAAACAATAGTAAATAAAACAATTGACAAAGGATTAACTTCCAAAATATACAAGAGCTCATACAACTCAATACTAGAAAAACAAATAACCCAATCAAAAAGTGGTAAAAAGACCTAAACAGACATTTCTCCAAAGACATATGATGGCTAACAAACACATGAAACAATGCTCAACATCGCTCATTATTAGAGAAATGCACATCAAGACTACAATGAGATATCACCTCACACTGGTCAGAATGGCTATCATCAAAAAGTATACAAACAGTAAATGCTGAAGAGGGTGAGGATAAAAGGGAATGCTTTTGCACTGTTGGTGGGAATGTAAATTGATACAGCCACTATGGAAGACAGTATGGAGATTCCCTAAAAAACCAGGAATAAAACCACCATATGACCCAGCAATCCCAGTCCTAGGCACACACTCTGATGAAACCAAAATTGAAAAAGACACATGTATCCCATTGTTCATTACAGTACTATTTACAATAGTTAGAACATGGAAGCAACCTAGATGTCCATCAACAAATGAATCAATAAAGAAGTTTTGGTACATATACACAATGCATTATTATTCAGCCACAAAAAGGAACACCTTTGAGTCCATTCTAATGAGGTGGATGATCCTAGAACCTAGTATACAGAGTGAAGTGAGTCAGAAAGAGAAAGATAAATATCACATTCTAATGTATATATACAGAATCTAGAAAAATGGTACCGAAGAATTTATTCACAGGGCAGCAGTGGAGAAGCAGACATAGAAAATAAACTTTTGGACGTGGAGAGAAGGGAGGAGAGGGTGAGATGTATGGAAAGAGTAGCATTAAAACTTACATTACCATGTGTAAAATGAATGGCTGACAGGAATTTGCTGTTTGGCTCAGGAAACTCAAACAGGGGCTCTATGTCAACCTGGAGGGGTGGGATGGGGAGGGAGATGGGTTCAGGAGGAAGGGGAATTCATGTATACCTATGACTATTCATGTTGAGGTTTGACAGAAAACAACAGAGTTGTAAAGCAATTATCCTTCAATTAAAAATAAAAAGAATCTGCCTGCAATGCAGGAGACCCATGTTCAATCCCTGGGTTGGGAAGATTCCCTAGAGAAGGGAATGGCTACCCACTCCAGTATTCTTGCCTGGAGAATTCCATGGTCAGAGGAGACTGGTAGGCTACAGTCCGTGGGGTCGCAAAGAGTTGGACATGACCAAGCGACTTAACACTTTCACTTTCTTTGTTGTTTTAATTTATTTATTTTAATTGGAGGCTAATTACTTTACAATATTGTAGCAGTTTTTGCCATACATTGACATGAATCAGCCATGGGTGTACACTTTCACTTTCATACATATATCTGTACTTTTTCAAATTATTTTCCCATTTAGGTTATTACACAGTGTTGTGTAGAGTTCCCTGTGCTATGCAGTAGGTCTTTGTTGATTATCTGTCTTACGTATAGCAGTGTGTACATGTCAATCTCAAACTCCCAATCTATCCCCCATACCCTTTGCCCTAGTAACCATAGGTTTATTCTCCAAGTCAGTGAGTCTGTTTCTTAAATAAATTTGTTTGTACCATTTTGAGGGGCTTCCCAGCTGGCTCACTGATAATAAATTCACCTGCAGGAGACACAAGTTCAGTCCTTCAGTTGGGAAGATCCCCTGGGGAAGTAAATGGCAACTCGCTCCAGTATTCTTGCCTGGGAAATCTCATTGACAGAGGAGACTGGCAGGCTACCGTCATCCATAGCATCGCAAAAACGCTGGACACAGCTTAGTGGCTAAACAACAACATCATTTTCTTAAGATTCTGCATATAAACATTATAATATGATATTTATGTTTCCCTGTCTGACTTACTTCACTTATTATGATAATCTCCAGGTCCACACATGTTGCCTCAGATGGCATTATTTCATTCTTTTTAATGGCTGAGTAACATTTTATTGTCTATATGCACCACATCTTCTTTATCCATTCAAAATTCAAAAGGATACATGCACTCCAATGTCACTGCTTTTTTTTTTTTTTTAAATTTTAGGACTGATGATGGGTTGGTGGCAAGGGTTTAATGAAGATTTGAGACATACTTTATTTCTTGGCTCTCTCTCTACTGACTGAGTGGTTCCAGGTCTGTGAAGTAGAGACAGGGGTCGATTGTCCAGATAATTGAAATTAACATAGCTCGGCAGATCAGGGTTCAGATATGATTCTCCCACACAACTTAGTGAATTCTCACAGCACTTCATTTTTGTACTTTGTTTTTTCCACTCACCAGGCCAAGTCATTTGTGCCTTCCTCATTGGGATGTTCTAAAGCCACGAGGAAAATGCTGTTGAGCACAACTCCTGAGAAACAAATTATAAAATAATTTTCCTTTACGGAATGAGAGAAAAGTAAGCAACAACTTTCTCCTTGAGATTTTCTGGGATTGCAAGCTGCTGATTGAGTGGCTGTGAGCCATGCATGAGCCTTAGTGTCTCTCCCAAATGAGAGCAAAAATTACATAATTTCTTTGGGAAATTTTTCACACTGTCAATTATATCTTACCTCCTGGAGAGACAGACTCCATTGACAATATGTAAAAGAAGCATCTTAAGTGCCACCGTGTTGTCCCCAGAGCTTTAGTCACTCATAATACTGCCTCAAGACTATAAAAACATCCCCTAAAATTATTTTTCCTTTTTCTTTTAATTGAAAGAATTCTTTGACCTTTCTCAAACAGCTGCTCCCTAGGAAATTCCTTTTAGTTGAAAGCCATACTTTACCTTGGCCTCCCCAAACGAGCTCATTTCTATGCAAACAGGTTTCCTCACATTCATTTGAAAATGGGGAGAATAATAGCTGGGTTTGGGGAAAGTCATAAAACTATTTTCTGGGCTGAGTTCCAACTGAATTAGATCAAACCGACCAGGACTGTGATCACTCACATACATTCACATGACTGCCTCATCCCTCAGCAAATGCTGTCCATTTTTTATGTACTCCAGCAAATTCCTTGTGTTCAGCTTCCTGTACTCTAAGTCAGGCACAAGTGTAGATTCTCAGTAGACTTTAGCAGCTGGTGAGATGGCGCAGTATACTTGTACATAGCCTGCTTTTGTTCTGATTGGTGCCCATGTTATATATTTGGAATATCACTCATGTAACAACCATACTTTAACGCTGATACATAGAATAAGTGGTTATAGAAGTGCATAAAGTGTTTAGAAACTACCGCAGTGTTTGGAAAACATTTAATTTCCTATAAGGTGGGGAGTCACATCTCTGGCATCGAAGGACTGGGAAAACTGATGGCCAGTATGATGCCATATAACTAATTCAATTTGTTTCTCCATCTGGTTTAATTTTTTAAATATCTATTTATTTGGCTGTGCCAGTCTTAGTTGTGGCACAGAGAATCTTCAGTCTTCATTGAGGAACACAGAATCTTTAGTTGTGGCACATGGAATCTAGTTCCCTGACCAGGGACCTGGGCCCCCTGCATTGGGAGCATGGTGTCCTAGCCACTGAACCACCAGGGGAGTTCTTCCATCAGGTTTAAAATTAAAGGATAGCTACTGGGAGGGTCAGTCTGACATGATCCCTGAGTGTCCCTGAACATTCTTGCTGGGTACACCAAGAATGCAAGGCCCTTTCTACTCTTTCCTAGCCATTTACCAGACTTGTGTTTGCAGCAAGCAGTCTTGAGTTATCGGGTACTGTCTTCCCCAGAAGCAAGTCTAGATTTGCTTCTGCTTACTACAAAGTCAGTGAGCCCCCAAGCTCAGCGCTTCTGTCCTCTAAATGCAGCCCATTTTGTTTCCAGGCATCTATCATGAGATACCAAATTAGAGATACCAAAGGAACATTTCATGCAAAGATGGGCACAAAAAAGGACAGAAATGGTTTGGACCTAACAGAAACAGAAGATATTAAGAAGAGGTGGCAAAAATACATAGAAGAACTATACAAAAAAAGATCTTCATGACCCAGATAACCACCCAGCCAGACATCCTGGAATGCGAAGTCAAGTGGGCCTTAGGAAGCATCACTATGAACAAAGCTAGTAGAAGTGATGGAATTCCAGTTGAGCTCTTTCAGATCCTAAAAGATGGTGCTGTTAATGTGTTGCACTCAATATGCCAGCAAATTTGGAAAAGTCAGCAGTGGCCACAGGACTGGAAAAGGTCCATTTTCATTCCAATCCCAAACAAAGGCAATGCCAAAGACTGTTAAAACTACCACACAATTGCACTCATCTCACACACCAGCATAGTAATGATAAAAATTCTCCAAGCCAGGCTTCAACAGTACATGAATAGTGAATTCCCAGATGTTCAAGCTGGATTTAGAAAAGGCAGAGGAACCAGAGATCAAATTGCCAACATCCATTGGATCATCGGATCATCTTGGGAAAAACAAGAGAGTTCCAGAAAAACATCTACTTCTGCTTTACTGATTATGCCAAAGCCTTTGACTGTGTAGATCACAACAAATTGTGGAAAATTCTTCAAGAGTTGGGAATGCCAGACCACCTGACCTGCCTCCTGAGAAATCTGTATGCAGGTCAAGAAGCAACAATTAGAACCGGACATGGAACAACAGACTCGTTCATAATTGGGAAAGAAGTACATCAAGGATGTATATTGCCACCCTGCTTATTTAACTTATATGCAGAGTACATCATGCAAAATGCCAGACTGGATGGAGCACAAGCTGGAATCAAGATTGCTGGGAGAAATATCAATAACCTCAGATATGCAGAGGACACCACCCTTATGGCAGAAAGTGAAGAAGAACTAAAAAGCTTCTTGATGAAAGTGAAAGAGGAGAGTGAAACATTGGCTTAAAACTCAACATTCAGAAAACTAGGATTATGGCATCTGATCCCATCACTTCATGGCAAACAGATGGGGAAACAGTGAGAGACTTTATTTTTTTGGACTCCAAAATCACTGCAGATGGTGAGTGCAGCCATGAAATTTAAAAGACATTTGCTCCTTGGAAGAAAAGTTATGACCACCCTAGACAGCTTATTAAAAAACAGAGACATTGTTTTACCAACAAAGGTCTTTCTAGTCAAGGCTATGGTTTTTCCAGTAGTCATGTATGGATGTGAGAGTTGAACTATAAAGAAAGCTGAGCACCGAAGAACTGTTGCTTTTGAACTGTGGTGTTGGAGAAGACTCTTGAGAGTCCCTTCGACTGCTAGGAGATTTAACCAGTCCATCCTAAAGGAAATCAGTCCTGAATATTCATTGGTAAGACCGATGCTGAAGCTGAAACTCCAATACTTTGGCCACCTGATGTGAAGAACTGACTCATTTGAAAAGACCCTGATGCTGGGGAAGATTGAAGGTGGAAGGAGAGGGGGATGACAGAGTATGAGATGGTTGGATGGCATCACCGACTCAGTGGACATGAGTGAGTAAACTCCAGGAGTTGGTGATGGACAGAGAAGCCTGGCGTGCTGCAGTCCATGGGGTCACAAAGAGTCGGACATGACTGAGTGACTGAACTGACCTGAACCGAAAGTCTCAAGACCCAACACAGTTCCTGACACTTTGGAAATATTTCTCTTATACTCCTAAGTAGGTCCTAGAATGGTTATATTATTTCAGGTAATTAATGACCATGATGAATTTAGAACTTTGGTTTTTAGTTCTGAATCTACTGCTAAGTGAATGATCTTGAGTATGTTTGTATTTCTCTGGGACTCTGTCTCGTTACCTATTAAATGCAGGGGTGCAACTAGATGAGCGGTTTTTCAACTGTGCTCTGGGGTACCCATAACCAGTCATTTCAAGGGCCCTCTCATTAGCCGCTGGTGGAGGCTGCTGGATACAGTTGGAGCAATGGTACTTTTGTGTTGACTGGCTTGGTTGTCTGCCTTCATCAGGGATACTAGCTGAGCTGTGGTACGGTTCCTGCTCATTGCCCTCCCCCATTTCCCTCAGCCGTCACTTTCTCTGTAGTTCTGTTCATACTTCCTAACTTTCTCATTTCCTATTTCTCAAGGGAAAAAAGTACAAATAATCAGAATGTTTTCCCTCTCTATTTCTTGGCCCACTGGCTGCTTTCTGGTCATGATGAATGAACAAAGAGAAGACAGGTTCTCCTCTCAAATTCCCTAACCCACCTGCCATCCTATCACCCCTTCTAGGGCTTGACTCTTGGGAAGTCACAGGGTCCTGCTTCAGGGACTCTTGCTCCCAAGACTCTTTCGCTTTAATGCTATGTATATAGCTAAATAAGAAGCAATAAAACTGACTCTTTCTAGGGTGACCAGCTGTCTGATTTGCCTGGGACTTGAAGGTATTCTTAGTACATGAGACTTTCATTTTTTAAACCAGAATAGTCTTGAGCAAACCGAGACAGGTTGGTTGTCCTACTAATTTTCTAGATTCAGACTTTATGGTTTAAGCTTATGTAATGAGGTCCTCGAAGATCAGGGTGTTTAAAGCTCAAAAGTCAAGAAGTTGACTCTTTTCCCCCTGGATTTTGATCTAACAACTGATATTGCCAGGCAATAGATGTTCTTGCATAAATGGGAGAAGAAGAAAGATAAGAAAACAGTAGGAAGTGTTGCCAACAGTAAAAAAATATTCTCTTGCAGCTTTAATAAATTATAGCCTAAAATGGTTTTATTATGATCCCTTTCTAATGAATTCCTAAGTAGTGAGGGTAAAAATGTTCATGAAAATATACTTAGAATAAAGGTCTAATACAGAAAAAAACAAAAGGAGAAAGAGAGGGGCCTGGGAAGAATATGTAATCACGGAGTAAATAGCAACTGTGAGGAAATAAAATGAAACATGAATAATAATGATTATTTTTGGTTGTTGACTTTTATTTTAATATTTATACTTCTTTATATTTCATGGTGTCTATAATAGCCACATGCTTCCCTGGTGACTCAATGGTAAAGAATCCGCCTGCCAACGCAAGAGATGTGAGTTTTGATTCCTGGGTCAGGAAGATCCTCTGGAGAGGGAAATGGCAACCCACTCCTGTATTCTTGCGGCAAAATCCCATACAGAGGAGCCTGGTGGGCTACAGTCCTTGTGGTTGCAGAGTTGGACATAACTGAGTGACTGAGCATGCACACATAATAAACATGTATTTCTTTTATAATTGGAAAGTGAAAGTGGTAATTGCTCTCTGTGACCCCATGGCCTGTAGCCCACCAAGCTCCTCTGTCCATGGGATTCTCCAGGCAAGAATACTGGTGTGGGTAGCCATTCCCTTCTCTTCCAACCCAGGGATTGATCCCAGGTCTCCCACATTGCAGGCAGATTCTTTACTATCTGAGCCACCTGAAAAGTCCTTATAATTGGAAAAACGTTATTAAGGAAAGCTTTTTTAGAAAAAAAGAAGAGGTGGTCAAAGGATGGTCAAAGGGTCAAAGGATGAAAAGATGGTCAAAGGGTCAAAGGATGAAAGACCTCGCTAAGAAAGTGTTAGGATTCCATGTTAGAATCCTGATCATGGGAATCTGTTGGTGATTTTTAAGCAAGTAAATAACTTAGTCTGTTTGGTTAGAGAGTTTTAGATGGTTTTGGAAGGATCTAGCTGATGTGTGGAGAGGTATCACCATGGCCTGTGGTATTTGGATTTAAACAGAGATCTTTGCTTTCAAATCCAGGAGTGCAGGCCCTCTGACACGAGCTCGCCCAGAGCTTGCCAGATATCTTGACGAAAGGGAACACTTCTTTCTCCTACTCAAGTGAGGTGCCCTTTTCTTCATCAAAACCATTTAAAGGTCAGATACAGAGCTTGTCACATTTGTTAGCGTCCACTGTCTCTGAATTTCTAGAAATCTGAGGGGTTTCTGAATTGAGTAGCCTCCCATCTAAAGACTGAGTTTTTATGAGTTTGGTTTCAGGATTGGTTAGACTAATTTGCAGAGGCTACTTATAGTGTAAGGAGAATTATGTAAATAACCATGGCATGGTTCCCTCTCCCCGGGATTTTTTTTTTTTTTTTTTTGCTAGGTACATATGTTTTGTTTGGGGACTTTCTGTGATTCTATCATCATTTACCAAAGAGAGAATTTCAGTGAAAGGAATATAGAGGGGCTCCATCAAGACGTGTTCATAGGCATATTAATTAACATGACTGTTAATGGGAAGGGAGCCATTAATCAGACTAAAGTGCTTCTTAATTCTCTTCCGTTCCATTTAGGCACAAGATTTAGGGGATTTGAGGTATGTGCTAAGGTAGCGTACTCTTGGCAATGCTGTGAAACTGGGAATCACCAAATTCTTCTGAGGGTGTCTCTGGCTTCTATCTCCGCTGTTTAAAGCATACAACTGTATTGCATGGTTCTTTGCTATTCTGCCTTTTCAACAAGCACTGTGCAAAAGGAATTTCCCGTCTGCTGCTTGCATATCGTGTTTTTGTCATCTTACTAAAACAAAATGATTTAAGCTTCGCAGCTGTTATTGTTTTCCATGGAGCAGCTGCCCAGCACTTCCAGGGACAATGCCAGGTGCACCAGGAGGCTATCTATGCAAACTCCAGTTAAAAGTTGAGCAATAATCTGGTGCCTTTGATCATTACAGACAACTAACCTAAACAACTCGGATGCAAATCGAGTAAAGTTATTATCATTGGTCAGAGCAGTACAGCAAATTGCTTTAGCTCCTTCACCTGATTTATGTTTTTTTTGGACTTAGCCTAAGTGACTGACTTAATACCTATTAATAGATTCACAAGAGACTGATGTATGAACCTGAATTCTGATGTAGAAATTTATAATGGGAACCGTTGTTCACGCTAGTAAATTTTGTCTTGGTAGGAAGACCTATGTGTGAAACCAAATTCTATAATTAGAAGTTTTGCTTATGATAACATCCTGAGCAAGGACAGTCAGTCATTTTAACCAGTAGTGGTCTCAGCAGTGGGAATAAAACCTGCCCAGCAATAGATCCAGGATTCGAAACTGGAAAACATGACCACAGACCTACATCAACATATAGAGCACATTGTCTGGAACATTATTTTTTGTAAGCTTGAGTCTTGCTTCCAGAATTCTCTTTTATACACCTTCATTGACCTGACTCTTTACTAAATCTGCCTCCCAGATTTGCACATATTTATAAAATCCTAAATCATGTCTTCAAATGGCAATCAATCCCATTCACTGGGATTTTTCCATGTTTCAGTTCTTAGGCATTGAAGCTGTTTGTGAGTGCTGGGGGCCTTTTGCATCAGGTCTGGACTTTAAGAACTGATGGTATGAGGGTCTCAGGGTACAGTCAATAAAGACTGTTAGAAGTTCAGTGGGAGAGAAGTCAATGTGGGCTAGGATATGGAAATGGAAATATCACTTGGACCTTCAAATAGAGGAGAGCTCCAGAGACTGTGACTAAATCTGCTTGCTGGTGTGAAAACTTCATGTTGCAGAGAAATACAAGGTTGAAAATGTATGTTGGGGCCAAATTCATAAATGCCAGGATAGTAAGTATGGGTGTTTTTTTTAGAAGGTAGTGGGGATCCTTGAGTGCTTCCTCTGAGGAATGACATAATCAATCCAGGGCTTGAAAAAAGATAAATCTGACATTTTGTAGAAGGGAAGACTGGAGGACAGAAGCATGGAAACAAGTAGGAGACCATAATGGGAGTTGAGATGGAGAGGAAACTGAAATGGCGCAAAGTAAGGCAATAGAGACGGTCTTAGTTTCCTATTGCCGCTTTGACAAATGAACACAAACTTTGTGGCTAAACCAGCAGAGATTTATTTTCGTACCGTTCTAGAGGTCAGGAATCTAAAATAAAGATGCTAGAGGGCTACATTCCTTCTGGAATAATCAGGGGAGAATTTGTTTCTTGTCTTTTCCGGTTTCAAGAGGCCATCTGCCCTCATGGGCTCATGGCCTCTTCCTCCATCTTCAAAGCATCTCACTCTAACTTCTGCCTCCTTTGTCCCAACTCCTCCTCCTGCCTTCGTCTTCTTGTCTCCTCCTTGTAAAACCCCTTGTGATTATATTGAGCCCACCTGGCTAATCTAGGTTCATCTCCCCATCTCAAGATCCTTAACTTGATCACATGTGCAAAAAGTCTTTTATACCATGTGTCGTAACATAGTCACAGGTCCTGGGGATTGACATATGAACATTTTTGCAGGGAGACACATTAGTCAGCTGACCACAAAGACATAAGAACATTCTAGTTTGGCAGCAGTTGTTGCACTACTTCCTTCTCACTGAATTCTAAAGGAGTGTGATTATTTATATCTGATATATGCCTTGCTTTTTGCTTTTTTTTTTTTTTTTTTGGTGGCTGTTTTTTCTGCTCTTCATTGCCTAGAATATCATTCCCCTATATCAGTGGTCTCAAATCTCAGCTCAGATGTTTCTATCTTCCAGTATCCTTCTGCTGTCTGCTTCCCCTCCTGTTGACCCATAAATTGAGGAAGAATTCTATCCTTTATCTTACATCTGTATTTTTTATTGCTCCTGTTTTTTCAGGCAAAAGCCTTTCATTTTGAAATAATTTCAGACTTGCAACAAAGTTGCAAAAATAGTGCAAAGAATTTTGTTTGCTGTTCACCCAAACTTCCCCAAATCATAACTTAAATAGCCAGAGTATAATGATGCTAGCACTGATATTAGCACTGACCCAGTACCATTAACTAATCTACAGACTTTACTGAGATTCCAACAATTGTCCCACCAATGTTGTTTATCTGGTCTTCATCTGGAATGCTTCCTTAATTTTCTGCAGCCAGGCATAGCTCCCCAGTTTTTGTTTTTCATGACCTTGATGCCTTTGAAGACTTTGAGTAGTTATTTTATAGAATTTTTTTCTGCTTTTTTCTGATGTTTTCTCCTGATTTGATTCAGGTTATATATTTATGGCAAGAATATCACAAAAGTGATGTGCCTTTCTCAGTGCATCATATCAAGAGGTAAATGAAGTCTCACTGGTGATGTTTACTCACAAGTTTAAAATGGTGTCTGCTAGGTTCCCTGTAGCTCTTAACACATTTAGTCTTGTATTCTCTATATTTTTGTCATGGTGTTTTAGGACTGGAGAGGATCAAAGAAATGATTTGTCAATAATATTAAATGTTGTGTACTATCAGGAATTATACACTAAGGCCTATATATACTCATTCACTTATTCCTCATAATACGTCTAGAGACACTTTATCAACTCCAGTTTACCTTTTTGAAGAGGACATGCCTGCTTGACAACCAACTACTTGTAGAAAGAATGTAACTTGCTCATTTTTTATGCCACTTAGAGCTTAGCACAGTTTTTTTTACACAAACTATGGGGCAGTAAATGTTTAAGGTGACTTAAATTGAAATTAAATGGAAGGCAGAGTGTTCACATTATATAATTAACTAACCATATATGTGAAAAAGGAGAAGGAATCATGGGTAATTATAAAGAGCTGAATTTGGGGAAGAGGAATACATAAAGATGATGGTTTATTTTCAAAGAGGCAAAGCTAAGAAACAAGATGAAATTTCTCTTGTCCAGAGGGGTTACGAGCACAGCCTTGGGGAGAATTCACATTTAGGAAGTATGTGGCAGAGAAAAGTCAATAAAATCTAAGGGTGTGAAATGTGAACAAGGTAGAAGTAAGCTAGTATCTGGTTACAGCCAAGTTCAAGTCTAGAATGAATAAAATTAAGTAGCATATGTTTGGGGCCATGGTTAAGTGCCAATGGATATTTTGGGGAAACTGAAAAAACATTTTTTAGAAGTTGTCATAAGTTTTTTTGTTTTTATTTAATTTAGCCAACACACAATTATCCAGAGTAATGGAAGAGAAAAAATGGCAAGATAAGTTAGAAGAATGGATAACTCCGGACACGCAGACTTGACTAGAACACTTTGTATGTGATTTCTGAGGCAGCACATTTCCTTTTCAATGTTTGCTAAATTTACATGAAAAATAGCTTTTATTTCTTAATACAAAGCCTGTGTGGTGGAAGGGAAAGAAAAGCAGAATTTGAAAAGTGGTCACATAGTTATACTTGTGAGCTTATTTTAAATGTAAGACTGCTTCACATTGTTCTAAATATAAACCTTTTCTGACCTTATCTATCTTCAGATTTTACAATAAGAGAGATCAGATCGTTGGACCAGAATGCACCTCAGATTTCTACTCTTTGCATCACCAGTAACTAACTTAGGCCACCTGATGGGAAGAACTGACTCATTGGAAAAGACACTGATGCTGGGAAAGATTGAAGGCAAGAGAAGGGGACGACAGAGGATGAGATGGTTGGATGGCATCACCAACTCGATGGACATGAGTTTAAGCAAACTCCAGAAATTGGTGACGGACGGGGAAGCCTGGCTTGCTGCAGTCCATGGGGTCGCAAAGAGTCGGACATGATTGAGCAACTGAACTGTGCCATGCAGCAGGGAGAGTCCTTCAGTCCTTTGGTGCCTCAGTTTCTCTCCTAAAAAGGCAAAGGTTGACAGGATAGTCTCAATTATGTCCCCTTTGGAGTTAATATTCTAGATGCTTCTGCTTTGGGGATGCTAGCTACACAACTGGTTTGCATCTCAGACAAATTGTATTTACTAAATCATGACATGTGTAACTGCTTCCTAAAAAGCAGATTTTCTAGAGAAAAATAGAAGTAGAGAGATTCATTGCCAAAGCTGCATAACATGGTAATTGTGGAACAAACAGTTACAGGAACAGCTTTTTATTTTAAAACAAGCTTGGCATTTTCATTTGTTTGGGGCTTTCTCAGTGGTAATGAGGATGGCCCTTGCCAATTAGTTCTCGCTCCCAGAGTCCCTGGATGAGCTGCTTCTGTGAGAGAGAGATTGGTCTTAAGAACCCAAGGCAGCCGGGAAGAAAGATATTGATGCTGCAGCGCCTAGCAGTCTTTCAAAGAGGACGGATGGAGGTGGGTAGCTAGAGAGGGGAAGACCCTGATGAGGAGAAAAAGAAATTAATTTAGATGGGAGCCCCGGAGACTGGACAGAGTTTAAATAGTCTAACAGTGGTTGGTTTATTATGCAACCAGTAGTAGTCTGCTTCTGAAAGAAGTATCCATTCTTTCTTCTGTTTGGAGTCTTTCTCTTTGCCTCTATCCCTCCTTAACTCTTTCTCCACCCCCACCTTCTCTTCTTAGCGTGTCCTTTCATGATGAGGTTAATTTGTTTACCCGGAAAAGGGGAAGAATGAGAGTTTGCATACTGGTGAGAACAGGCTTCCTCTCTCAGAGCTACAAACATTAAACTCTCCACTCTGCCCTGGGGAGGCTGTGAGCAACAAAAGATGATATCTCATTTTAAGATGAAAGGCAAGATTCTGAGATCTTCAAAACTCCCAGCTAATCAAAATCCTGCTGAAGTGAAGGAAAGGGGGTGTGTGTGTGTGTGTGTGTGTGTTGACCCGCCACCCTGCGGGGTGGACAGTCTCTGAAATGAACCCATACAATAAGCTCTGATGAGCTCTGGTGTGGGGACGGATGCCAAGGTGATGGAGAGTAGGAGGAAGCATACAGGAACCCTGCTGCAGCCAAGAGGTGTCTTAAAGTAGGGCAGACAGTCTGAGAAGAATATATTTTTCAAGTAGTACAATTTTGATACTGCGAAGATCATATTCCCAAGTTAGGGAATTTGGAAACCTCAGTTCTCCCCCAAGATCTGTTCCCTATTAGCGTGTAGTCCTGAGCAAGCTACTTAACCTTTCTGAATCTAAGTTTCCTAAAATAAAATGGACACACTCATTATTTCTCACTTTTTTTTTTTTGAGAATATGAATTAGATCATCTTTGTACTAATGCTGAGATCTGTGTCATGATATGACTTTTGAGCATTCAGTTGCCATCTGTACAATGGGAATAGTGATACTTGGAGGGATTTCATGAGAATTTAATGAGATAAGAAAGCCAGGCCTAGAAAAATGCCCAATACTTTTTTTTCTCTCCTCTTTCTTTGGATGCTGGTTATCTTGAGTATTTGGGAAATAATAACTTAGTCTGTATTATTACTTTTGTTATGAGCATAAAAGTATAATTAAAGCTTTGAACTTGTTGGACATCACAACATGTGTTCCAAAGAAAACTGGAAAAGCATTTTGTGTGATTTCCTGTATTTTAAATTATCAGTTGGCCATTGATATTGCTAACTCAGAGCTGATTCTATATTTGCAGCATGGGAAAAAAAGGATGCAAGTATAAGATCATATCAGCTGACATTATGATAAACTGGTACCCTGTGGGCACGGACCAGTTAGAACAGATACCCATCCTAGTGCTGGAGCGAGGCCTCTGAGTCTCACTACTGTGACATCCTAGACATTAACCCTTGAATTGCTGGACCCTGGGGAGTTTGGGGGAGGGGGCTGGGACAGGGTCTGGGGAAAATAGGAAGTCCTTGAAGGACCTTGGGGAAGTGACTTTATAAATATGAAGTTTTTGATATTTAAAAGGTAGAAGGCCAAACCAATGCAGACAGAGTGTCCCTACTTATCTAGAACTCAACAACAATATCATGCAAACAAATTAAAATGTCCTTAAACCACCCATTTTCCACCCAAACACGAACTCTGAATCCCTTGTAATATTTATTGGCAAGTTTCTAAAATGGGCTTTTGTCACTGAACCTTACTCTCTTGGTGAGTCAACAGAATGGGGTCAAAACTGGGGCAACTCATTAGATGTGCTCCAGAATAGGCATAGAACAAGGGGCTTGTGCTAAGGAATGTGTACCTTACTCTTGACACTTTCCTACTAACTAGGGTTCTGTTTTCATAAGTAGTTCTGTGAAATCTGAGCGTAACAATCATTCTACATTACAGGGTTTTACTTAGTTAATTATGCTCAGAACCTAGGACCTTGATTGAAATCAGGATGTGACAGGAAGAAAAGAGATTATTTCAAAGGATGGTTTAGAAGAGGGCAGACATGATGGAGCACTGCACTAGGACATTTGGAAATCCACAAGAAACTCTTCCTGAAGTTACTGGCTGCCTTGGAGTCAGGAAGAAAGGATTCCGAAGAAGGGGGAGGCATCAAGTCTGTCTCCCAGGTGGCTGACCCTATGCACACATACTTTGCTTTGGGCATGTGTAGCATCAGGTGCTTATACCTGATGCTTATAGCCTATTTCACCAGGCTCCAGGATGAAGAGGAGACTGGTCACATACATGGAAGTTCTTGATGAACCCACAGCTCTTCTGGGCAGTGCTATCTGCAAACACAGAAGAAATAATGGAATTGTATCACCAAGTGATACTTTCCCTTAATTTCAAAGACAGTCATGAACTCACCTGTGGCCCATTAAAAAATGTGAGCCAGGACCTGAATTTGGGGGAAAGTCACTTGAAGGGAAGGGCAGCTGAGAGACAAAGAAGGCAAAGTCACTAGAGTCCTACATATAGTTCCAATGGGGATCTATTGGAAGGTCAATGGTGATTCATCACCACCAGTTCCTAAACCACTCTAATGGCTCACTTGGAGGCAGGCCTTCATGCAGAAAGTTTGCTCAGCAAGAGATAGCTGCTAGGATCACAGCTCAAGGCACAAAGCTTCCAGCTGAAGCCCTTAGTAAAGATAGATCCTGGTTTCATTTTGCAGCCTAAGTAAACTGTCATTAATAATAGTGTTTATATTTTTAACATTCTATTATGCTATCTTTTTTCTTTATCCAAAATTCCTGAAAAACAGAATATTCTGGTTAATGGAGTCTTTTTTTTTTTTTAGTTAAAAAAATTGCCTTTTGTACTACAAAGAGAGCAATAGTTACATTGAGTTGAAATGTAGTAAAATATACTTAACAGTACAGTAGTTCTTTTATGATTTAAGAAGCCCTTAACAAACTCATATTATTACCTAAAGCTCATCCAGGGCACCAAGTCCGGGTATCAAATGTTGGTCTCAATCTGATGTCACCATAGAAATATACTTGAGGAATTGAGTTAATTTTTAAATGGAATATTTTTTTTTCACAATTTCCTCAAACCAAGAATGCAAAGACTGCATCAGTTCAGTTCAGTTGCTCAGTCGTGTCCGACTCTTTGTGACCCTAGGGACTGCAGCACACCAGGTTTCCCTGTCCATCACCAACTCCCAGAGCTTACTCAAACTCATGTCCATTGAGTCATGATGCTATCCTACCATCTCATCCTTCTCCTCCTACCTTCAATCTTTCCTAGCATCAGGGTCTTTTCCAATGAGTCAGTTCTTCGCTTCAGGTGGCCAAAGTACTGGAGTTTCAGCTTCAGCATCAGACCTTCCAATGAATATTCAGGACTGATTTCCTTTAGGATGGACTGATTGGATCTCCTTGCAGTCCAAGGGACTCAAGAGTCTTCTCTAATACCATAGTTCAAAAGTATCAATTCTTCAGTGCTCAGCTTTCTTTATGGTCCAACTCTCACATCCATACATGACCACTGGAAAAATCATAGCTTTGACTAGACAGACCTGTAGAAATAATCAAATTATATGCTTGTGTGTACATGCGTACCTTTATATACATGCATATATATATATATATCACTTCAATATTTGTGGTTAATAAAAAGTTAATGTTATCTTTTCCCATATTTTCAATCATGAGCTTGTTTGACCTAAAAATGGCTTTGAACATGATTTAAGAGATCTGTTTTCTGATTTCTTTTATTAGAGCAATTAAAAAACAGGAAAGAAGAATTTCTCAACAGAACTCAGCATAATAACTGACCCCTAAACTTCTAGTTTGTGTGGATAGATTTGCTTAGAAGTTATTTGCTTCCAAATAATTTTAGTCAAGTTATTTTTTACGGGAAGCATAGTTTGTATACAGTGAGATGCATGGATTTTTAGTGTTAGAGTTCAGTGAATTTTGATATATTTGTATGTCTCAGTAACCATCAATTTGATCAAGATAGAGAATATTTTTACCACCAGAGAAATATCCCTTCTGTGCATGTGATCTGAATCACGAATTGAGAAATATTTTAGTAATGATTATGTATCTTGCTGCAGCCAAGTTCGTCTGTTAGAGAGCAGTTGCAGAGCTATTGTGGAGTGGGATTTACCAGGCCCTGATTATTCCGCCCCCCTCTTCCGGGAAAGAATGCCACAGAAAGAGATGAGGGGAAGAGTTGAGAATATATGTAACGGAGTGATTAGTGGTGTTTTATGGAATCCAAGATAAGAGAAATGAGAATATAAAGGGAATAAGAGGATTTAAAAAATTGTGCCAGTGGACTCGAAATCCAAATATCTCTGGAGTTGGGATTCTAAGATACATGATCTGGAAAAATAGCAATTGGTAGGGAGAGGGTAGGCTGTGAAGATTTTGGAAGTGATGCAGTGAATAATTGTTAATGAAAGTTTCTAAAACCTTAGGATTCAGTTGCTAAAGTAGAGAGGAAAAAATAAAGTGTTGGAGAATAAGAAAGTCAGTGAATAAGAGGCCAAGGTGTTGAGTGGATATTGACATGAATATTGAAATCACTAAGAATGATGACAGAAATAATGGTGGTGTGCAAGACAAGTGAGAGAGAGGGATCCAAAGGCTGATGGTAACCACAGCATCACCATCTGTACCACTGGAGCATGGGACCCCAGGGTACAGTCTGATGGGCTGTGATTCATAAATCTGTGGTTTTATGGAAGGAAGGGAGAAAAAATATTTCTAGAAGCAGCCATGGGGAACAGAGACATCCGTTCTGTCTCCAGGCCTGTGATACCACATGGGACATAAGAGGGAAGAGCAGCCATTTAGGGCTACAGAGGAGACAGCATATTCAGGGAATAGCTAAATTTTAATAGACGAAGAAGTTGGAATTAATACCTAGAAAAGAGTTGGAGGCTCTGGAGAAGAGGTAGAAGAGTGAGTTTCAGAGAGTGCAGTGAAGAAGTCTGGAAAGTCAAAGATTTTTGGATTAGGGAACGGGCAGCACTGTATAACGGAATTGGAGAAGGAAATGGCAACCCACTCCAGTATTCTTGCCTGGAAAATCCCTTGGACAGAGGATCCTGGTGGGCTACATACAGTCCATGGGGTTGCAAAGAGTTGGACACGACTGAGCACACACACAGACACCCACACACACAGCAGTTGTCTCCCTGTTTTCTTCTCTCCCTCTTCCTCCCTTAGTGGGACAATTGTGTTCTTGTACCTTAGACCTTTATCTTTCCACAGCTGACCTGCACATTTAATTCTCAGCTCCCAACCCTTTTTTCTTTTCTCAGCAGCTCCACTCTACCTGACACTCAAATGTATCAACTTAGGTGTATTTTTTTTTTTGCTCTTTGCAAGTTAAACATGGAAAAGACAAAAATAGAAGAGCTCATTAATCCCTGTAAGAAAAACATGTCAGGGTGAGACAATGAAGTTCTGTTATAAGGGCAAGCACAGTGTTGATTTTTAGCAAGTTGACCCAAGATCATTCTTTGTTAAATAGCTATAATGTGGGTCACAGTTTGGATCATGCAAATATTAGGAAATACTTATTGGACTTATAAATTTCTTATTAATGAATGATAATAGTAATAAACTTGAACTAGACTCAGCCGCTTCATTTGGCAATATCATGCTAGTAAACTCTATGTTTAGATAAATAGGAACAAAAAGCAATGAAACAACTTGCCAAAGGGCCCTTTTCCTACTTGATAAGCCAGTTTTCTTAATTTGTTTTCTATGCCTTTACTCATTTTCTCATTTATTGCAGCAGCTTCTGGTTCTGGAAGTAAACAAGGTTACACAGAAAATTGTAATTAAATTTTTCTTTAAGTTCAGTCACCAAAGAGTTGGGCTTAGAGGCAAAGCAAATGTTTAGTGGTGTAACAAGTGGGAATCTTCTATATTTATTCAGAAGAATGCAATACATCTGACCTGGAAAATCTGAAATGAGAGAAAGTGTAGCCTTACTAAAGTATGTCTCACAGATGAGTAAATATAGTAGAAAATGCTTTCTCTTTTTAGTGATGTATAGAGTAATTTTTTAGATATTTGTTAATTTTTTTTCTGTAAAATTTTTTTTCCTCCTCCTCAATTCTGAGAGAGTAGTAAAACCTTTGTACTACCTTCCCTCTAGGAAGGATTATGTCACAGGGTGAAAGAAAAAATTGCTTATAAACTACAAAGCATGTCATAAAGGTAAAAGAGCAACATGGAGACAGCTTGGACAATGGGAATCTCAGTAATAACTATCGTGGCTGTGAGAGTGGAGGGGCCTTCTCAACGCTTTTGTTCTTGATAAGACTCCAGGACCTTTGCAGAGCACTGGGGAATTGTTCAAATACTTGAATTTAAATTTGCCACTATTTTGGCCTGATGGACCTTGCAAATGGAATTGATTTTTGTTTGTTTGTTTGTTGTTTCTGTTATAATTATTATCATTTATTTTTTACCTCAGGGTACCAAATAGGACTAATCAAAATCTTTGACTCATGATACACTACCATCATTGCTTATTCAAGGCTTTCATTTATTTTACTTTATATATTCATTGAATATATGAAATTATATGAACCCACTGCCCAATTTAAGAACTGGAATCTAATGTACATCTATGTGATCTTGCTTATTCCATTTTTTTGGCCTGCCATTGGAGTGGCCGTTATTTTGAATTTTATCCTTATCCTGCCTGTTATTACATGCCTATCTTACCCTAAAATTTTTTTTGTTTAGTTTTGCTTCCTTTTGATTTTTATAAAAAGAATATCTTAATATATGTGTCTTCTGGGAGTTGCTTCTTTCACTCATCATTATCACAGTAAGATTCCTGGATGATTCATCTCTGTGTTACATATGTTTCCCTCATGAAGAAGTCAGTAAAGAATCCGCCTGCAATGCGAGAGACCTGGGTTCAATCCCTGGGTTGGGAAGATCACCTGGAGGAGGGCATGGCAACCCACTCCAGTGTTCTTGCCTGGAGAATCCCCATGAACAGAGGAGCCTGGTGGGCTGCATGCATCCATGGGGTTGCAAAGAGTCGGACGTGACTGATTGACTAAGCACAGCACACAGCACATGTGCTACATGTGGCTTTGTTCTGTAATCTTCATTGATATTTGATATTTCTCTAAATATGTTGCAGTTTTTTTAAACTTCTATCATGGGCATCTGGGTTGTTTCCAGATTTGTGCTATCATTAACAGCACTGCTGATTGTTTTCTGGTACACATTTGCTAAACTTCTCTTGGGCAAATACCTAGGAGTGGAATTGCTGGTGTATTGAGTATGCAATATTCAACTATATAAAATAATGATAAATAGTTTTCCAAAGTGATTATTCCAAGTTATATCCTATTAACAATGTATGAGAGCCTATTGCTCTACAATCTCTGAAATACCTGGTTTTTAGTTTTTGCCCATTGAATGAATGTAAATCCTGCCATTTTTTTTATACTTCCTGATTAATTGAGCTTCACTTCATATGCTTTTTAGCGATACATGTTTTCTATAAATTGCTTATTCAGATATTTTGCACAATGTTCATTTCTTTTTGTACTTTTATTATTGATTCATATGAGTTCTTAATTATAAATTATACCAAATTTTTAATCTTTTCTTTCCTATTAAGTGTTTTGTAATAGTTTAGGAAATCACTTTCTACCATAAGGCTAGGAAGATGTTCATTTATGTGTTCCTCTTAGATTTGTAAACTTTTTATTTCAATAAGACATCACCACTTCTATTCAGTATTGTATAGGATTTCTATCTAGTTCTGTAAGAGAAGGAATGAATTAAAAGTTGTAACGAATGAACTGAAAGTAATAAGGATAAGAAAAACACTATCACTTTTCAATAATGATTATCTACTTAAAATTCCCCTAAATTGAGTAAACAAATTATAATAGGGGAGTTGAACAAGGCAGCTGAAGATAAGATCAATACAAATTTTATTATATTCTATTAACGAGAAACAAACAGAATAACAATTAACTATGAAAGATACTATTTTATGATGATTGAAAATATAAAGTACAATACTTAGAGATAAATCTAACAGTAGGTATGCAAAACTTACATATAGAAAACTATAACATTTTTGAAGAATATTTAAAAAGATTAGTAGCAGAGAAGTGTACCATGTTCATCATGGAAAGATGTCATAAAGACCTTAATTCTTCCAGTAAAGATCTATAGATTTAATGTTCAGTTCAGTCGCTTAGTCATGTCTGACTCTTTATGACCCCATGAGCTGCAGCACACCAGGCCTCCCTGTCTATCACCAACTCCTGGAGTCCACCCAAACCCATGTCCATTGAGTCGGTGATACCATCCAACTATCTCATTCTCTGTCGTCCCCCTCTCCTCCTGCCCTCAATCTTTCCCAGCATCAGGGTCTTTTCCAATGAGTCAGCTCTTTGCATCAGGTGGCCAAAGTATTGGAGTTTCAGCTTCAACATCAGTCCTACCACTGAACACCCAGGACTGATCTCCTTTAGGATGGACTGGTTGGATCTCCTTGTAACCCAAGGGACTCTCAAGAGTCTTCTCCAACACCACAGTTCAAAAGCATCAATTCTTCGGCGCTCAGCTTTCTTTATGGTCCAACTCTCACATCCATACATGACTACTGGAAAAACCATAGCCTTGACTAGATGGACCTTTCTTGACAAAGTAATGTCTCTGCTTTTTAATATGCTGTCTAGGTTGGTCATAACTTTCCTTCCAAGGAGTAAGCGTCTTTTAATTTCATGGCTGCAATCACCATCTGCAGTGATTTTGGAGCCCAAAAAAATAAAGTCAGCCACTGTTTCCACTCTTCCCCCATCTATTTCCCATGAAGTGATGGAACCAGATGCCATGACCTTTGTTTTCTGAATGTTGAGCTTTAAGCCAACTTTTTCACTCTCCTCTTTCACTTTCATCAAGAGGCTCTCTAGTTCTTCTTCACTTTTTGCCATAGGGTGGTGTCATCTGCATGTCTGAGGTTATTGATATTTCTCCCAGCAATCTTTTAATGTGACTATAGTTGAAATCACCAAAGGATTCTTTGTATAATTCAGTAAAGGTCCAAACCTAATCAAAATACTTCCTTAAAACATAAAAATGTGAAGCAGTTTCTCTCCCAGGTATAGAGGCTTTTGGAGCTACCATAATTGAGATGTGTTTCACACAGGAGAGATAAATTGATGCATGAAATAGAATACAGTGTTCAACAAAAGATCCATGCATATATACAATTTGGATATTTGATAGAGGTGGCATAAATCACTTGGGAGAGGAGTTATTATTTAATAGTTATGGCTGAAAAAGTTTGTTATCTTCATGGAAAAGATATGAAAATTAATCTCTGCACACATTTTACATGAAACAACTCTCCATGGATTAAGAATTTAAATAGAAAAGGCAGAAAATTTAAACTTTCACTAGAGTTAATTTGTTTTGGAGAAAGGGAACCATAACCCATTTCTGCATAGCCAAATTTGCAGTATCATATTCATTTCTAGTTTAAGTATTGAGCCCATACTTAATATAGAACACAGATTTTAGAGAATTCCTTCAATAGAAAATTAAATTTCTATTTCCTTTTCTAAAATGATGTCCACCTCTTCTCCATTGCTCTTCCCTTTCCACTCCTGCTGATTATCAGAGGAGAAAATCCTAGACTAGACAGTCTATATCTCTTGCAAATTATTTTTTAAATAAAGAGAGGTGTATCTAGAGGAGATGAAGAAATGTTGGGACAGCATTGAAGAAAGAGGCAGCAAATACTAAAACTTTGGGTTCTGAATATATGCATTAACAGTTTTCATGTGTGGCAGATACTGTTAGTTGACTCCTTCAACACCCATTCCAATTTCTTTTCACTTACCTTCTTTCGTTTTGAAAGTTCTAAAAGAAAAAGCTTATTTTTTTCAGACTCCATTTTAACTAGAGGAGCCCGTGGAACTCAGTTCTGGCCAGTGAGACGTACATGTTGAGACCCCTTGGTGCTGCCACGTCTGTTTTCTCCTGACTGTTGCCTGAAACATAGATGCCACCCCAGATCTGCAGCTGCCATTATTAAGGATGATAGAGCAGAAAAGGAAGGGTCCTGCTTTTTTGATGGCATCCTCGAGGCTCCATACAAGCCCTAGACCTAGCTACCTACAACCTTTTCTTACATAAGTGAAGGATCTCTGTTTCTACTAAGTCAACATTTACTGAACTTTCTGATACTATATAGTGCATTCTATCACCACGACACAAATAATCCTTACTATTTCACATGTGTGTATCTGAATGCAGCAATTATCATTCATTCATATAAATGTATGCAACTCCAGTATACCTCTCCCGAATTTAACAATTCTGGTTGAGAAAGCTTAAATAGTAAAGACATAGAAGAATTGAATCTTATAATGAACACATTTTATGTTATAGATATAAATAGGCTTTTATATTCCTCAAGAAGGGAATAAATCATTTTTTTTTCATTTATTTTTATTAGTTGGAGGCTAATCACTTTACAATATTGGAGTGGTTTTTGTTATACATTGACATGAATCAGCCATGGATTTACATGTGTTCCCCATCCTGATCCCCCCTCCCACCTCCCTCTCCACCCGATCCCTCTGAGTCTTCCCAGTGCACCAGGCCTGAGCATTTGTCTCATGCATCCAACCTGGGCTGATGATCTGTTTCACCCTAGATAATATACATGTTTCGATTTCATTTTTATACATTCTGGAACTTTCACAAAAACTGATCATGAATTTGAGCACAAAAAATGTTAATTTTTTAAATGGCCTTGTCAATTTTTTATGGGTCACATATTCTGATTGTAAATCTATCATATTTGAAATAAATGATAGATTAAACAGAAATTCTGATAACTTAAAGATATACCTCTAGAAATATTATGTTGGATCAGTGAGAAAATGAAAAAAGGAATTATATGCTATCAGGAAGCAAGAAAATAAGAATACTTCATCCCCAAAACTGTGAAACACAGCAAAAGCTGCACTCAGGAGAAAATCAATAGTTTACATGCCCTCAATATTGAAGAAACAATAGAAAATAAGGGAACTAAGAATTGATCTTAAGAAATTAGAAGAGGAATACCAAAGTAAACCAAAGGAAAATACAGGAAATTGTTAAAGATAGACTGGATTTAATTTAGTAAAAAACAAAACTCTGCAGAAAAAGAAAAAAGTAAGTCTAAAAGATGGTTTTTAGAAAATAGCAATAAACCAGATAAGCCTGATTATAAGTGAGAGAACAAAATACAAATGTTTAGGAATGTGAATATAGTACAAATGTGGAAGAGATTAAGAAGAATTATAAAGATTGAATATCTATTTTGACAGATTTGGAGACCTAGAGCAGATGGATGATTTTCTAGCAGAAGATGAAATACCAAATTTGACCTAAAGAAGATGTAAGATCCTTGAAGAGACCAATTACCAAAGACAAGATTGAAAAGGTGAATAAAGATGTACCATTCAGACAGACACCAAGGCCAGATGGGTTCTCAGCCAAGTTTTATCTAACCTTTAAAGAAAAGTTTATTCCAGGTTATTTTAACTATTTCAAGCTATAGAAGAAAGTAGAAATCTTCTCAATTTATTTCCTAAATCTCACAAACTTAATGACAAAATTTTATCAATTACCAATATATTACCTAATATACAACAAAACTCATTTATTAAATAAAATATTGACAAATAGAATATATCAAAGAATAATACATTATTATTAAGAGGCAACTCAGAAATTGAAATGTGATTCAGTATCAGTATAATCTATTATGATATCAATAAATTTAAGAAGAAAAAAAGTATGTGATTATATTTGTATATGTGTGCATGCTCAGTCATGTCCTGCTCTTTGTGACCCCATGTCTGTAGTCTGCCAGGCTCCTCTGTCCATGAAATTCTCCAGGAAGGAATACTGGAGTAGGTTGCTATTTACTCCTTCAAGGGATTGTCCTGACCCAGGGATTGAACCCACATCTCTTGAGTCTCCTGCAAATAGGTACTGAAAGCCATTTAATAAAATACAGCAGTTTTTCCTAATAACCCAAACTAGAAAGGAAACTATTTAAAAGTACTACCAAGTTTTACCATATTCCTATAGCAAATACCACTCTAAACAACAAAACACTAAAACTTTTAATTAAATCACGAAGAAAATATCTAGCACTTTTGTAGTGCTTACTATCTGTGGGGATGGTTTTAGGTACTTTACATACAATATTTTTCAAAATCATACATGAGAGATATCATTATAAGCCCCATGTTAAAGACAGGAGAACTGAGGCAAAGAGAGATTAAATAACTTGCCCAGGAATACACAAACAGCAAGTAGTGAACTTATGATTCAGAGCTAGACAGTTGTGCTCTACTGACCATGCTCTTAACACTGTGCTGTGTAGTCTCTAAATAAAGATTCTTGTTTTCATTATTATTATTCAACACATTTTGAAGTAGCAGCAACTGTAATACAAGAAGAAAATGAGAGAAACCTCAGTGATGGAAGAGATAAGTAGACATTTTGTAGATTGTGTTCAGTGAAAAATCAAAAAACATAAAGTTCTATTAATATTAATAAGGATAGTTGATAAGGTAGCTGGACAAAAGATTAAAAAAATGTTTTCTTCATTCTTGCCATAAAGACCTAGAAATGGAAACAGGGGGAAGTATTTTACTTGCAACAGTCATACAGATGAACAGATACACATATACATGAAGGACACTTAAAATCTGGCAAAAATTGGATAAGGAAACCCCATGATATACACAGAAAACTATGTGTAAACTATAACCATATTGAAAGACATACAAAGAAGTTTTGAACAAGTGGAGAGAATATTTAACATCTCAATTCTCTGAAATTAATATGTAATGAAATTCCAGTAACAAAATTTTCTAGGCATTAGATAAAATCATCTTGAAATGCAGATAAAAGAATAAATGCCTCAGAAATAGCCAGGAAAATGTATGAAATGAAGAATGATGGGGAACTTTCCTTACAGGCATTCAGCATACAATAATCAGTGTATGATCATGGCATCCGGTCCCATCACTTCATGGCAAATAGATGGGGAAACAGTGGAAACAGTGGCTGACTTTATTTTTCTGGGCTCCAAAATCACTGCAGATGGTGATTGCAGCCATGAAATTAAAAGACGCTTACTCCTTGGAAGGAAAGTTATGACCAACCTAGACAGCATATTAAAAAGCAGAGACATCACTTGATCAACAAAGGTCCGTCTAGTCAAGTCTATGGTTTTTTCCAGTGGTCATGTATGGATGTGAGTGTTGGACTATAAAGAAAACTGAGCGCTGAAGAATTGATGCTTTTGAACTGTGGTGTTGGAGAAGACTCTTGAGAGTTCCCTGGACTGCAAGGAGATCCAACCAGTCCATCCTAAAGGAGATCAGTCCTGGGTGTTCATTGGAAGGACTGAGGTTGAAGCTGAAACTCCAATATTTTGGCCACCTGATGCGAAGAGCTGACTCGTTTGAGAAGACCCTGATATTGGAAAAAACTGAAGGCAGGAGGAGAAGGGGACAACAGAGGATGAAATGTTTGGATGGCATCACTGACTCAATGGATATGAGTTTGGGTGAACTCCGGGAGTTGGTGATGGACAGGGAGGCCTGGCGTGCTGCAGTTCATGGGGTCGCTGGGAGTTGGACACGACTGAGTGACTGAACTGAACTGAATCAGTGTAAGTGTAGGGAGAGACAAATAATTTGAAATCTCAGGATACAACAGAATTTAATATTTTATGAGTAGGGATTCAGTTCAGTGGGGAAAGGATGGATCATTGAATAAATGGTAGTGAAACAATTGCCTATTCAACGGGAGTGGAAAATACAGAGCTGTTTTTTGATCAACCAGTTTTTTTTTTTTCCAAGTTGTAGACCAAATAGCCAGGCCATTGGCAATAGCCCAGGCATTAGTAAAAACAGAACAAAGTTCATCAAAAGAGCTGTTGCCTTGAGTTTTGAGAATAGCCTTGAGTTCTATCTGCTAGTGGAGCAACTGTGTCCCTTTTGTGTTTTTGCATAGCAGCTGTTGAGGTTGAGAAGCTATGCAGTCCAGCAGACACTACTAGATTTCAGCCTAGCCAGGCCATTAGTGAATTGAGCCCAGGCACTTAAGTGAACCTGTGTGAACTGAGAATCCAATGAGCCAGTAGTTTCCTTCAGGAGGTAGAATGGAGGAATAAAGTTTTCCCCAAAGAGACAGCTGTAATTTTTTGTAAATGTAAAACTGAGGTGTCACTCAGGTCATGATAGATACATTCTTGAATATTTCATTTCCATGTGACAATCATACTTAAAACTGCAGGGGGCACCTTTGGGTGGTGACTGCCTCTCTTTACCAGAGGGTTCAATTGGGAAAGTCATCCATCCCAAAGACTGGTAGCTCAAAAGAGTTATTAATGCTGTGGAACCACAAACATTGATGGCCTGCCACAGCTTATTGGACTGCTTCCAATGCCACTTGTTGATTTGGAGCTCCCACTCACAGAATACTAATCTGTTAGTTAGCTGATATAAATACCAAGCAGAATGCACAAGTGAGGTGCATACTGTTTCCAACACCAAATTAGATGTTGATCTTCTTTTTGGTGGCTTCCGACGTGGCGCTAGTGGTAAAGAACATGCCTGCCAATGCAGGAGACATGAGATGTGGGTTCGATCCCTGAGTTGGGAAGATCCTCTGGAGGAGGATATGGCAACTGCTCCAGTATTTTTGCCTGGAAAATTCCAAGGACAGAGGAGCCTGGTGGGCTACAGTCCATGGGGTTGTACAGAGTCAGACACGACTGAGCACACACTTCATTTTGGTGGTGTGTGGCCACCCTTGACTGCTGAAGGGATGAACATTGTGATTTCACCTACATAGTCCCAAGAAACTTTATTAAGAAAGCAGACTCTGAATTTCATCACAGTTTATCAGCCACCCTGCTGGCTGAAGTGTGATAACACTGCACTTAGAATAACTAAAACTGCATCTTCTCATTTATCAACCAAAGTTATCACCTACATAGTAAAAGCTTTGAAAGTCAGAACACAGAGGAATTTTTACTAACCCTGACTCACCCACTAGTGACAAATGGTAGGGAAATTTAGGTCCTTAGGAATAGTGCAACTGCATATTAGAGCCTTTGCTATAAGAATGTGAATCAGTTTTGGTCATAGGGTGCCAGTGTCCAAGACGTCATACCAAGCGCCATACTTTTGTACAGTTGTTGTTCACTTGCTAAGTTGTGTCTGACTCTGTGACCCCGTGAACTGCATCACGCCATGCTTCACTATATCCCAAAATTTGCTCAATTTCATGTTCATTGAGTTGGTGATGCCACCCAATCATCTCATCCTCTGTTGTCCCCTTCTCCTCCTGCTCTCAATCTTTCCCAGCATCGGGCTCTTATCCAGTGAGTCAGCTCTTTATATCAGGTGGTCCAAGTATTGGAGCTTCAGCATCAGTCCTTCCAATGAATATTCAGGGTTGATTTCCTTTACGACTAACTGCAGTCCCTTGCAGTCCAAGGAACTCTCAAGAGTCGTCTCCAGCACCACAGTTCTGAAAAATCAATTCTTCAGCTCTCAACCTTCTTTATGGTCCAACTCCCATATCCATCCACTGCAAAAACCATAGCTTTGACTATAGCTTTGACTAGATGGACCTTTGTTGGCAAAGTGATGTCTCTGCTTTTTAATATGGTGTCTAGGTTTGTCATAGCTTGTTTTCCAAGGATAAAGTATCTTTTAATTTCATGACTGGAGCCACTGCCCACAATGATTTTGGAGCCCATGGGAATAAAATCTGCCACTATTTCCATTTTTTCCCTTCTATTTGCCATGAAGTGATGGAACTGGATGCCATGATCTTAGAGTTTTGAATGTTGAGTTTTAAACCAGCTTTTTAACTCTCCTTTTTCACTCTTATCAAGAGGCTTCTTTAGTTCCTCTTAGCTTTCTTCCATTAGAGTGGTACCATCTGCATATCTGAGGTTGCTGATAACTTCTCCAGGTAATCTTAATTCCAGCTTGTGAGTCATCCAGCCCAGCATTTCACGTGATGTACCCTATATACAAGTTAAATAAGCAGGTGACAATATACAGCCTTGCCGTACTCCTTTCCCAATTTTGATCCAGTCCGTTGTTGCATGTTGGGTTTTCTAGAGTGATTTCAGTTAGAGTCACAACACCAGGGCTTTGGGAACAATTGAATTAAGTAAGTCTCAAGCTCCCATTAACCTTTTTTTACTGCCTATAAAGTTCTATATATTGAGATATTGCATCTCTTGCTACCCCTCCTACCTCTAAATCAAGGCTTCAAAGCTGTGGTTTCCCTTTTTCCTTCTGGGATACTATACTTTATCTGTTGAACCACCTACGAGGGGCTGAGGAGATGATTTGAGGACCTATTTATAGATCCCTTTATCACTTCTTTCTTAGGGCTCTTCCCAGTTGGGAGACTTCCTTCTGGCATTTATGGATAGGAAAGTACATGCATGCATGCATACTTGCCAACTCTCTTCAGTTGTGTCCAACTCTTTGCAACCCTATGGACTGTAGCCTGCCAGGCTCCTCTGTCCATGGAATTCTCCAGGCAACCCAATACTGGAGTGGGTTGCCATGCCTTTCTCCAGGGGATCTTCCCAACCCAGAGATTGAACCCGCATCTCCTGGGGCTCCTGCATTGCAGGTAGAGTCTTGACCCCTGAACCACCAAGTATATGCATATAATATCTCATTTCTTACTATATATTCAGATGTAGAAGAAATATCAATAGTACACTGAATTGCCCAAAGTTGCCCAGGTGTCACAAAGTCTTTTCTTCCCCCCTTTGAATCACTTCCCCCCACCCAGATTGACTGGCAAGGTGACACTGGCCTTGAGGACACTTTGATTTAGCAGCCACCAGCCATACTGGTTTTTGGCTAGTGCTGTGGGGTTTTTGTACCCTTTGGTGACTTGGGCTTGACTTACACAATACTTTTTAAAAAGAACTCCACTTTAATCTGGATCAATTGCTACCCCATCATATGATTGCATCTCTTAGGTTTTTGCCCAGTTTTAACATAAGGACTAGGGGAGTTTTCCAGGGGAGAGGGGCTAACACTAAGAAAACATCTAGAATCCCTTGGTTAGTTTTTCATTCTCCATTAATTCACCTTCATCAGCATCAGAGACCCCACCTGCTGTGAGAGCCTGAATAATAATGATTCAGCTATGGTTTCCCCTAAGAGTTTGTCTCTGCCAGGAAAATCTCTCCAAGAGGGTTTAAGTTCCCCCACAGCAGCCAAAGCTCACTGCAAAAACTCTGAAACCTTCTCTATCATCTCTGAATGTGTTTAAATATAGCTCGGTAGGTTACAAGGGGGCCTCAGAAATAAGATGTCCCTGCTGTGGCCATTCTTCCTTAACAATTATAGGGTATCCACCACCCTCATCTCCCAGATGACCCAGCCAGAGAACTAACAATCAGTCTGGTTTCTGCCCCACTGGTTGCAAATTTGCCTGCTTTCACTCCATATAGAGGCTCATCTCTGTAACTATTGGGATGGAAACTTTTGCATATCCAGCATGAATTGTAATACTGGTATTCGCAATATAGAGGATTTAAGGTCAACATCCCAACTGGAAAAAAAAAAAAAAAGCCCACCCTGGGCAGAGTCAGCAACCACCTGCATCTTTCAACCAACTGTCTTTGAACTGATTTCCCAGTATTCATCTACAACCACCGCCTCAATTCTGTCTCATTTACAGGCAGTAAACCAGTGGACCATTCACTGCCTAGTTAACCAGTCAATTCAGTCCACATATTCACTATCACTATGAACAAAGCTAGTGGAGGTGATGGAATTCCAATTGAGCTATTTCAAATCCTAAAAGATGATGCTGTGAAAGTGCTGCACTCAATATGTCAGCAAATTTGGAAAACTCAGCAGTGCCACAGGACTGAAAAAGGTCAGTTTTCATTACAATCCCAAAGAAAGGCAATGCCAAAGAATGCTCAAATTGCACTATTGCACAATTGCACTACAGAATCTATAACTAAAAGTCCCAATATATAGGGTAAATACAACAAATATAGGAGACTAAAATGCTCAAACTACCGCACAATTGCATTCATCTCACACGCTGGTAAAGTAATGCTCAAAATTCTCCAAGCCAGGCTTCAGCAATACATGAACTGTGAACTTCCAGATGTTCAAGCTGGTTTTAGAAAAGGCACAGGAACCAGGGATCAAATTGCCAACATCCGCTGGATCATCGAAAAAGCAAGAGTTTCAGAAAAACATCTATTTCTGCTTTATTGACTATGCCAAAGCCTTTGACTGTGTAGATCACAATAAACTGTGGTAAATTCTGAAGGAAATGGGAATACCAGACCACCTGACCTGCCTCTTGAGAATTCTGTATGCAGGTCAGGAAGCAATAGTTAGAACTGGACATGGACCAACAGACTGGTTCCAAATAGGAAAAGTAGTACATCAAGGCTGTATATTGTCACCCAGCTTATTTAACTTATATGCAGAGCACATCATGAGAAATGCTGGGCTGGAGGAAGCACAAGCTGGAATCAAGATTGCTGGGAAAAATATCAATAACCTCACATATGCAGAGGACACCACCCTTATGGCAGAAAGTGAAGAAGAACTAAAGAGCCTGTTGATGAAAGTGAAAGAAGAGAGTGAAGAAGTTGGCTTAAAGCTCAGCATTCAGAAAACCAAGATCATGGCATCTGGTCCCATCACTTCATGGCAAATAGATGGGAAACAGGGGAAATAGTGGAAACAGTGTCAGACTTTATTTTCTTGGACTCCAAAATCACTGCAGATGGTGATTGCAGCCATGAAGTTAAAAGATGCTTGCTACTTGGAAGGAAAGTTATGACCAACCTTGACAGTATATTAAAAAGCAGGGACATTGTCAACAAAGGTCTGTCTAGTCAAGGCTATGGTTTTTCCAGTAGTCATGTATGGATGTGAGTGTTGGACTATAAAAAAAGCTGAGCACCGAAGAATTGATGCTTTTGAACTATGGTGTTAGAGAAGATTCTTGAGAGTCCCTTGGACTGCAAGGAGATCCAACCAGTCCATCCTAAAGGAAATCAGTCCTGGGTGTTCATTGGAAGGACTGAGGTTGAAGCTGAAACTTCAATATTTTGGCCACCTGATGCGAAGAGCTGACTCATTGGAAAAGACCCTGATGTTGGGAAAGATTGAAGGCAGGAGGAGAAGGGGATGACAGAGGATGAGATGGTTAGATGGCATCACTGACTCGATGGACATGAGTTTGGGTAAACTCTAGGAGTTGGTGATGGACAGGGAGGCCTGGCATGCTGCAGTTCATGGGGTCACAAAGAGTTGGACACAGCTGAGTGACTGAACTGAACTGATTGACTATCAATATTGTGGACTTCATTCAAATGCCTTTAATTGGCCCAAAAGGCCCTCCCAGTTTCTCTTGCCCAAAGTCAGGCCTCTGTCAGTATGCCATTCTCATCACAGAAGCTGGGAAGAATTGTGACCTTATTTTCAAGCTCATATGTTAGCCTTCTAGAGTTTCATGGATGGTGTTAAAAGACATGAGACTCCTGTGTTAGAGATAAAGGACAGTTTAGCACATGCAGCGATAGTCATAGCCAGAGAATCGGTGTTTTTAGCGTTGATTTCTTGGGTCCCATTTACCTTATCCGATGCACAGAGCACCAGCTGACACCTCACAGGCTGGGAGTTGTGTTACCAGAGAGAAGCCTTGACCTCAGGGGACCTGAATCTTTTATAAGGAGCAGTAAGTAAGCCTCAACTTTGCTCCAGAGGGAAACACTATCTTTATCTTCTGAGACTGTAAACCAGCATGTCCCTTGCTCTGGAAGGAGACATTCTTTCTCTCTTTCCAGGCTGTTTGCTCTATAAGCATGGTTAAAAAGACAGTCTAGAACAAAACAGTGAGTCTGAAGGCATGCAGTAATGTGTGAGGTCCATGGAGAATAGTCTACTTACAATGAATTTATACTCCTTGCCAGAAAGGAATGAAACTGAGGGAGACTAAAGCGTTGCAGCATCTAACTCAAGGGAGACTTTAAGGAATCGTAAAATTAGACAATTGTGAAAACTATTAAAATTGACAGTCAATTGAAAATGTGAAAAATTTCAAATACATAAACTATGAATAAATATTATGCATCTTGAAGAAATGCAGGCAATTTCATGGCAAAGAAGTTATGGGATATTGAATTTTTAAAGAAAAATACTAGTAATGTAGCATTTGAAAAGATATACTCATTATTCTGCTTACATTAGTTATAATAATCAAATATTCAATATAAAGATGTTTTAAAATTTTGTTTTTAAATATACATGTCATTTTTATTTTCAAAATAATTTTGAAAACAACTTCTAAGTAGAACTATTTAGAAATCTGCCAATATAATTTAAAAAATAATTTATAGTCAATAAATAAATGCTTTCCAGACAATTTCAGTTTTTAGAGCCCTCTTTGTATCAAAACTGATGTTGATGACAAGTTATCTGTTCATCTGACAATGAATGAAAGTTACCTAATGAGAGGAAGAAATTCTGAGTGATCATAGGAGGCTACTGGGAAGTGAAGAAACTTCAACAAGCTTCCATGAGAAATGTGAAAGTAATATCATATCATATATGCACAGAGTTCTGTTTAATTCATTTATATTTTCACTGATCATTCAGAGAATTATTGAACTTTTGAGATAGAAGGAAACTTAGAATTCATCTACTTTAATGTTCAATTTAATGTAATATCTTTTTAAACACCCTTTACAGATTTAAATCTTATTTAAAAGCCTTAATTATATTTTTAAATAATTTATGGGAGAAAAGTAATATGTTGGACATATTTTATATAAAAGTATATTCATACTGCTACTACTGAATTGAAAGAATCAGCTGTATTCTCTCCCAGGGTTGATTTTCCTCCTTTTACTGTATAGGTTTATTTGAATCTTTTAATTAAAAAGCTGCTTTAATTTGGGGGCATTTTCTACATCTGCAATATCAGCTGCTTGACATCCTCTTCCTTTCTGTAATTGCATTAAATTTTAACATCACTTTTGGCTGCTGAGTAATTTAGTCATGAAGATTAGCAGGATGGGGATATAGCAAGGTGATTAAAACCTGAGCTTCTAGGGTCAGTGCAAACCAAGTTTGAACTCTAGTTACAGCACTTCCAAGTCATGTGACTTCAAATTATTTGATCTCTGTAAACTCAACTGCCTTGTCAGTAAAATGGGAATAACAGTGACAATACTCAGTGAATTGTGAGAGTTAAATGTTAAAAAGCTTAATACAGTGTCTGGCACCTAGTTTGCATGCATGTGTGATCAGTTGCTTTAGTTATGTCCAACTCTGTGAGATCCTATGGACTATAGCCTGCCAGGCTCCTTTGTCCATGGGGATTCTCCAGGCAAGAACAGTGGAGTGGATTGCCATGCCCTCCTCCAGAGGATCTTCCCAACCCAGAGATCAGACCCGAGTCTCTTATGTCTCCTGCATTCACAATTGGGTTCTTTACCACTAGCGCCACCTGGGAAGCCCCTGGCAACTAGTTTACTGACATTCAGTAGACATTTATGGTGATGACGACGATGACAGTATTGGCATAATATAAAAACCAGAATAAAATTGTTAGTGAAAAATTCAGTGTACTCTTAAAAAAAGAGCAAAAACAGGCTATGAATATCAGAATCTAATTAAAACTTTATACTAGGTATTAAGGGCTTCCCAGGTGGCACAGTGGTAAGAAACTGCCATCCAGTGCCAGAGATGCGGGTGTGATCCCTGGACTAAGATCCCCTGGAGGAGGAAATGAAAACTCACTCTAGTATTCTTGCCGGTGAAATCCCATGGATAGAGGAGCCTGACAGGCTACAGTCCATGGGGTCTCAGAGTCAGACACGACTGAGTGTGCACATGTACACAGTGGCATTAGGTATTAAATTATGTATTGCTTCACATTTCATGAGCTTATTTCAGAAGGAGTGCCTGGTGATATCTACCATTAGTTTGTTTTCTCACCTGATAGGCTCTGAAATGTGGGAGAAGGGAATGAATGATTTGAATGGGAAAGGGTAGTATGTGTAAGGATGTGCAGAATAAGTATATCCTTTGCTTACTGTGATTTTTGCAGCCTGATGACTTTTTTTGCAAGCAGTTTTGCAAAGCTAGGATAACTAATCTGAACCGTAGCCTTATTAGTAAAGTCAATATTTTGGTCCTTGTTTCACAGATAGAGGAACTGAGCCAAGACACAGTAAATGTCTTTGTCAAGGTTACACAGACAGTCAGGGGCAAAATACACATTTATTTCAGGGTCCTGATTCCAAAGCCATAGGCTGTGTAATTCTGGTGATATACAGAACAGCTGAAAACACACTATATGTAGTAGTTGTATCTGAAATAGAATAACACAAATATCATTTTCAGAATCTCCAAATCAAGGTCACACCTGTGTAATCGCATATTTCTAACATTATTATTTAGGCTGACAGTAGTTGAAGCGTGCAAGAAATGTATTTGCGAAAAGAAACTACCAGTTATATTGATAAAGCAGCTTTTGGAATGGAACTGGTGCTAGAGGGAGAAATAAGAAGGAAATAACTTAATACACTGAACAAATTTTTACCTGATACGTTTTAATATTGAACTGAAATTCATGAAAAAAAAATATGGCTGATATTTCCCACTGACACGTTGGTGGTTCTGCATTTCCTCTTCGTTCTGCAGCCCCAGCTCATCTGGGTCCCTGTGACTGAGTCAAAGAAAGAGCCAGCCAGCCAGAGTGAATTCATCACAAAATATCCTAAACCTTGGCCGGCAGAAAAGAACTATTTATTGCTTCCGTAAAGTAGGGGCGTGTTAGGCACTTTAATTAGAAGCACATTTAGATGTAGGAAATAACTATATTTCCATTTTCTATTTTAGTCTTCAGTCTCTGGCTGAACTGTGTGATCAAGCAGCTCCTGGAAACCATTTGAAATTGGCATAGATGGATCTTCCTTGACTAAATTTAGCAGGAGAGTCAAAATTTTAGTAGTCTGTCTCACCCACTCTAAGTTAATTTACCAATTAGCATTTGTGGCCTCTAACGGCTGCTGTTTGTGTGGAAGTGTACAGTTCTGCTTTCCAGAAGAAAAGAGTTGATGGAGGGGTGTAGTCAGTCCTAAAACTGTTGTGATTCCAGGATTAGACATTATTTTCCTTTTCCAGGGAAAGATAAGCAGGACATGTCCAGACGTGCCTTCTATAAAAGGCTGGCTCAGAAAAGCCCTCATAGAACATATTCACTTTCACGATTGCTATTTCAGGTAAATTGCATCCCTAAGTACTTTACATAAAAATCTTCCAGTTGCTAAATTTGGTTGAAAAGGAATATTTCATTTGGATGATAGATAAAGTGGTATCATCCTTGTGACATCTGATATAATTTTAAAAAATAGTCTACTGTGGATTTAGAGTCTCACAGCTAAAGAAAGAAAAACCTATCATGCTTTGGGGCTAGTTTCATATATTGCTTTTGTGCTAAACAATAGCCATATCAACAAGCCTGGTTCTACCACCACCTGCAGTAAGAATTGGACATGTACATGGTCAGTAAGTCTACTATGGCTGTTATTTATTACATTGGAGTCCATTCAGTGCACTGATCATTTTCCCCATTAAACAGATGATTTAATGACATGAGAACTACCTGAACCCCAGCTCCATTACCAGACTCCTGCGCAGTCTGGGTCTGACCTCCCCAGCAGCATCCGCCTTCCATGGTTGTGTTTACCACATCCTCTGCTGCAGCTCACAAGTGAATCTAGTCACATCTGTCTTTGCATGAGCCTGGAAGGGAGCTTTTTTCCTTCCTCTGAGAAAATTCCTTTGGTCAGATCTCTGGGCTGCATCCTCATAGCCCCTGTTTCCACCCTGCCTCCTTTTTTATCTGTGTGTCATTATATCCTCTTTGGTAGGAGGATATAATGATATTTGAAGAATTTCCTCACTGCCCCTGCCCATGACTATAATCTCTTTAAAAGCAGAAACTATCTTAGTATCCCCACCACTTATTTCAGTGTCTAACAGCTACAAAGAGGAAACTCAATAAGGTTTTGTTGAATGAATGACTGAGTAAATGAATGTTAGGAGAACTTCCTCCAAATGAAGTAAATGGAATGTAGAGGAGCCGCCTATGTCTGAGGCAAGGATTAGTGGCCTCACTGAGATAATGTGAAACAGATAGAAGAAGATAAAACCTTGGAGACAGACTTTTCCAACCTTGCAATTTTTCTGGAGGGTTCACTCTGTTACTGAGTGGCCTGGTGCCCTGGAACAAGTTTACATCATTAGTGTCAGATGTTGAAAACCCTGATATATAAAAGAACTGTTTCCACAGGAACTTCTCAGATAATGGAAGTAATTTTTTTTTCCAGGCGTGCTTGATAAGCTTAACTACAACCCTGAGTTAGAACTGAAAGGAGACCCAAGAGAAAAATTGCCGGAAATAGAGTGGGGTGTGAGAAGATGGTCACATCCCAGGTTATGTCTGAGTCCCTGGGATGGCTACCAAGTGTGGGTTCTCAGCTTCACATGGGAGAGAATTCAAGAGTGAGCCACAGTAAAGCGAAGGAAGGTTTATTCAGAGAGGAAACACATTCTGTACAGAGTGTTGGCCATTTCAGAAGGCAAAAGAGGCACCAGGGTTTGGGGATTGTCAGTTTTTATAGGGGTGAGTAATTTCATAGGCTTAGTGGGAGGAGTATTCCAGCTCTTATGGGAGAAGGATGGGATTTCCAGGAATTAGGCCACTGCCAGTTTTTGACCTTTATGATGGGCCTGGGAACTGTCAAGAGCCTGTGGATGTGTCATTTAGCTTGTTGATGTGTTACAGTGAGCATATATTGAGGCTCAAGATCCAGTGGAAGTCAACTAGTCTGTCATCTTGGACCTAGTTGTTTCTAATCAGTTTATGTCATGTCCTTGGGCTATATCATTCTTTTAAAGGTTGTGCCTTGCCCCTTTCCTGTCTCAGAAGCACAGCCAAGTAGAGATAACTTTGAAGCATCCATGAGTGCATTTATGAGATTTGAATTCCAGAGTCACAGCTTCAGAGGATGCCTATTCTAACAGCCAGAGGCCTAGGTAAGCTTCCTCTTCCTTCCCTCTTCTCTATCTGTGTGATGACTGGAGTCCAGTCTGAGCAGACATCTTTGGTCCCAGACCTCTGCCAACCAAAGCAGAGGCAGCAGTAGTTGAATCCCATGCAGAAGACAGGTGAAGGCATTCAGCAGGAAGGTGACCTCTCTGGCAAAACATGGATAGTTCTCGGTAGCTGTGTTTTTCAAGGTGTCATCCTAGGAGTTCTGGCATCAGATTCACATGTGTGCTTTTTAAAAATTCAGATTTGTGCCTGCCCAGCCCCAACTAAATCAGTGTTTTCTGTTGGTTGGGAGGGCAGGTGGGGGTGACTGGGGAGTTGTGTTAGTTTACTCAGGCTGCAAAATACTGCAGACTGGGTGACTTGAACAACAGAAATGGTGTGTTCTAGTCATTCTGGGGCCTAGAAGTCCAAGGTGACGGTACTGGCAGGTCTGGTTTCTTTTGAGGCCTCTCTCCTTGACTTGTAGATGGCCGCATTCTTGCTAACTCTCCACAGGCTCCTCCCTCCATGCTCCTGAGCCCTTCATGTCTCTGAGTGTGTCCTGATTTTTTTCTGATAAGACCACACAGTCTGACTGAAGTAGGACCCACTGCGTGGGGCCTTCAGTTCAGCTCAGTCACTCAGTCGTGTCCTGTTCTTTGCAACCCCATGGACTGTAGCACATCAGGCTTCCCTGTCCATCACCAACCCCCCAAGCTTGCTCAAACTCATGTCCATCGAGTCATTGATGCCATTCAACCATCTCATCCTCTGTCATCCCCTTTCTCCTCCTGCCTTCAATCTTTCCCAGCATCAGGGTCTTTTCCAATGAGTCAGCTCTTGGCGTTAGGTGGCCAAAGTATTGGAGCTTCAGCATCAGTCCTTCCAATGAATATTCAGGACTGATTTCCTTTAGGATTGACTGGTTTGATCTCCTTGCAGTCCAAGGGACTCTCAAGAGTCTTCTCCAACACCACAATTCTGAAGCATCAGTTCTTTGGCACTCAGCTTTCTTTATAGTTCAACTCTCACATCTGTACACAACTACTGGAAAAACCATAGCTTCAACTAGACAGACCTTTGTTGGCAAAATAATGGCTCTGCTTTTTAATATGCTCTCTAGTTTGGTCATAGTGTGGGGCCTTATTTTAACTTAATCATCTCTTTAGAGGTCCTATCCCAAATTCAGTCATATTCTGAATTATTGGTGGTTATGGCTTCAACATATGAATCTTTCACAAAATTCAGTACATACAGAACCATTCATTAAAAACAACAACAACAACAAAAACCACTTCAGATGGTTCAGAAGCACAAATTTAAAAAGCAGTGATTGTTCTTCTCTCCTTCCCTTATAGAAAACTGTAAGGCTATAGCTAGTCCTTGGCAAGACCAATAACTTTCTACCTCTTGCTGCTCTAAACTCATTAGGCACATCTGTGAGCATCATAACCATCAAGGCTGAGGAATGCTATGTACTTTTTAACCTAATGTGATGACTCTTTCCTTCTAAACTTAACTGTCCTCATTAGGAACTCTCAGAACATTAAAAACAATTTACCTCTTAGGCTAAGGAGTATGTACAAGCATAAGTTTTATTTTGCCAGACTCAACAGACATTGTTTTTATGAATTAACAACCTCTAATGGGAACATCAACCTCCATCCACTCATTAGCCCAGTCCATTGAGCTGCCATATGCTAAACTTCTATGCTAAGTCATATGCTAAGAGCTGGAATAACTTGTCATCAGCACAGCCTGGCCACCAGTTAGCCCAGCAGCCGTGACGCACAGTACTCAGCGTGCCTGTGAAACTTTGCAATTATGGGAGATTTGTCTGTACCCGTCTAATGTCATCTACCAAATTATATCACATCATGTCTTTTTTGCCAGCTGCTAAGTTTCTTGAGAGTGGAGGCAAGCATTAGATTTTATCCAGCTTTATTTCTCTAAAATAGTGCCAGGCATAAATATTTTTTGAATGACTGTGAATAATGAATTTACTTGAATGCCTTTAGGTCTGAGATTTGTCTGGAGAGGTATAGGCAGACCTTTGCAGATGCTGCATTTTTATTTTATTTTATTTTATTTTTTTTTACAAGTTGGAGGTTTATAGCAATCCTGCATCAAGCAAGTCTATTGGGGCCATTTCTCCAATAGCATTTGCTCACTTCATGTCTCTGTGTCACACTTTGGTAATTCTCACAATATCTCAGACTTCTTCTATATATAATCATATTTCTTACGGTGATCAGTGATCTTTGATGTTACTACTACAACTCACGGAAGGCTCAGATGACGGTTAGTATTTTTTTTTTGCCAATAAAATATTTTAAAATTAAGGTAGGTACATTTTTTTAGATATAACGCTATTGAACACTGAATAGACTACAGTACAGTGTAAATGTAACTTTTCTATGTACTGGGAAACCAAAAAATTTGTGCTTTATTGCGGTTGTCTGGAACTGAACCCACCACCTGTCTGAGGTCTGCCTGCCTGTACTTCCTTTATCCCTCATCAAACTTCACAAAATTAAACATATTTGTTATTTTACATCTCTGCCTATGGAGGTGAAAGAAAACCTCTGTATTTCTCTCTATAACCTCAAGAACAACAATACAAAAAAAAAAAAAAGAATAAAATTCAAATATATTTCTTTAACAGAAAAATTTAATAATATGCCAGTAAGTGATAAACAAAGGAGTAATTCTGTTATGGAAAGCACATTATGCTGGTATTGGGCATTAACCTTGTTGCTGTGGGCTGACCAGAAATAAAGTGGCCCTGGAATGAAATGAATCAGGTCTTTGAGGGAGAGGATGCAAAATTCTTCCCTTCATCCCCTCAGCCCCGTGCCCTTCACACACACCCAGCAGCAGCATCATAAGTGTGTCTAAAGAGAGGACTGCTCCTAGAAAAGTCCCTTTCTGAAGAAGGCATCTGTCACAAGTGCTACGGCTAAGATCTGGTTACTGAGCATTTCCAGGGGATATGCACAGTCTCCCTGAGCTGCCAAGAAGAACCAAGTCTTCATTTAGGACTTGGACTTTTTCTTGCTTTGTGAGAGTTTGTCATTTGATTCATTACAGTAGGATGGAAGTGATAATTGGGTATTTTATTTGCATGAGGGAGAATCTTTAAAAAAGCATTTCATTATTCTCTCAAAACAGTGCCTTTTGTTAAAACATTTCTAGCTTAAGACTAAAATGTGAGCTATTTACTGGAGAGAGAGAGAAATATTACAGAGAGCAGACAAGTGAGAAGGTGGCAATAACTCAAAAGAACAGACTTATAAAAAGATGGTCTTAATATAGTGTGATATCCTAATTGGAACTCCTTTGATGAAGTGTTTTGATAATTCAGATAGAGTTAAACCTGAAAATAACTTATCTGCTTCTGTAGGAAAACAAATCTTTTCTTATATAGTAAGGAGGTAGTGTTAAGATTAACAGTTCAAAGAGAATACATAAAAAACCTATTTGTGGAATCCACCATTTTCAAGTACCTTAACATCACTAACCGACATAATATAGTGTAATGTTTCCTTCTTTTATTCTTCCCCCTCCTCATTATCAGTGGTGAGATTTTTTAGAAAAATAATGCCTCAGGTTATGCCTTGAGAAGTGATAGATATTGGCAAAAACAAGGTCTGCTTTGTCTTTCAATACTCACTATAAAAAATGAAGACTCTACACTTGCTCTCCCGGGATGGATCCAGGAATGACTTCCCTTGCTTTGATGGCCATGAGCAGTAGCTGCAAAAAGCTGAATTTCTCTGGGAAAGTTTAGGAGAAAATAGATTTTTGGGTGCCCATCCCTGAATAATGCTGAAGACAGGAACCCAGAGAAGACAATGAAGAGACATTGTGACTGTCTTTTGGATTTGGGAAGTTTGAAATGGGTTGCTTCTAAAATCACGTTCTTTCTGACTGTGGACTTACTGGTTTGCTTTTCCAGGGAAGTGAGTCATTTTGGCAGAGTTGCATGTACTTCATTGCTAAAGGTGTTCTTTACTACATAACTCTCTATACTTAACAGTATTCACAAACGATACTAATTCATTTCTATAAACATATTTTAGAAGTCAGACTTTTAATTATTCTTTGCTGGCCTTCTTCTAGTTAGCCCATCCCTGACCTCCTGTTGTCCTGCTGTGTCCGAACAGTTGAGTTCTCTAGTTTTCCACATCTTCGTAACATGCTGTGGCTTGGCTGTTAGGTTGTGGTTTAGTTACGGCACGGCAGCGGGACCTTGTTTTACTTTCTTCTTATAATGTCCAAGAGCAGAATATAACATAGGAACATATGAATATTCTACAAAATTGCGGTGCTTGTTTGAACTTTTATATTTTATTTATTTTTTGAATGCACCATGAATGTGGGATCTCCCCAACAAGGGATCAAACCCATGCTCCCTGCAGTGGAAGCACAGACTCTTAACCACTGGACTTCCAGGGAAGTCCCTAGAATTTTAATAATGTGATTGCATAAATCAAACAAGGTTCTTCTGATTTCATCTCAGTATCTTCTTAGCTTTTCATAAATCTCTTAAAAGTTTTAAGAAAAAGATGTTTATATTTGTTACCAATTTCATAAAAAACAAAACAAAACCAAAAGAAAACAACAAGCACCTTCCCTTTTCTGCCAGAAACCAAAGGGTTACAAATACTGACTCACTGAACCCTCCCACCCCATTACTCAGCGGACCCTTGTTGGTAAGTTAGTCACGGCTGAGCTCTAGGGCTGTTCATTTGATTAAATAGGTGACATATTTTGTGTCAGATACAACTACTCAACAGGCTTTCATCCAGTGTGGCTTCCTGCTGCAGACCAGCCAGCCCCTCACAGCCACCATTGGAGAACCTTTGTAATAATTACCACCTGCAGATCTTTTCCATTCATTACCTACAGTACAGCCTTCAAGAATGGTCGCTCACATTTTAGAGAAGAAATAGGAAGTTGTTTTTCCTTTCCCTTCTTCATACTTAGTGCTCCCAAAGGGCTCGCCCACCACTGATCATCAAGCTTCCTAATGGGGAAGCGCAGCAGTGCCTCCGTTACTTTCTTCCATCATCAGCCCCATGTCTGATGAATGTACTTGAATATGTACACCATTGCTCTCAAGAGGAGTATAATGGGCCTGCTTAAAAATAACCACCCCCTCCCATGCTGTGCTCATTCATTCTCGGTAAACATTCTACATTAGAAAAGACGTTTTGCTCTTCTGGTGATTGTGTGAGGAAAGATTTGACCAACACTGAAGATTGAGTATTATCAAGAAAAAATTACAAATATTAACTTAGATTTTTTATTTCTTTTCTTATCCAGTTATTATCTAGAGAAGACACTGAATTGAAATAATAGCAAGATTACTGGGCTGCTTATTGATAAATTGGACCTTTGTTAATCCCAATATTCTTTTTGCTGTTGTTTTGTTTATACTTTTTTACTTTTTCTTCCATGAATATATATAGTTTTTATAACTAGAATAAAGTTAAATTTTTGAGAAGAATTGTTTAATTCTTATTTTTAATTGTAGGACAATTGTTTTGCAATGTTGTGTTAGTTTCTGCTGTATAGCAACATGAATCAGCTTTAAGTACACATATATCCCCTCCCTCTTGAATCTCCCTCCTACGCCCTCCTGCCAATATTCTTAGGGTTTTTAGCTCGAGATAAATTCCTTGATAGATTCATGTTATGGAATCACAAAATCTTGGAAATAACCTTATAAACCCTCTGATCCAATTCTTTCAATTCTAGCTTGAGAAAGACTTTTCTTTTTTAATAATCTTTACTCTTATGTTAATTTTATTTATTTTTTTGCTTCCCTGGTAGCTCAGACGGTAGAGTGTCTGCCTACAATGCAGGAGACCCAGGTTCGATCCCTGGGTTGGGAAGATCCCCTGGAGAAGAAAATGGCAACACACTCCAGTATTCTTGCCTGGAAAATCCCATGGACTGATGATCCTGGTAGGTTACAGTCCATGGAGTCGCAAAGAGGCAGACACAACTGAGCAACTTCACTTCACTTCAAAGATCTTAATAATATATTGCACTTCTTTTGCTTTTGAAAATTAAAAAATAAAGAAACTTACAATTTTAGAATATAGATTTACAAAAAGTTGCAAAGATGATAGAGAATCCCTATACATCCAAAAATAGTTTCCCCTGTTATTAACATCTTAAATTAGTATGGTACATTTAATACAATTAATGAGCCTGATACATTATTGTTCATGGAAGTCAATATTTTATTCAGATGTCCTTAGTTTTTATCTAATGACTGTCCTTTTTTGTACCAAGATCCCATGCAGGATGTGCCGTGTGCTGTTGTTTGCTCAGTCATGTCCAACCCTTTGCAGACCCGTGTACAGTAGGGTTCCTCTGTCCATGGGATTTCCCAGGCAAGAATATTGGGGTGGGTTGCCATTCCAACTCCAGGGCATCTTCTCAACCCAGGGATCGAACCCACATCGCCTTCATTGGCAGGAAGATTCTTTACCACTACTAGCACCACCTCAGAACCCCCCATGCAGGATATCACATTACATTTAGTGATCAAATCTTCTAAGGCCCTTTTTTAACTGTGTTAGTGTTTCAGACTTCCCTTATTTTTGATGACCTTAATGATTTGGGGAATACTGGTCAACTATTTTGTAGAATGGCCCTACAAATGGATTTGTCTGATGTTTTCTTTATGATTAGATTGGTGTTAGGAGCTTTGAGGAAGGCATGGAAGTGAATTGCCATTTTCATCGCATTGTATGAAAAATGTATGCTATCAACATGACTAAACACCGCTGATGTTAACGTTGACCACTAGGCTCAGGTAGTGTTTGTAAGGTTTCTCCCCTATAGTTACTCATTTTTCCCTTTCCATATTACTCTCTTCATAAGGAAGTCACTATAAAGAAGAGATCAGGAGCTAGGCTGACCTTCTTTGAGGATGAGGTGTCTACATACATTATTTGTAATTCTTCTGCATGGGAGATTTGTCTCTTCTCCCCCATTTGTTATTAATTCAGTCACTTATTTATAATCATATGGACTCATGAACATTTATTTCATACCTTGTAATATAATTCAATGCTTTGTTATTTAAATTGTTTCAGCTTTGACCATTGGGAGCTCTTTTAGTTGACGCCTGTCTTCTTAACATAATCCCATCACTGCAGATTTGGTCTTTCTTTTTTAAGTGTTTTTTGGTTGTTGTTGTTTTTGTTTTGTTTTAACATTTTATAACTACAAGCACTACAAGATACTGCAGTCCTGCTTATTTCCCACCCCAGACCTGGAATCAGCTTTTTCTCCATCTTGGTTTATTTAATTGGAGAATACTATTAGAAACCAAGATCTGGGCACCACTTTTTCCTGTTGCTGCTGGAGTATTGTTGCATCCAGGCATTCTTGGCTAACAGAGCAAGGGAATATATGTGTGTATACTAATTCATGTATATTCACATATCCATAGATATTTCTGCATGTCAGTAACTGCATCTTGACCTTATATGTTAAACATAAGTTCAACTGATGTCTCCAACTTTGGTACCTTGTAGACTCCTCCCCTTGCTTACCTATAACCTCACACCCCAACAGTGAGATATCTGGCTTCCAGCATCTGCTATCCACTTACTTAGTTATTCAATTCCTTATACACTGATTTTAGAATTATTTGCCTGTATTCCTGGGGGAAACAACTTTATCAACTGTAGAATAGTGCTCTGGTGCAATTCCTTCTGCCTTTACCCTTACTTTTAATATTACACAAGTAAGTGACTTTTTCCCCTTCAGTGATTTCATATATTTTGTAACATGTGTGTGTGTGCACATGCATGTTCAAGTCATGTCTGACTCTTTGTGACCCCATGACTGTAGCCTGCTAGGCTCCTCTGTCCATGGAATTTTCCAGGCAAGAATACTGGAGTGAGTTGTCATTTCCTACTCAAGTGGATCTCCCTGACCCTGAGATCAAACCCACATCTCCTGCACTGGCAGGCAGATTCTTTACCACTGAAGCACGTAGTTAGTTAGATTCTTTTACTCACAGTCTGCATTCCATCCTGTGATCCTCTGACCTCTTAAATGATTTCTTTTTAATTTGCATGTGATAAGGCTCACTCTTTGTAATAAAATTCTGTGGGTTTTCACAAATACATGTGTCATTACAGTATCATACAGAATAGTTTCATTGCCCTAAAAAAGTCTCCTATGCTTCACCTATTTAATCCTTCCCCAACCTATCCCTTCTTGAACCCCTGACAGCTGGTGATCTGTTTACCATCTCTGTAGTTCTGTCTTTTTCAGAAGGTCATAAATGGAATGGTAGAGACTAACCTTTTCAGACTGGCTTCAGTTAACAGTATATACTTGATATTTCGTTCATGTCTTTGCATGGTTTGATAGCTCATCATTTTTTATTGCTGAATGGTAGTCCACTGTGTTGAGATAGCACAGTTTATTTACTTATTTACTTATTAAAGAATGTCTTCGTTGCTTCCAGTTTGGCAGGATTATAATGCTGCTATAAAAATTTTTGTGTGGTCCACTGTGTGTTGGAGATAAATGGGGGGAGGGGGTGCTCTTCTCCATTCATTCCTTTAAGGACCCAGGTTAATAAAGTATTTTCCATCTTCAGCGTGGAACTCTATAAAGTTTATTCTAGTTGTTGACATCCAAGTGGCAACGGTGAGGGAAAGAGAAAGTAGAAAATCATGCCATAGGTTTTATGGGCAAGGCCTGGATGTGGTGTATACATCTATTTCTGTCCATATTCCTTTAGTTGGAACGCAGCTGAATGACCCTATTGATTGAGGGAGGCTGGACTGTGTGCCCAGGAAGACGAGGAAATATGTTTAGTGAACACATGGCAGTGTCTTTGCCTTAATGCCCCTATTTGATCACCAATATCTATTTACTCTTCCTCCTAAACTTGGGTCACACTTACATACTCACCCAAGGGTACACAGTCCAGAGTCCCATCTAGCCACTGCATCCACTCACAGTCTAGGACCTCAGGGTGGTGTGGTGGTCTGGGGTGACTGTTGACACTAAAGACATCATACAGTTGGGGGGCAGGGGGAGGGTAGCCACAATAAACACTTACTCTGAAATGGGGGAGAACGGAAGACATGGCAGTTAGTGACGCAGAGCAGTGATGGAATCCCGTGGGGCTGGCATTATGAAGTTTTTCTGTCCTGCCAATAGACGAGGTCCCTCGTTATCCTGTGACTGAACTTTACTTTGCTCTTTGGGAGGAAGTCCATGGCTTCTGGATCCATTCCCTAAGGGATTCTCCCTTTTTCTTCCTCTTCCTTATCCACATCTGAAAGGGGCATTTGATACCCTCTATTAGAAGTTATAACACTCCCTGCATTTGGATGATTAAATGTCCAAGGATTATTTTAAGTCACAAAAAGTCAGAGATTTTCTGCATCTATGTTCATGGTTTCTTTGGTAATAAAATTCCCTTAGAAACTTAATCGGCTCCTGATCCATTATCTTTCAGTCATTCCACATTCCAGTAAGCTCATGACAAATTCCTTAGTTGGTATGATTCTCAAATTTATATTATTTCTTGGCGTCCCCTTTATCCTTTCCCAAACCTATCTCCTACACCTAAATAATGAATCTTTTGAAGCTATTAATCTCAAGAGGGAAGGTCACATTCTTAATTTGACTTTGTTGTGAGATGAAGCTTTAATGTCTCTTTGGTTCAAAGACACTTTTATTCTTAAATTCTCAAATCTTAAGGATTGTAGAGGCAGTTGACTTTTTCACCATTGACCAAATTTCTAGAAACTGTCCAGTTCTCTCCTATGTACATCTTTTTCTTTTCTGCCATGCCAAACTCAGCAAAGGACACCAGCACACACTAATCCATTCTTTTTTTCCAACCAGTTTCTCCAGAAAGGCCACTTCAGTGGGTGCATGGTTTGTCTTCCATGTTACTACAAAATTTCCCCAAATATTTTTCCCACAGTATAACATCAGTTTCCATCCCTCTGACATCTGATGTTAGTTTCCATTATATATATATATATTCCATTATATATATATTCCATTTTATATATATATTCCATTATATATATATATATATATATATATATATATATATATATATATATTCCATTATATATAATGCCATATATTTTAGGTCTGTGTTACAGTAGCACCCTGCATCAAGGTATTGATTTCTATATTAGACAGGATAATTGACACCTCTGTTGATTTTCAGTAAGAATCCCTACATGAAAGTCTCAATGACTTAAAGCATTGAAAGTACATTATTGTTCTCATCACATTCCAATATGGTCCTCAGGGAGATCTAGTCCACATAGCCATTTAGAGAACCAGAATTACAGTTGCATCTCCACCTTCAACATGTGACTCACAAGGTCATTTTAAGCACCAACATCCAGCAAACTGATGGGAGGAGAGACCCTATTATTTCTGCCTTAATTCCTCTGGCCAGAACTTACTTGTGTGATCTCAATTATAATTGCAAGGCAGGTAAGAAGTATAATCTCTCTCTGAGTGTATACGACCAAGAGAAAACAGAAATAGGCTTGGTTAACAGAGCATTGATTTTGTCACAATCTCACTGAGCTTCTGTCACCTCAGTAATAAAATGGAGCCATTGATAACTACCTCATAGGGTATTGTGTATGACTTCTATAATTTATATAAGCAACATTTGAGTTCCTGGTACATTTTCTCATATTTGAAAAATGGGAATCATCCAACCTGCCCCCTGCCTTCTATTTCTCTTCCTTCTTCCCACCCCACCTTTCTTCATAAAAGTAACTTCAACCATGCCCTTCAAATTAATGGAGATAGAACTAGCTCTGTTACTGTGATCATATGATCAGTGGCATTAGAATATATCCCACCTCCCAAAGTAATGGAAATAAAAGCAAAAATAAACAAATGGGACCTAATTAAACTTAAAAGCTTTTGCACAATGAAGGAAACTATAAGCAAGGTGAAAAGACAGCCTTCAGAATGGGAGAAAATAATAGCAAATGAAGCAACTGACAAAGAATTAATCTCAAAAATATACAAGCAGCTCATGCAGCTCAATTCCAAAAAAATAAATGACCCAATCAAAAAATGGGCCAAAGAACTAAACAGACATTCCTCCAAAGAAGACATACAGATGGCTAACAAACACATGAAAAGATGCTCAACATCACTCATTATCAGACAAATGCAAATCAAAACCACAATGAGGTACCATCTCATGTCAGTCAGAATGGCTGCTATCCAAAAGTCTACAAGCAATAAATGCTGGAGAGGGTGTGGAGAAAAGGGAACCCTCTTACACTGTTGGTGGGAATGCAAACTAGTACAGCCACTATGGAGAACAGTGTGGAGATTTCTTAAAAAACTGGAAATAGAACTGCCATATGACCCAGCAATCCCACTTCTGGGCATACACACTGAGGAAACCAGGTCTGAAAGAGACACGTGCACCCCAATGCTCATCACAGCACTGTTTACAATAGCCAGGATGTGGAAGTAACCTAGATGCCCATCAGCAGATGAATGGATAAGAAAGTTGTGGTACATATACACAATGGACTATTACTCAGTTATTAAAAAGAATGCATTTAAATTAGTTCTAATGAAGTGGATGAAACTGGAGCCTATTATATAGAGTGAAGTCAGAAAGAAAAACAATACAGTGTGTGTGTATGTATGTATATATATATGGAATTTAGAAAGATGGTGATGACAACCCTACAAGCAAGACAGCAAAACAGACACAGATATAAAAAACAGACTTTTGGACTCTATGGGAGAAGGCAAGGGTGGGATGATTTGAGAGAATAACATTGAAACATGTATATTACCATATGTGAAATAGATGGCCAGTTCAAGTTAGATGCAGGGCACTCGAAGCTGGTGCCCTGGGGCAACCCGGAGGGATGGGATGGGGAGGGACGTGGGAGGGAGGTTCAGGATGGGGGACACATGTATACTCACGGCTGATTTACGTCAATGTGTGGTAAAAACCACCACAATATTATAAAGTAATTAGCCTCCAATTTAAATAAATTTTAAAAAATGAAAAGAAAGCAGCTGATTGTAACTCAAATATTCAGATTTGGTTTTGCTGCTCTCTTGGTGTCTGCCTCTCTTCCTTGAGCTACACTTAATCCAAAAATCTTGTTAACTTCCATCAAATAGCTAGGCTTCACAGGCTTACTGCAGCCTTCTGATATATGGACACTAGAGATGGTCTTGTTCTTAGATTTTTGTCCTCATCAAAAATCATTAGATTCCTGGAACACAAACTGTGTATAATTGAATTCACCAAGACATTTATTAATTTATAAGCCAAACACCAAAGATAATGATCATATCTAGATCATCCCTCCAAGTGTGTCAGGCAGCTCCTGGTGATAGGCTGCAAGAAATTACTGTCTTTTCCCAGGGTAGGTACCAACATGCCAAGCTCCTTAATCCAATACATCATGGTAATCAGTGCTTTTAAAAATACTGAATCCTGCGTAATGAAGACACAGAGACACTGAGAAGTCTCAGCAATGCTTCACCCTAATTATCACACAGCTGAAAGCCTGGGATCCCCCAACAGTTGGAAGCTGCTGCCATGGAAACCTTAATGTTCCATCATCTCAGAGATTAAAAATTGAGACTATTAATGGCCCTGACAACAGTTTGCATGTTTCATTAGTAAAAAAAAAAAAAAAAAAAAAAAAAGCCATTATTCTAGGGTTCAAGGGAATTGGGTTTTTGAATGATGTTTTTTATTCTCTATTAAAATAGTCCAAGCATAATTTGGTTGGTATAATGGAAGAAAGAAAACAACTGAAGAGAAATTAGGACATTTCAGCAGATCAATTCTTCCTTTTCTCCTTGACCTTTCCCTGCTGACTGTTTGTTTAAGTGAGCACGGGTGGGGATTGAAGGATGCACAGGAAATGAGGGAGAAGCCAGCTTCAGCCTCCTTTCTATTCCAGCATAGATTCTTTATGAATCCCAGGCTCCTCTGTATATGAAGCAGCATAATTAGTGGGGTGTTTGGAAAACCGAAGGCACAACCTATTTACTAGTCATAAAATAAATTCACTGAGTCTCAACCAGCATTTATTAAAAGCAGACTGAAATGAAATAAAAGGGAAAATAATGAGAGGTGTTCCCCATTGTTGGGGTAGGTATGATTTTTAAAAACTCTTTCTACTGGTTTACAATGTAAAGTAACTTCCTAGTGCTTGTTCTGGTTCAGTCTGGTAGGATAGGAAGACTTTTAGCTCATCTCCTCCCATGGACACACACAATTCTTACAGAAAAGCTATCTCTAAGAACAACCTGAAGATAAGCAGAACAGATTTTCCACAACTACGGAAATAAAGAAAGGACAATATCAAGACAAGTAGGAAGGACAGAGATGTGGTCTAGTCAGAAGACACACCCCTGGTGCAGTGACCCACAAGTGGGAGGGATCACAGCTACAGGGGTCCCTTAAGGAGCAAGGGCTCTGAGCCCCATGTTGGGCTCCCAAGCCTCCAGGGGATCTGAAACGGGAAGATGAACCCCATCCCATCTGACTTTGAGACCCAGCATGCAGTATGTCTGGGAGACAGGGATGGCTGTGGGAAGCCACAATTCTGCTCTTGAAGGGCTCATGCACAAACACAATTGCTCGGAGTCCCAGCACAGAGGCAGTGACTTGACTCAGTGTCCAGGTCATACGAGAAGGGGCTACACTGACTAATTTCAGGGTGTGTGCCAGAGTGGCTGGGTCTGACGGAGCTTTCCCCAGGAATGGAAGTGCTGGCAGGCGCTATTTTCCTTTCACTCTTCACCTAGCTGGGCTAGCACTGGCAGGCACCTTTCTGTCACCCTCTGTCAAACTGGCTAACACCGTCCACACCACCCAGGCATCCCCCCTGAGCATCAGCCCCACCCAACCCACCCGCCCCGCTCCTCCAAAGCAGCTCTTGCCTACCCCAGCCAGCAGATGGCCCCAGCTGGCACCCGTGCCCCTCCAAAGCCTCTCCCACTCCTGGGGACCAGCGCTGCACACCAACATACCCACCATAGCCATAGCTAGTCCTCTCAGCTGGGTTGGGGACTAGCTATGCCAACTAGCACATCTGTAGCAGTCTCAGCAGAACCAGAACCAGAGGGCACGTGCAGCCCACGCAAGGGATACCCCTGGAGCACCCGTCTCTAGAGACCAGAGGGGCCTGCACCACTGGCCACTCACCCCCCAGGGCACCGCATGACGGCAAAACAAAGAATTTTTAAAAATGAGGATAGTTTAAGGGCCTGTCTAGGACAACATCAAGCACACTAACATTTGCACTACAAGCATTCCAGAAGAGAGGGAGAAAGGGACAGAAAATCTATTTGAAGAAATAATGGTGGAAAACTTTCCTAACCTAGCAGAAGAAACAGACATCCAAGTCCAAGGAGCACAGAGAGTCCCAAACAAGATGAACCTGAAGGGAATCACACCAAACAACTATAACTAAAATGTCAGATCCAAAGATAAAGAATCTTGAAAGCAGCAAGAGAAAAACAACTAGGTACATAAAGATTGAAAGTCACTTTGTCATGTCTGACTCTTTGCAGTACGATGGACTGTACCCTGCCAGGCTCCTCTGTCCATGGAATTCTCCAGGCAAGAATACTGGAGCAGGTTGCCATTCCCTCCCCAGGGGATCTTCCTGACCCAGGAATCGAACCCAGGTCTTCCTCATTGCAGGAGGATTCTTTACCATCTGAGCCACCAGGGAAGCCCCGTTACATACAAGGGAACCCACAGAAGACTATCCGCTGATTTTTCGGCAGAAACTTTACAAGTCAGAAGGGACTGGCAGGATATATTCAAAGTGCTGAGAGAAAAACAAAAACGAAAACTTATTACCAAGAATACTCTACCTGGCAAAGTTATCATTCAGAGCTGAGTGACAGAAAAAGAGTTTCCAGGACAAGCAAAAGCTAAAGGAGTTCATCACTACTAAACTGGCCTTACAAGAAATGATCAAGGGACTTCTGTAAACAGGAAAAAAATAAAACATAACTAGAAACAAGAAAATTATGAGGGGGAAAAAAATCTCACTGGTAAAGGCAAACATATAGTAAAGGTAGTGAATAAACCAACTAAAATGCTAGTATGAAGATTAAAAAACAAAATTAGTAAAATCATCTGTACCTAAAATAGTTAAGTGATACAAAAAAGAAGATATAGAATATAATGTCAAAAACGTAAAATGTGGGAGGATAGTAAAAGCATAATGATTTTAAGATATACATGAACTTAAGCAACCATCAACTTAAATTGACATGTATATATATACACACACACACACAGATACACAAAAAATAAAGAGAAGAAACATAAACAACTAAAGAAAGTCATCAAGGAGCACAGAAAAGAAAGAAGAAGAAAGAAACAGAGAATAACTCTAAAAACAGCCAGAGGGCCTTCCTGGTGGTCCAGTGGTTAAGAATCCACTTTGTAAGGCAGGGGACATTAGTTTGATTCCTGGTCCAGGAAGATCCCACATGCCTCAGGGCAACTAAGCCCTTGAACCACAGCCTCTGAGCCCACGCTCAGCACCTACTGAGCCTGCCTGCCACAGCTGCTGAAGCCCGAGTGCCCCAGAGCCCGTGCTCCACAACGAGAAAAGCCACTGCAGTGAGAAGACTACACACCACAACAAAGAGTAGCCCCAGCTTGCCACGACTAGAGAAAGCCCATGCACAGCAACGAAGACCCAGCACAGGCAAAAATAACCATAACCAACTAAATAAATGATTTTTCTAAAGTCAAGGAGAAGCATAATAAGAAAATGCATATAGATTGGAAAGAAATGAAATGATTTTTAAAAAACAACCAGGAAACAATAATGAAATGGCAATAAATTACTATCAGTACCTATTAATAATTACTTTAACATGTAGTACATACAGTTCAGTTCAGTCTCTCAGTCGTGTCCAACTCTTTGCGACCCCATGAACCGCAGCACGCCAGTCCTCCCTGTCCATCACCAACTCCCGGAGTCCACCCAAACCCATGTCCATTGAGTTGGTGGTACGTACAATGAGGCCATAAAAAAGAATGAAATCTTGCAAAGACATGGGTGGACCTGGAAAGTATCATAATGAGTGAAATAAGTCAGACAGAGGGAGATAAATACCATAACACACTTGTATGTGGAATCTGAAAAAACAAAAGAAAGGATCAGACAAAACAGAAGCAGAGTCATAGATACTGAGGGCGAACTGGTGATTGCCAGATGGGAGAGGGGTGCTGGATTGAGTGAAATAGGTGAAGGGGATTAAGAAGTACAAACTTTCAGTTATGAAACAGACAAGTCAGGGAGATGTAATGTACACCACAGGGAATATAGTCAATAATAGTGTAATATCTTTGTGTAGTGACAGATGGTAACTAGACTTATCGTGGTGATCATTTTGTAACGTATGTAAATATCGAATCACTGTGTTGTGCACCTGAAACAAATATGTCAACTCTTCTTCAAAAAAGAGAAAATGATAATAAAATTACTTCCTATGGTGAAGCATAACCATAAATGTTTGAAAAACATGGTTATAGTGCATTTTTTTTTTTTAGTGGCTGTATAATATGTGTGCCATAATTTCTTTTTTTTCTTTTTTTTCCCATTTATTTTTATTAGTTGGAGGCTAATCACTTTACAATATTGTAGTTGTTTTTGCCATACATTGACATGAGTCAGCCATGGATTTACATGCGTTCCCCATCCCGATCCCCTCTCCTGCCTTCCTCTCCATCCCATCCCATGTGTTTTAAAAAACTTAGTTTTGACTGTGCTGGGTCTTTATTACCACATGCAGACTTTCTCTAGTTGCTGAGAGTAGGAGCTACTCTCCAGTCGTGGTGTGTGGGCTTATCACTGTGACGTTTTCTCTTGTTGTGGAGCACAGCTAAAGGGGCACAGGTTCAGTGGCTGTGTCTCACAGACTCTAGAGTGAGAGCTCAGTAGTTGTGGTGCGTGGGCTTAGCTGCCCCGTGGCATGTGGGATCTTCCCAGACCAGGGATCGAGCCTGTGTCCCGTACATTGGCAGGCAGATTCTTTACCCCTGGACCACTTCGGAAGCCCTATAGTGCGTGATTAAGAGCTCAGGCTACTACATTCCAGCTTTAGCAGTCAGTCACTTTACCTCTCTATGGATCTGTGTGCTTATCTGTAACACAGGAATGATAACAGTAAGACCATAAGATTGTTGTTAAGAGGAAATAATTAAGCTATATAAAATGCTCAGAATATGCCTGACACATGCGAAGTGATCCAAGGAGAGTCAGCTATTGAAAATGTATCATCAGTTACCTGGAGGAATTACTTGGAGTGATCTTTAGATCACAGGCCATGTCTATGTTTTCATGTTTATGTTTGTAAAATATGGCCAATTCTTGCCAGTTTAGAAAAGCATCATTACAAATCATCCTGTTAGACCATATGGTACAACACATCCCTTATACACCTCTTCAAACCATTATGCAAGTTTTATTCCTGCCTCTTGAAACCAGAATCATAATGGCATTCTATGCATCATGAAGTCCTCAGAGAAATATTTTTATAGAGAAATGCAAATGGTAGAGCTCTTTATTTTTTCCCTAAGAAACAACGAAGTTTTTAGTGCAGTTTCTCCTTAAAGGCTGCATCCTATCTGAATGGACTGCTGGGGTACCATTTAGTACATCAAAACATTAATCCACTCAGTGGTGTCTGAAAGGTTAATGCAGGCTCTGGAAATGACTGACCTGTTCAAGGCCAGTCCTGAGAGAACAGAGTTCCAAGTCAGATGTGGGGCATTGCCCTGGGAAAACCAGTCAGAGGAGAGCAATGTGAGGTCACAGATACAGACATACAGGGTCTACTGATTTATGGCAGTTTGGGGTTCTGAATCTAGGGGTTGCCTTATTTCTTTAAAGTAAAATGTTTAAATGATTTTATGTATAACATTTCAGCTGATTAAAACTTTGCTAAATGGAACTCATTGGAGTCAGAGGTGTTCTGAAGACTAAAATGTGATGATTGTTCCATGTGTTTAAAATTCTTTACCTTCACCCAATCCCCAGAACAGGAGAAAATTGACTCAAAAACACAATTACCTTGTAACTTCCATAGGTGTTGCAGTTAATCCAGGGAACTGAGGGCCAGAGAATTTGAAAGGAGAAGGGGTTTACAATAATTATAGCTACTATATACTGAGCTTCCTAGGTGACGCTAGCGGTAAAGAACCCACCTGCCAATGCAGGAGACATAAGAGATGTAGGTTCGATCCCTGGGTTAGGAAGATCACCTGGAGGAAGGCATGGCAACCCACTCTAGTATTCTTGCCTGGAGAATCCCATGGACAGAGGAGCCTGGCGAGCTATAGTCCATGGGGTTGCAAAAAGTCAGACAGGACTGAAGTGACTTAGCATGCACGCATGTATACTGAGCACCTACTAGGTACCAGGCACTGTGCTAAATGCTTTATACACATGAATGGATTGAATTCCAATCATAGCTCTGTAATGTGGACATTATTACTCTTATTTTCCCAGATCAGGAGATTGAGGCTTTGAAAAATTAGTGACTAATTTACCAAAGGTTCTAAAGCTGGTCATTATTCTAACACTTTCCCTGTGAGAACTGATAACAGAGACCTTCAATCCATTGACTGTTACCTTTTCCCTGTCCAGCACCCACCTACCTGTATCCTCACTTGTCTCTGAAGATTCTAGGCTACCTTTAAAAAAAAAAATGACTCTTTTACAAAAGTTCCTGCTTTCCCTCCAACATAGTCACCTGAGGAAATTCCAGCTTTGGTTAAACACAACTTCCTGCCTGCTCTGAGGCTGTGTTTGAGCAGCTGTCCATCATCCCTTACGTCCAGTTCTTATGTATCATCTCTATCAACCCTATCCAGGATACAAGCAGCATTTGTCCCCTTTTCTGCTGTCACTGCCCCATGATCCTAAGCCACCAGCATCTCTGCAGCGACTGTCATCTCCTTGCTTCCTCTCTTGTTCCCTGTGTTATTGCCTTAACAGCAACCAGAACAATCTTTTAAACTCTTATTCTGGTCACGTCCTCCTTGTACTTCGAGCCCACCAGTAGTGAATAAAAGCATGGATTATTGACTAAAACCCAAGGCCCCTGCATGCTTTTGGATCTCAGGTCAGGTTGCACCCTGCGTTGTTCACTATGCCCGAGTTCCCCTGGCCTTCTGTTGTTCCTTGAACACTCAGAGCTTGCACCTGTCTGAGGACCTTTGCAATTCTCTTTCCTCTTCCCGACGGCTCTTTCCTCAGACCATTCCACACTGGCTCCCTCCTGTCACTCAAGTCTCAGCTCAGGTCTCACCTCCTCTGAGAAGCCTGCCCTACAGACTCAGTTTCAGGGGCTTTTCACAGAAAGAGGTGAGAGCTGGTGGCCGAGCTGAGGCCCGATGAGGTTTTCTAGCTCCTTTTGCCATGGTCTTCCCATCCCCTGGTGCTAGCTCTGAGCTTTTTTTTTTTTCCCCCTGAAATGTAGTTATCTTGGACCAGATCTTTCAAGTCATCAGTTTGGTCAGGAATTATAAAATTCCAGTAGCCCAAGGGCAGAATTTCCTCCTGCAACGTCTCTGCTGTGTCTGGTGCTGCTGACGACTCCCCAGAGGAAGATCAGCTCTCAGCCGGCTCCCACCCCAACGACAGGCAGGCAGCTCCGGGGGCCAGCTGCACAAACACGTGTAAATACTGTCCCTGGTGCTGTGTGCAGGGGAAACTTCATGCCCCACTGATAAGTCTGCATTGTTTATATTCACAAAGTCAACTGTTGAGTCATAACGGCCAGTTGCGCACTTGATGTGTGTGTATACACAGTTGAAGGTGAATGCCACCTTTTACTGAAGGCCTGTTCTGTGCTGAGTGATTGTACATATATTATCCTTAGGGTTCAGAGAAATGAAAAGACATATTTACGTTCCCATCTGAGTGATGCCAGAGCCCGTGTTCTTTCTGGAACATCATGTTGCCTTTAAAATAATATATGAAATACTTGGAATGCACACTCACTAAAAATAATCTTTGTTTGCGTAAGTTATTCATAATACACTGTAATATAAAAACATGTGTTGTATGACAGTTTCTGTCAATGTATATTTTGCATATGGAAAGTGTGTAAAGATATACAATAAAATGTTTAAAGAGGTATAAATAAATACTTACATAAATAAAATATGTATTCGATGATCTGCTCTTTAGGTATAATTTGTAAGTAAAGCTTTCCACCCCTGTTCTATTACTTTTCTCTTTCAGCATTCTTGACATAAACCACCCCCTGGGTTTCTTCAGTTAATATGTAAACCTCACATACTGTGGCCCACTCTAAAGTGTTAGGTGGTTGAGGAGAAAGGTAGCAGGTTTTATTTTTTTAGGGAAGTAAGAGTGGAGATTTCGTAAGGGCTGCACCGTAAGGTCCCTCAAATAAATGTGTGTCCCCACCAAAGCAATGGCCACCTGCTTCTACTTAGGTGCTTACTAACTCCTTTTCAGCTGATATTCCTGTATCCTTGCCTGAAACCTATTACAGCCAGTGGCACCTGAACCTCTGGATAGTGTTCCTCATGGGAAAGTAACTAGACCTATTAAGGGTTTGTTTTTTTGTTTGTTTTTTGAACATTGAAAGGTTTTTTTTTTTTTTTTGCAGTGATAAGAAAAATATAAATGTTGGTGGAACACAGTGTTGTAAAACAAATGACATTCGTACTAAATTAAGACATTTATAGACTAGGAATGTTCTTGGAGATGGTTCAGTGTACACGATTAATAACCACGTTGTTCTATCAACTGAATGACAAGCTGTAATTGTAAAAAAAAAAAAAAAAAACAAAATCATTTTATACGTGCTCAAACGAAACCACAAAAATTTTGTGACAAAGCTGATTTTGATTACAAGATACTGCTTCAGCATGGTGATATAGACTTTCCCCCTTTTGCTGCCTATCACTCATCAGATTTGGGGAACCTTTGAACTTAAAAAAAAAAATTACTGGAGTATAGTTGCTTGACAGTGTTGTGTTAGTTCCTCCTGAGTCAGCCATACCTACACGTATATCCCCTCTTTTTGGATTTGCTTCTCATTTAGGTCACCACAGAGCGCTAAGTAGAGTCCCTTAGTTACAGCAGGCTCTCATTAGTTATGTCTTTTATATATAGTATCAATAGCGCGTGTATGTCAATCCCACTCTCCCAATTCATCCCACCCCTCCCTTCCCCACTTGGTAACCGTTAAGTTTGTCCTCTATGTTTATGGCTCTATTTCTGCTTTCCCATTAAGGATTAACGCTGTCTCTTAGTTTCATTAACTCAGATTCTAACTAAAAGTAGCCACTTCAGATCTAATATCAGTTAACAATGTTGATGTGTCTTGTAACTGTTAGACACCCGAATAAATGTTCTCCTTACATTATTTCTCAGTGCCTCTTGAGTACAAAAAATTATTTAGAGCTGGCTAGGAAAAGTCCATGACTTTCTGTTTTTCTTTCCTAACTGCACTGCCTTGCCACGTGGTCGTGCTTTCCAAAGGCTGCTTTCTGTATCTTTTGGGTGATAATCATTACCCATTATCATTTTCTTGGCATGGCTTTTGTTTGCTGGGGAAGCTATTCAGAAGCTTCCATACCCTCCTTGGTGACACAGATAAGTAGGAGAATACCCACATCTCTTCAGGGCTCAAGACCAAAACAGAGATCGTGTGGCATTGATTAGTAGGACGGATAGAATGACATTTTAAAATTCAACTCCAAATGTTAGAATCTTTTCACTTTAAAACACTTTTTAAACCCTCTTTAAAAAAATGGTCTGCAGAAACTTCTAGTAGACTCCGTGGTAGTGTTTGCGCCAGGATAAACATGAAGCTTAACTCTAACAAAATCAACTATCAAAGCAACCAAAGATGGTCAGGAAAAGGAACATTTCCATTTTTAATCTTCCAACTTAAATTATCCCGATGACTCACCAGTTCTAATTTAATAATAGAGTTGCGTGGGTTTTGTTTTCTGTGTTTTTCACCTATGGTCTCAGTTCCATACCTGCCCTTCTCTGCCCTGCTCTGTACTGCTGGGGCTGGCTGGCTGCAAACTACATTTCCCAGGCTCCCTTGCTGCATGGCTTCCCTACAGGTTCTGCCAATGGGAGGCACTGGTGGGAGATCAGAAGGGAGCAAGAGAGAGACTTCTGCCTTTGACACCAACCTCATGGCTGGGACTGGCAGTTGTTGGTAGTGGTGGTTTTAATATCGGCAGCATTTCCATACAAACTGTACAATTTTTTGCTCTAATTCTGTGGAAGATGCCACTGGTAATTTGATAAGAATTGCACTGAATCTGTAGATTGCTTTGAGTAGTACAGTTATTTTTACAATAATGATTCTTCTAGTCCAAGAACATGGTGTATCTCTCCATCTGTTTGTGTCATCTTTGATTTCTTTCATCAGTATCTTATAGTTTTCATAGGTCCTTTGCCTCTTTAGGTCAGTTTACTCCTAGGTATTTTATTCTTTTTGTTGCAATGGTAAATGGGATTGTATCCTTAATTTCTCTTTCTGATGTTTTGTTGTTAGTCTGTAGGAATGCAAGAGGTGGTGGCATCAAGGCAGCAGGTGCAAGCTGGTGTAGTTTTTGTTTTCCTGATGAGATTCTGACAAATACATTTCTGAACAAACATCTTCAACCTTGAAGTATCATTACATTGATTCTGAATTTTAAAGATTCAGAGGTCTTTTGTTTCTAATCATCATCTAATGGGACTTCCATTTAAACACTTGTAGTAGAAAATAATCAGAGAAGGCAATGGCACCCCACTCCAGTACTCTTGCCTGGAAAATCCTGTGGACGCTAGTGGTAAAGAATACACCTGCAATGCAGGAGACGTGGGTTCCATCACTGGGTCTGGAAGATCCCCTGGAGAAGGGAATGGCAACCCACTCTAGTATTCTTGCCTGGAGAATCCCAGGGACAGAGGGGCTAGTGGGCTGCCATCTATGGGATCGCACAGAGTCGGACACAACTGAAGCGACTTAGCAGCAGCAGCAGCAGTAGAAAATAATAACAAAAAATGGTAAATGATAAAAAAAATAGCTAACCTTTACTTATCATTTGCTGTGTGCTAAATGCTGTTCTCAGCCCTTCACAGGACTTCCCTGTAGCTCAAACAGTAAAGAATCTACCTGCAATGCAGGAGACCAAGGTTTGATCCCTGGGTTGGGAAGATCCTCTGGAGAAGGGTATGGCAACCCATTCCAGTATTCTTGCCTGGAGAATTCCATGGACAGAGAAGCCTTGGCAGGCTACAGTCCGTGCAGTCGCAAAGAGTCAGGCACAACTGAGTGACCAGCACACAAATGCTGTTCTCGGCCCTTCACATCTTATTTAGTCTGCACAATAACGCCATGAGATACTTAGGACTATTTTTATCCCCTTTGCCACTGAGGAAGACAAGGCACAGAGAAGTCAAGTGGATTGTCAGTGTTCACCACCACCCCGGAAGGAGGCTCAGGTTTGATCCAGGGCCTCTTGAATCTGTAATCTGAGCCCTTGCATTTTACACGCTCAGTCCTGTCTGACTCTTTGCAACCCCATGGAGCCCGCCAGGCTCCTCTGTCCATGGGATTTCTCAGGCAAGAATACTGGAGCAGGTTGCCATTGCCTACTCGAACCTGCATCTCCTGCATTTGCAAGTGGATTCTTTACCACTGAGCCACCTGGGAAGCCCCAGTCTGAGATCTTACTCATTATGGAATATTGCCGCCAGCAGCTCTATATTCTACCCAAATGTACTGAACTGAGTATTGTAAAGCAGGAAGCCTTTGCCAACCGCAGTCTTTTATGAGAGGTTTTGCAGATGTGCTCCCTGAAGTCACTTCAGAAGTTGGGTAGTTCTAGAAGTAATGTGATGTCAACTCTAGTCACTTACAGATTGTAAGCTCCTTGAGGCCAGAAACAACTTCCTGCTTTGTTCATCCTATATCCCCAGTACCTATATCATTTCTTCCACAGCTGAAGCTCTATTAACATGTTTCTATGATAAGTTGTATACATAAAACAAATTGAACAAAGAATTTACAGTAAATCAGTAAATGTAAGCTTGCATGGACTTGGAGAGGGTTAATGTTCCACAGCCAGATAAGTTATTTTTGCTGCTAGGTACTTTCACTTGGAAAGAGATTCAGGCAACAGATAGACAAAGTTTTGAGGGTTTTTTCTGTGTTTTTTTTTTCCCCAGAATACACCACAATCTAGACTCAGAGGAGTACATTTTCATAAAGGTGAAGATATGGCCTGAGAACAGCAGGGAGGAAAGGTGGGCCATTATGTAATAATTAAGTACCATACTTAATGATTTCTCATAAATCCAATAAGAGATGTATAGACAAATTTAAGGAGAGGAAATAATACTAAAATATCATAGAAATATGACAGGTCCTTAGGGTAGAAGAGGCAATAAGAGCACACTTGAGCCCCATCTATTCTTTTGGAAGGAGAGTGTACAAAGTCAAGAGCAAGCAGGTACAATGAAGGCTTGAGCCTTTGCATCTTAGGTTCAACAATACCACGAAAGAAGAAGTAAGATACCTCTGGGGAGTGAGCCGCTGACACTACCTTGGGGGAGAGAGAAGTGGATGGAATAGACACAGGACCCTAAACATGATGCCCTGTTGAGATGGCCATCCAAGCTCAAGGATTCAGGCTCCATTCTGAGAACTTTGCTAACAAAGGGACGTGTGTAGGTCCTGAGTAAGCCAAGTTTGTGCAGTAGGCTTCTGTGGGGGAAAAAAGGTAGAGGGAATATTTAAGATTACAGGAAGAACATGAATCCATCAAGATTGCAATTCAGCATCATCAAACTGGAAGAAGCAGCATATCAAAGTTGGGTCAGTGGATCACTCTACCCCAGATATAGGCGTAAGGGGTGCATGGTGTATAGAGAGGATAAAAACAGTAATAAATCCAGTCAAAAGTTGGTCTGATATTTAGTATCACTTGTGAGCCTGAAATTGGAGAAGGAAATGGCGGCCCACTCCAATGTTCCTGCCTGGAGAATCCCAGGGACGGGGGAGCCTGGTGAGCTGCCGTCTCTGGGGTCACACAGAGTCAGACATGACTAAAGTGACTTAGCAGCAGCAGCAGCAGTGAGCCTGCAAGTCTAAACTCCCTCAGTAGAAAAATACACCTTCCTGATAAAATCTTTTGTTGGTTTAAGATTGAAACAAGTACAACAGTTACTGTTGTGCTTAAATAATATATACATATATATTATTTAATATATATATAGCATAACATACATATATATTATTTAAATATATATTCATATAAAAGTATATTAAGGTAATTATAATTAAAATATATGTATACTTTATAATATATATTATTTAATATGCATATATACATATTTTATGTATATATATTATTTAAAGTATATATATAGAGTCAGGAAGATCCCCTGGAGAAGGAAATGGCAACCCACTCCAGTATTCTTGCCTGGATGGAGAATCTTACAGACAGAGGAGCCTGGTGGGCTACAGTCCATTGGGTTGCAAAGAGTTGACTTGACTGAACACACATGCACATATATACATAATGTATACACACACATGCACACACACACTTTGAATTAGCTCCTTTTAAAACAGTATTCTTCAGTGAGTGTTGTATTCATTGGAAGTCAGTATACAGAATGCCAGATGTGAATTTGCCCCTGACCCAGGTGAGTTTGCCACATGTAGTTAGTTGTTCCAAGCATTAGTTTGAAATGATTCCGAATCACTTGCAGCTCCCTCCTACTGTAGTTTGTATCTTCACGTATTACTGCATTTAAACTGTAGATTTTAAGTCATAGTTGTAAATACAACAAAAAAGAACTTGAGTAAGTTTAATTCTGCCATTCTATGTGACTGCTTGGAGTTTTTGTGCTTATAGTTTTAATAAACTTTCAGGATCTAAAGCTCAAAAAAAAAAAAAAAACTTTGCTGTTAACACATCTTGACTGTGATAAACCAACATTGGTATTTTTTTCGTTTATTTTCCAAAATGTATCTTGAGCATATTGAGAAAGTTAAGCCATTAGTTTTTCCCTTTCTAGTTTTTAAGATTTATTTATTTATCCATCTGTTCATTTCTGGTAGAATTATGTCTATTAAGGTCAATAAAGAAAAAATTTATAGTCTGCTTTTCTTTTCTGGACATTATTAGTTTCATGTCATAGTTATTACTGAAAATAATTCTGTCATATAGAGGAAGACTATTCTTCTCTATCAGCTATACTAAAGAGGTCACTGATTGGATGTATATGGATTGCTGTGAATGCATGTGTGGCAAATTGCTTCAAATTATTATTGCAAATGGAATCCATGAGACTCTGGGTAAGAGAAATGCTATCAATTATGTTCATCTAAGGCTTCCCTGAAGGCTCAAAAAGTAAAGAATACATCTGCAATGCAGGAGACCTGGGTTTGATCCCTGTGTCAGAAAGATCCCCTGGAGAAGGGAATGGCTACCCACTCCAGTATTCTTGTCTGGAGAATCCCATGGATAGAGGAGCCTGCCGGACTACAGTCCATGGGGTCACAAAGAGTCAGATACAACTAAGCAACTAACACTTTCCTATTTGTTAACTGATTCCTTTAATACACAGGGAAGGAGCATAGTACTGACTTGTATCTTGGACCTTCCTCCATGTCTCGTGAACTTCTTAATGATTTATCTGCTTACAACATTCTGGTGAATCCTTTTAGGTTTCCTATATGGTTTATAGTGTTTCATTCAAAGTGACTTTGTTCAGATGGATATGATGTGTGCTAGTAGTATGGTCCTTTTCAGTTTTTATAGCCAGTGAGTTAAGGGCTACCAGTGAAGATTTTCTCTGGTTGGACACTTTGTTAGAAGCTAATAATATATTTATTAATCATCTACACTTTCCAACGCTAGGAACATGAGATGTGCTTAGTTGCTCAGTTGTGTCCAACTCTTTATAACCCCATGGACTGTAGTCCGTCAGTTTCCTTTGTCCATGAGGAATTCTCCAGGCAAGAATACATGCCCTCCTCCATGGGATCTTCCCAACCCAAAGATCGAACCCAGGTCTCCTGCATCGCAGGCAGACCCTTTACCATCTGAGCCACCAGGGCTAGGAAGATAATGCTGAGATAAAAAAGTTTCCTTTAGTCAAGTAAACATTGGCATAGTAACTGACAGACTCCATATTTACCTTCTCTTCAAGATTTAAGTATCAGTTCAGTTGCTCAGTCGTGTCCAACTCTTTGTGATCCCATGGACTGTAGCATTCCAAGCTTTCCTGTCCATCACCAACTCCCAGATCTTGCTCAAAGTCATGTCCATGGAGTCAGTGATGCCATCCAACCATCTCATCCTCTATTGTCTTCCTCTCCTCCTGCCTTCAATCTTTTCCAGCATCAGGGTCTTTTCCAGTGAGTCAAGTCTTCCCATCAGGTGGCCAAAGGTGGAGCTCCAGCTTCAGTATCCGTCCTTCCAGTGAATATTCAGGACTGATTTCCTTTAGGATTGACTGGTTTGATCTCCTTGCAGTCCAACAGACTCTCAAGAGTCTTCTCTAACACCACAGTTCAAAAGCATCAAGATTTAAACTTCCAGATAAAAGTGCTTATATTTTATTGTGGAATAAAGCAAGGTTAATAAAAATGAATTTGCAACATACAGCTTTTTCAGGAAACTGGAAAAATATCAGCATATCATTATCTGATACCAAAATCAGAGTTTGGCAAATATGAGGGGAATAAAGTTTAATATCAGAATCAGAGCTTCTGAGAGTATGAACAGTTTCTCTGGTCACTGGTCATTCTGTTGTCCTCCCTGTAGGTAAGTGACATGGCATCACATTGGTAAGTGATTCCAGTGTGTATCAGAGCTATCACAGGAGATCCTCTCAACAGGAAGAAGTCAGCAGGACTTAGT